>NW_027072151.1:3000000-3490587 GCF_023522795.1 Fusarium solani
CGTCAGGTGTTGCAGACAGTTCCAGTGGGAAATTTTTTAGTCCCGTTTCCTTATCGATTATCGCCGGGCAAGGGTTCACCGAGACCACCGACGCCGGTAGTGGGGCCTCACCGAGGTGAAGTTGAAATGGCCTACCCTATACCCATGACTTGTAAATCCAGTGCATGAGAGTATGCAGAGCAAATGACACCAATGGGCAATGTGTTTGAAGCTTCTCGACGAATGAATGCCTCTCATAGTCTACAGTCGGCCCATTAATCCCTCTTGCTTCCCTCCATGAGTTCATTCTGCGTCATTATAACGACCTGCTGCCAACTTCCTCACCTGTCTTCCACCAAAACTCTCTTACAAGTCTTCACACCAATACATCACATACAGAATTTCCGAACCTATTTACATTAGACATAAAGAACAAACTTGACAGGACACCATAAAACTTCATACCTGCCTACAAGGGGAAAACCACCCAACCCAGCCCAGGACACAATGGCATGATCACGGAGCAACAG
Organism: Fusarium solani; assembly: GCF_023522795.1. Taxonomy (NCBI): domain Eukaryota; kingdom Fungi; phylum Ascomycota; class Sordariomycetes; order Hypocreales; family Nectriaceae; genus Fusarium; species Fusarium solani. The sequence continues at coordinate 3,000,510 of NW_027072151.1, forward strand.
CTCAGCGTTGGGGGTCTTCTCTCCAATGACCTGACTCAACGATGAATTTGGGGTAGGAAACTGTACGAATGGCAGTCGTCTAAAGACATCGAGAGCGTCTACGAGGATGGGCTTAGAACCGTGGTCAACACATGCGAGTCGATCACGGAGTCTCCTCGTTCTAGCCCCCAGACTACAGAGACTGACGATGTCGACCAGAGTCTTGTCCCAGTCTACGACCCAAAACACGAGGCCCACATCGAAACAGAGACGATCTCTTCGTCCATCGAGCACAGGCGATCTTGCTTCCCCGGATCGTTACCAGTGGAGTCGATATCCATGAGTTCCCTTGGAGCTTCGGACCGTCCCTTCAAACACCGGATCACTGATCAATCGAGACGATCGTGAACCGGATGCCTCTTTACCCCAGAAATGAAGGCTTAGGGTGACTGCAGATCTTGGTGATGATCTGTAGGGCATACTGGCGGGCGAGTTTGACAGATGACATTGTGTTGGGGAACTCAACATCGGGTAAACGACGAGGGGCAGCGGACATGAACGAAAACTCGGAGAACTGCGAGAGAATTCCGTCGCACGCGTGGAACGGAAAATGAACCGCCCGAGCCTTCGGAGAAGCCATACTGACATGAATCGTCCCACTTGCATGAAGGAGGAATGTTCGTGGATCCGAGACAGAGTTCCAAAGACCATCAACTACTGCCAGAAGCCCAACATGGAAGGTGAACGAAATTCAACTCCGCTCATCGGGGCTGTGGACACGCAATCCACATGGCGAGGGTCTTATCAACCGAGTGTAGTAGTCAGTTCCGCGCGAATATCGTAGGCGAAAAGGCAACTGACTCGAAGCCATCAAGACCGAACGAAGGCAAGGCCATGTGGAGCCTAAACTATCGAGCCTGCATAGTCAAGTTTCCTGCAGAACCGTAACGAAGAACCAAAGCATGGCGTTGTTCTCAATGGCGTATTAGACGGCGCGTGTGACGGCGTCTGTGACGGTCGGTCGAGGTGTAGGCAACGGAATGAATGTGAACAGGCGCGCACACTGGCGAATTCCCGGGAAACAGGAGAATGGAGAGCGTTTGAAACTCTATTTCGACAGAGACTCAGAGTTCTTCTGGAAGACACCAGGAAGGGAGGCAAAACCGTTTGTTTCTGAGGCAACGTCATTGTCAACGTCTGATGGAGGGTTGCCAGCCATGTGGTGATGCGTCAGTTTGGGGCGGTTTCATGTCTATTCTAGTCAATAAAGCCGACTTTTACAGGCTTTGAATCAGAGGCTTTCTCCTGATCCACGAAAGAAGCTTCAAAGAAAAAAACTGCCAGAACGCCGCCATGTGGTGTTGGCTGTCAATGGCGGTGCCTCTTCCGCCTTCAAGGCTTGAAAGGACCTCAGGGGATCCGCTCGCCAAGGTTCAGCCACCGCTAAAAACTCCCGACCCCGACCCCGAGATCCAATGAGAATCGACGGGAAGAGTTTTCTCCCTTCCTTCCGTCTTCTGACAAGGCACGGACACAGTGGATGGACCTGGAGGCTGGGAGCTCTACTCGATCTCCATGTGTGTGGGCACGTCAAGTTGAAAAGAAGTGTGAGTGGGTTTGGTTGAGAAGAGAACAAGACCTCTGAGTGGGCATTGTAGGATAGCAGCAGCGAGAAAGGCCCCGAGGACGTCCAAAACCCACTAAATTGTTCTACAAACCTTGATCCGAGGCCATTGCCCTTCAACCAAAACCCACAGGGCACTGCCTCAAGGGCCAAGAAGCAAAAAATTGCGCACAGTATGAGACGGAAGAGGGAAAAGAGGAAAGAAAGAAATATCTCACCGACTCAGCAGCAGCGCGGAAGACGGGATAACGCCTTGGCTGACCGTGTGGACCAATTGGGCAAGGCAGGGTTGCAGCAACTAACATGGCCAGAGACGGCGGTTTGATGAAGCCGCCTTCACTTCTTTTTTTTGCGAGGTGAGATGCCGACACTGACATACAGGTAGAGGCGTCAGCTGGGCGGGAAGATGAGACAGCCTGCTGCTGGCTACGTGGCGGGTTGCGAGGCGTGTTTGTGTGAATCCCACCATCGCACCTCTCTATTGTCTATTGACTGCACTTTCAGTAGGTTCCCGTCAATAGATGCCCAGTCCTTTGCCATGGCTTGATTGTGAGATGAGACAGATCCAGCCTCCGCAAATCGAAACAAGCTTATCGGCTTCCCGTGTCCACGCCCGCAACTTCGTGGCTGGGCGGCTCAAGGCATGGGCATCGTGAGATTCAGCCAGCTCAACAAAGCCCGCCTCGTTCGGTGTCCGGCGTGCTTGGCAGCGCCAGCGCTGTTTCTTGTTTCTTGTTGACAAACAAGCCAAGTCTTGTTGCGCACCCGACCGTCTCTGATTCCTCGCTGTTTTTCGCCCATCTCCGTCTAGGCCGTTTCCACCGATCCACCGTTCCACTGCATTCTCTTCTTATGCCTGAGGCATCACCACCAGCCATCAGTGCGACCTCCGTGCTGACGCTGTCGCTCGCATACAGTGTCAGATTCCTCCAAAGCAGGCTGTCAGGCAACCATCCATGCCAATGCCAGGCAGTAAGAAAGACGACTCCACGATCCCAGGACACGCGGTTGTTAGTCGCGCCGACTGTCGCGGGTCCGCAGACTGAAGAGTTTTCTCGTCCGTTTCCTCGTTCGTTGACTACTGGCGTTTGCCCTTGGGAAAACGGAGTCCACGAATACAACGTCAATCCACCACACTCTGCAACTCGAATCGACCGATCGATTCAACCGCCCGGCGATTAAGCAGCGGCTCTTGCAGGGGTAAAATCTGTTTGCTGTGTTTCCCCTGGCGGCTCCCAGGTGCTTCAGAAACATGGAGGCCACACAGAAGGGCCGGGATTGCCAGGCACAGACAGGGAGGTTGACGGGAATCAGGTACAGCGTGGCATCGCCAGGCACAAGGTGGCCCAACCGCCCAGTCAGAGGCCTGCTCACAGCACCTCCCCATCACCCCAACCCTGGCCCGTGGCGCTCCAGGCCCTTTGAGTGCGTGCGTCTGCCGCCGTGTCGGGCCCTGACTAACGCACCGTGCCTGGCAAAGAGGGATGGCAGCCCGGAGTGGCCTAGTCAGATCCAGGCCTAGCGAGTGAGCCATTTTCCTCTGCCAGGGGACGGTCGGCGCGTGGGTGGGAAGCCCTCCCGGCAGCCAGCAAGACGGAGGATGCCAGAGACAGGCAGAGTCGCCTGCCACTGGCTGCCCTTGGGCCTTGCACACCATCAGAAGCCTTTCATGACTCCATCAGGCTATGAGGATTTTCATCCGAAGCAGCTGCACCGTCCCATCCCTATCGGCAACGTGCCGAGCGGGTCCACGTCGCCTCCTCTTCCCACGAGTCTGCCCTTCTGTTTCCATGGCTTCCACGGCCAATCGAACAAACCGTCACTGCCCCTTTGACTAGCGACATGCTACCGGGGGTCGGCATCTCGAATCATGGAGCCGCCCTCCCTGACTCTTGAGCCTGACTCTGGGGTCCGAGAATCTGCCCTGCTCGACTTGGCAGTTCCACCCTTGCCCGCGGAGCGGTCACTCTCTCGGCGTCGTCCAAGTCGGCATTGGATCTGTTTCGCCTCGATGCGTGTGAGCTGTGCGTAGGTTCTTTGTCTCCGCCCTCGCAAACCTCCTCCATGGACCGTGGGCTGCTCACCCACACCCCCAGAGTCGATCTCATGTATATAAGGTCCATCACCTCCACCCCAGATGCATTCCCTTTCTTCTAGATCATCACCTCAAGACATTCTCTCGTGATATTCCTTCCTTTCCAATCTTCTTCGTCACTCCCTCGGCTGGCCGTCGCCAAAAACAGACCTTGATCTGAGATCAGTCCTTTTACACAACTCACTTGTCCATTCTTTTATTCTCTCCGCCGTGCGTTGAGAAAAGCAAGTCGAGCCAGTCTCCAACTATACCATTCAACCAGTACAAAAGCTTTTTCACAAGACTTTTTACAAAAACACCAAAACCAAACAGCCAAAATGTTTGCCAAGTTCACCGCCGTCCTCGCCGCCGCCTCGGCTACCCTGATCGCTGCCAGCCCCATTGCTCCCCGTGGCTCCTCTGGCTCTGCCAGCGTCACTCCCCACGACCAGTACTCCAGCAGCATTGGTGTCCTGGGATGCAAGATCAACACCAACCGCGTTGCCTACTGGCCCGGTAGCGTCGACTGCAACAACATCTGCGTCAAGGTCTCCAACGAGGGACGCTCCGTCTACCTCCTCAAGATCGACTCCTCCGGTGGTGCCCACGACATCTCCTACGATGCCTGGAACTACCTCGGCTTCGGCAGCTCTGCCACCAAGGACCCTCACATGGGTGGTGGCATTGCCATGAACTACGAGTATGTCGATGCTTCCAACTGCAAGGACCTCATGGACGACGGAAAGCTGCCCCTCGCCGCTGCCAACAGCATGAACTATGTCGCCTCCTGCCTCAGCGAGCCCAAGAGCTGGGTCGCCCAGAACTACGCCCTCTACAACATCAACGACCCCGTTTGCAAGCACGGTGTCGATGAGAAGTGCCACCTCAACCTCGCCGTCAGCAACCAGCCCCAGTGCCCCAGCGGTCTCGGCTCCGTCAAGGAGACCAACCTCAAGGTCGAGAACATCCTCTACGGCACTGGCAAGAAGGTCGCTGCTCTGTAAAGGGACAAGACAGGATTGTTGGAACATTTTGGTCTCATTGAATGATGATCACAATAGAAGAAACCCGCCGTCCTGGTGAAAGCCAGGATGTGTGCCACTCGCTACGACCGATATGAAAACTTGGGAAGGATACACAGGATACAGGAAAAAAGAAGACTTTGTTTTTGTCATTTCATTCGCTTCATGTACATACTTTGATGGAAACAAGGTCAATACCATTTCACATTACTTCACATGCACTTTCACTCTCTGCTTGAAACGTCACTCATGCGTGATAAGTCGTCTGTCGTTTTTTCTTAGCGGCTTGGTGTAAGCAGGCTCTCAAGTTTACCCCTATTCTCAGCCCTCCCCCTTACACCCCCGCTATTCTCCTCAGCCCTTTGCTTTTTGACGCTTCCCCCTCTTGAGGCCCTTTCGACTTTTTTCACGAATCACACGAGAGCGGTCAGCCAGGAAGTTTCACCTCCTGTGGTTCTCCCAGGAGCTTGGTCCTTGCCAAACTCTTTTTTTTCAGGTACCTGGTCCAACGTTTGCGCTTAGGGGGGTGGCTGGCCAATGAGGACGTGCAGGACCAAGGATTCATGTGCAGTTGAGAATCGGCCACGAGGGAATTTGAAACGAAACGTTTAATTAAAAGATGTTTGTTTTCTGCCTTGGCCGAACCTTTTTTTGCGAGTTGCTTTGTTGTCCATGCATGATCAGCGCTTGGCCTTGTGGAAAACTGATCTTGTGATGGGATGTGCTGGCTAGACTTGGCCCAACTTCAAACACACAAAGAGAGCCTGACGGTCAAAGATCGCACGGGTAACCAACGAGAACAGACCACGCAGTTTTTCGAGATCTAGGGTTTTCGCTCAGAGTTTGTCCTACCAAGATGTGAAACAGACTTGTCGGTTCGGCAAGGTTGGGGTAGCACCCCGGGAGGAACCTGAACCCATGTTTTTTTCCCGTGCGATCTGGCAGCCGGGCTGGGAAGGATGACGGGACAATTAAGATGAGACGGGGGAGAGAAAAAACGCCGCAAGCGCTTCGACACGGCGTCTAAGTGTCGCCCAGGGGTTAGATGTGCTGTACCTGCGTCAAACAGGGCTGGGGTGTCTCATCCCTTCTCTTGGGACGGGACGCCGCTGGGGTTGGGAGGTGTAACGTAGCGGTCAGGTGGTTCGGTGTCGGTTTCGAGGTGAGGTGATGGGGAGAAGGTTTAAACGGTGACTGTGACCGTCTTGATGGTTCGTGAAACGGAGATGGGCTTTTGAACGGACGAGGGCGATGTGGTGCGATGTTGTGCAGTGGTTGGTTTCATGTCAAAGCTGTGTTAACAGCTGTGTTCCTGACGGGCCATACTCGATACTTTTTTTCCTGTGAGAAAGGAAATTCTCGGCTTGGCAAGGAGCGATGTGATGACTCTGAGGTTCTTGCGCTGTCGAGGCTCACGTCCGAGTTGTATGCTCTTTCATTGAGTATATATGACGCCGTCCAGCTTCGTCATGTCTAACGATCCATCACTGCGCCATGTTTCCTTGCTTTCGTCTCTTTATTGGATTATCGCAAGCCTTTTGGACAGATATGAGATGTGGTGTTGTGGCTTGTGTATGGACAGCTTACGGTGTAAGCTGCCAATTATTGTATCCGTGAAATGGCCCAAAGAGGGAAGTCGAATATATCGTCTGTCTTCAAAGTCTCCCACGCAACACGGACCGTCAAACTGGACAGGGACAACTCTGGTCGTATGTTAACCCCATGTGGTCTCTCATTGTTAGCATCTCCTCGCTTTACTACCATGACAAAGAACAAGTGTTCATCATGTTGCGCTGTGTAATAAAACTCTTAAAAATGCTTATACTCTCAAGAATTACCCTAGACATCCCCATCATTGATAATCAATATCCAACACCGAAAAAAATCCGCCTCTCATCGAGTCAGACGATTGGTCGATTGGAAATGCTTACAGAGACTTAACGGCGCCCCACGTGCCGGCTTCGGTCCCCATCGGCCGCCTTCGCCGAGGTTCTCTCTAGGTCGGGGTTCGTTCCCCACGCCGGAGACACTGTATATCGTGACAGTTGCGCAGTGGCTGTTGTAGCGGTGACTGCCGTCAGCCGAGAGAAATCTGACTGTGTCAAATAATTACGTAGGAGGCAGACGGACAATCTACCAAAATGTCGGATTCAACGGCTTAATTCAAGGTTCTCTACGGAGCCCGGCACACGAGCATTGTTAAACCTGGAAGTAACCGCGCGGGATGGATATCGCGGATGACTAATATGATACCACCGCACTTGCACCCTTGAACCCCACTCACCCGGCCATCAAGTCATGGTTCCGCAAACTATCGCCATCGTTGAACTTGGGCCGCTCAATTGACTATTGTTTCCCTACAACCTACGACGCACAACTTCTCTGTACCTCTGCCTACCGAGTCCCAACCCTCGGCAGCCTTGCGACACCTCACGCCGGCCAATGCCCATCTAGCGACCGCCGCCCTCGACCCGACAAAACTTGCGACTCGACGACCCTTCGAACCCCTCCAAAATCCGATCGCGGCGCCGACCTGCCCGCCTCAAGCCAAAACATGCCGTCTGATGCCATGTCAGGCTCACCGGCGGGCTCTAGCACTGCTCTCCCCTCCTTCTATTCCCCTAAGACACAGAATGCCGACGAAAAGGCCCCGTCGTACAATGAAGTCGGTGGTCGAACCCTTGAGCAGTCTATAGAAGACTTGTCCCTCTCCCCCGCTCCCTCCACTTCCACCTCCGCCTCCGTCTCCGCTCACGCCGAGGGCCCCGAGACCCCCATCGGCCAACCGCCCCCGCCGTCCCTGCTGTCGCCCGCCTTTACGCCGCCAAGCACGCCCGGAACATCGACTCCTGCGACTCCTGGACCTCGTGGTGTTCCTGTTGATAGTTCAATTGCCTCGGGAGGATGCGGCTCCAAGCGGCCCAAGCTGCTTGAGACTCTGCCACATGTCGAGTGTGTTGTCCGCGCCCGCATTCCCACAGTCAATGGTACCGAGATGTTTTTGCATCTCTACACCAACAATGTCGATAACAAGGAGCACCTTGCCATTGTGTTTGGAAATGACATCAGAAGTAAGAGTCTGGATGCTCCCCAAGAGGGTGAGACCGAGATGGATCGCATGGTGCGTGGCGCATACACAGGCAAACTGTTTCCTGGTCGGGAAACCAGTGGTATGAGTGGAGCAAATACACCAACGGGAGAAGCGTCATCGCGACAGGTCCCTCTTGTCAGAATCCATTCCGAGTGTTACACAGGCGAGACAGCATGGTCAGCGCGATGCGACTGTGGCGAGCAACTCGACGAAGCTGCGCGCCTTATGAGCCAGAACAAGGCCGGCGGTATTATCATCTACCTGCGACAAGAAGGACGCGGAATCGGTCTTGGCGAGAAGCTCAAGGCGTACAACCTCCAGGACCTTGGCTCGGACACTGTTGAGGCGAATTTGCTTCTGCGACACCCCGCCGATGCTCGAAGCTATGGTTTGGCCACAGCCATGCTGTTGGATCTTGGCCAAAAGGATATCCGACTGCTGACCAACAACCCCGACAAGATCCGCGCGGTCGAGGGTCCTAACCGGGAGGTTGTGGTCAAGGAGCGTGTGGCCATGGTGCCTCTGTCTTGGAGGGGAAGGGGAGGTTTCCGGAGCCAAGAGGTGGAGGGATACCTCAAGACGAAGGTGAGTCGACTACAACTTCTATGATGGGTCAACAATCACTAACTGACAACTGCAGATTGAGAAGATGGGTCACATGCTAGATATGGGAGGACTCCCACAGTAAAAGGCGGCTTATTTTTTGTGCACGACACAAGTCAAGACTCGAAAGAACAAGAGGACGTGTGGGAGGCTTGCTGATTATGATATTGGAGTTTGCTGTCGCTGGATGGGGTTGCTCTTGCTGGCGTTTCTGGGTGGTAACTTTTGGTGATGTAACTGTAGACAATACGCCGTCTCGGCGACCTGCATTATTCCTCATCTGGTATCTTCTCGTGGGACGGCAGAGTCTGTTCCCTGTGGCTTGGCGTGTAAGTGACATGACCGTCTCCCAAGTCTCTGATTTGAGAGTGGTATAGCTCTTCTTCTGTTGGGCCCAGGACCTTGGCAATCTCTGTCAAAAGAACTCGACTTAAAGCCCAAGAACTGCAGGAAGAATCTGGGCTCGAGTTGCAAATTGGCACACGCGGATACTGACAGGCCAAGTGCTTCATGATACTTGAATTGCCTTGCTCTGATGGTAGCGTTGCGCATGGTCTTTCCTCAATCTTTGCTTGCATCTTTGCATAACTCGAGCTTTGCCTCTTTGTCACTGCAAGGTTCTGATGTTAAGGGAAATGCTTGTTAGGTAGGTGGTAGTCAAAATACGCTTCTCATTTCAATCGTCAAGGGTGCTGTTAACAATGGTCTTCTTCGCAGCACTCGAGGGCAGTGGGGCGTGATGCGGAAGGCACGAAGGTACGTACCTTCTAGATTTCACGGGGACTTCGAGGCAGGCGCGTCAACTTGAAGCTCGCAAAATCGCAACTCGGCTCCTACTTTTCCAACACCCCACCGTTTTTAATAGCGCTTCTTTTCATTCTTTCAATAATAATGCGATCGTAGCACTAGTCATCAAAAGCTGCTACAATGCCCTCCCAGGCGATTCGCTTGCGCCTCGTCGTTCGTCGACACGCCGTCCCTGAGGTCAAGCTCGTGTGGCCCTGCGTCGCATCTGATGACCTCACTGTTTCCAAGCTCCTCGCGCAGGTCAACGAGGTGATTCCGCTCGAGAGCGGGGATTGGGGACTCGAGGACTATGCTGTAGAGCTTGCCGACGACAAGGGAGATAGCTTCGAGCTGCTGCATTTCCAACAGGTTGGCAAGGTTTTGAAGGCAGACGACCAAGTTTTGTAAGGGCTTTCCCTCTAACCCTCGCACAATATTCAAGGCTTACGTTTAATAGGATTCGATCGCTTCTCACAGACGACTTGCGACGACGGAGACTTAGCGGACGACACCAGATTTCTGAGGATGGCAAGCACCTTATTGACGGCCTTGCTTTTGGTAGGCCGTGGCTGAGGCAACCGCGAGATCGACCATCCCTCGACCTACCCCCACGAAAACGAGCCCGAATCACACACGAAGAAGAACTCGACGAACAAGACGATTCATACTCGGACGAGGAACACCAGTCAGAACAGCTTTTACTTGAGGATTCCGAGTCGCATGCCGTAGATGAACCAGGCAGTGTCACTGTCCGCGCGAGGTTCATAGACATTGACCCGACTGTCGACTTTGAAGAGGACGAGATCGATAATGACGATAGAGACTTCATACCGGCTCGGGATGTCGAGGCGGAACCTGCCATGGACGACGAAGTTGACGAGATGAGCGATGAAGAGGAGCCAGACGTGGATCTCACTGAGGAACTGAGACTGCTGCAAGAGGACAATGCCTTGGTCGAGCAAACGCCGCCGGTAGAACAGCACACTCTACTGTCCAGCAACAACAACAATCAAGATCCACAAGCCCTCCTGCCAGCCTATACCTTTGATCTCTCGCTTCTCGACAAGATTACGGCACTGCGAGCAGCGTTCCCCTTGACATCGATATCCGCGATACAATCTGAACTGCTTCGACATGAGAAGGATCTGCGGACAACATTCCAGGCCCTCGCCAAATCGAATGAGCCAACACTGAGTTTCGATGAAGTTATGGACCGCGCTCTGCTCGGTATCAATGACGGAGATGATCAGTCAGGGATTCTGGGACAGGAAAGCCCAAGACTGGGAGACTTTGGCACCGCGGAACTCCAATTTCCAGGACGCCCGGAGCCCGTGAACCCAACACGCCCATTGATTGAGGAGGTGGAGTTTGCAGAGGACCCTGTTCCGAACCTGGTCAGTCAGGTAGAGAGTGAGCCACGAACAGCGCCGCTGATCACTGTGGTGGAAGAGAGGGCCTCGAGCGACACCAGCAGCTCCAGTTCCAGCTCGGACTCGGACTCAGATTCGGAATCAGACTCAGATGATGGTTCCAAAGACGACTCTGACTCTGATGACTCCCACAATAGCTCAAAGGCAGACTCGAGCTCTGACAGTGATTCTGACAGCGATTCTGACAGCGACTCTGATGATTCCGATGACTCTCCAAGGTTCCCGCACCTGGAAGAGCGCAAATCCTTGTTCCCCTCGCTTTATGACAATGCGATGGACACATCGAGTTCAGACGATAGCGACTCGAGTGACAGCGATTCCGACTCTGACTCTGATAGTGACGATGGCAAGGTCGCTGTTGCTGCGGACAAATCAAACTCAGACGGCTCCGACGCCAGCAGTGATAGCTCCAGCAGCAGTGATTCTAGTTCGAGCGAAGACTCGGATTCAGATTCTGAACCTGAAGAGATATCTTCAAAAGCAAAGGCCCAGAGATCACTACCCAAGCCACTCCAGCCTTCTGCGCCTCAACTAATCGTCGAAGTCAAGGCTGCAGACACTCTATCACAATCCACTGAGGAGCCTGCCGCCCCCGGCGCTGGCCTGTCAAGGACAAAGAAGAGGAATGCGAGAAGGCGCGAGACCAAGCGTCTCAAGGCACTTCAGGCCCTAGCAGATACACCGTCTCAATCTTCTGTCAATGGAGACGTCAATGAAGAAGCCGAGCTTATGGCACGAAAGCGAGCGCTTCTCAGCGTTGTTAGTGATGACCATGAAGATCAGGCCCCGGCATCCTCCACAGACAAGCCCACCAACGAGGCCAAGGTTACGGACCCTGCAGCACCGATGGAGGAGACACCAGCAGTGGCGGTCACTGAAGAGGTGGTCTCAAGCGCAGAACCCAAGGCCTCATCGCGTCGCCTTAAGGTCGACATGGGAGCCGGACGGAGACTCCTGCTTGGTGCCCTTGGACTGAAGAACCCCAAGTCGAAGACTGAGGAAGACAAGCTTCGAAAGAACCTCATGAAGGATGTGAAGCCTTTGGAAAACCCTCGGGTTCAGGGCAAGGAGGCAACAAAGAACGACGCTATTGCTGAACCGGAGCAGCCAGATGAAGACCCCGACGCGTGGCGAGAGAAGATCTCGTATCGCGCTGTTGAATGCTGCCATGAGGGCATGGTGTTGAGCGAACCGCCGTTTCCGTTCGTACAGCGATGGGATCCTCAGCAGCAGTACGGATCTATGAGGAAGAGGAAGAGAACATCGCAGAACTTTTACGACGAGAGCTACTACGACGAGAATGACCAGGCGTACGGCGACGAAGCAGAGTGGAATGATGACAGCCAGCAGAAGAAAAAGAAGAAGAAGAAGAAGTCCAAGAAGGGAAAGTCGAAGGAAAGTAGCTACGACGAGGATGAATATCTCGACAGTCACTTCGACGCTGGACAGGAGAGTGCCGATGCGGACGTGGTGCTGAACTATGATGACGCACCAGCTAAAGGCAACCTGGAAAGCAGCCAGTTTACGGACATGGATGATCTCCCCTCATTGCCGTCAGATATCACTACTCTTCCCAGTCTCGACTTTTCAGAGGTCAAGCCCGGTATGGTCATTACGTGGAAGCAGTTGCTTCTATCCAAGGCAACGAACTGGCAGCCCGAAATCTTGCCCGTGACAGGAATGGTTCTTTCGGTTGACTCGGACAACGCCCTTCACGTCCTGCTGGCGAAAAGGGACCGTGAACAGAATGACAAAGAATATGACCAGCACACAGGCAAGCGGGTGTATGCCAAGTTTGAAGCACCAGACTTGGATGAAGACGAAGACGAAGAGGATGATGGACGGAGGGAGATTTCCTGGGCAGAAATGAGTGACCCAAGAATGGTCCAGCAGGCGCCATCACCCAGCACGCTGGAGGCATCGGCCAACGGCCCAGAATTCGCAACCGAAAAGCAGCAACCTGCACAAAACGAGGATTCGGTGGAGGACAACAAGGTTAGCGAGAGAAAAGATCACAATGGAACTAAAACTGAGGAATTAGGTACACAGGAAGTGAGAGCCGAGGTGGGGGCCGATCTAAGGGAACGGGCAGCAGCCAAAGCCGCTGAGGGCGACAATTCAACCTCGATCCCTTCTGGCCAGGCGCTTCCGCGGCTCGAGCTAACGACGTCCGGAGACGACACACCAATCAGCAGCCTGGTCCGAAATGCAGACACGCCGAGCGACATGGTTAACAGCCCTTCACGGCAGTTGCAGGAAACGTTACACGCTGCCATAGCACGCGAGGAGCACACTCTGTCCCACGATGCAGAGGGTGCTACAGCAGGGGAAGTGGGGAAGGAGGTGGATGAGATAGGGGATGCAGAAGATGTTGCAGATGTCGACATGGAGTCGAGCGCTGGAGTTGAAGGGACTGAGTTGGATGCTATCATTCCGGATAGCATAGCATCTCCAGAACTTCCACCACTTCCTTCAAAGAACATGGGATCCATTGATCACCGAACTTTGGCGGTACCTTTGTCCGTTGGTAGCATCCGCAGTGGACGACAGCCGCCTTCGATCAGCGGGCTCGAAGATCTCCCAGAGGAGTGTGTTGAAGACTCGGTGGTTGCCGAAACGATACAGCGGCCTCACAAAAAGTCACCCAGCCCACGCCCATCTCTGAGAAGCAGTAGTCCGTTTCCTTCATTGGAAGAGATCTTCCATACAGCTGCCACGTCAAGACAGACACAAAGCCCAGCGAGATGGACACAACAGTCAGTGCTACAGTCGTTGAGGCCTGGCAAGGGGGACTTGGAGTATGAAGAGGCGATGCGGAAGCTCGATGAGGGCGAGGACGACTCTGATCGGTCGCCAGATCGCAACAAGTCCCTCCGCAGCTTGTTCCCGAATGCAACACAACCGGAACCCTCAAAGACTCCGTCATCGCTTCAGCCGGTCAAAGTTGAGGCGCCGGTCAAGACTGAGCGCTCTGCAACACCACCAACATCACAGAGAGTCAAGCGGGAGCCACCATTTGTGATTCCGGAAGGCAGCCAGGTTGTTGAGCTGAGCTCCAGCCCGCCCTCGGTGCAGTTTGTTGAACACTACGCCGATGATAGCGTGGATGGGACTTATCAAGATAATTCAGTGCCACAAGGCTCGGGCTGGGTTCAAAAGAACTTTATGACGCGAAGTCGAGGGAAGAGTGTCCCTGCAGCAGCTGCATCGGCAAGCAACAGCACGGGTTCGCAAACTCGGCCTGCTCGGGGACGGACATAGTTGCCACCGGCTCGGGATGTGACGGCGAGCGCCTATAGCCAGATCAAAGGACGGAGAAGGACGACCCGCAAATTCTAACAAGGAAGTATGGAGGTTCTGGGGAATCGGTCAAGGGTTTTGGGAACAGCCTTGGGTTCGGGTATGCAAGGAAGACAAAGGCCAGGGATAATGGAAGGGACAAGGAAGTGTAGATAACCTGTATATCAAGAAATCTATACGATGACGAGACAGAACGGGACCTGGCGTCAGCAAAGCCCGACGTGTCGAACAAGTCCTTGGTCAGGGACAGGGTTAACGTGCTGCAGCGCATTATGAACAAGAAGGCATAAGGCAGCAAGAATCAGGAAAACCCATTCAATTCATCCATCCAAGACTAGGCGTCTCATGTGAGGCACATCACGAACCGATTTTTAGCTCTAGGGCTGTCTCAGTGCGGGTTCAGAGGGGTTTTGGAACCAAGAGCTGCATCACGAGCCAGACCGTGTCAGCCAATCGAGTTGTCAGACTTGGCGGATGATGCAGCGAGGCAACCCACCCAACTTGTCAAGTTCACGTTACCACACGCTCCGTAGCTTTTCTTTAGGGATCTCTTGTCTTGTCTCATGAGCTCATGGGGGATTTGAGCTGTTGGCTATTCGTTGTTCATTTGCGTCATGGGGACTCAAAGGGGGTAGGAGGGTTCAAAGGTTATATTGTGTGTAGTCTGTCGGGAACCTCCAGAACAATGTTCTCTTTTTTTCCTTCTCTTGTTCCCTTGTTGAACTTTTCTTGTTACCTTTTTCTTCTCTTCTCTATACGCCTTGTTGCGCTTTGTTCCGTGTTCTGGTTCAATTACACAAGTTCGCTGGCTGGTGTTCCGACGAAACTTGACGACTATATAACGACGACGCCGGCTTCACGAATTGAAGAAGACAACTCATTGACAAACCTTGACGCAATACGTTGGACTATTACGAACAATACATCTACGAAAGGAACCTTTTTGTTGAAAGGGTCGCAACTATGGCGTCACGATATACACGCATCATCTTTACCCTCTTGGCCGTCCTGTGCCTCACAACCACAACTTTTGCCATCCCAACGGCTGAACAGCCTGCGCAGACGATTTCCTCTCCTACACAGACGGTGGCGGCTCGGGCTTGCGCCGTAACGGCGAGGCAGAATACAAACTACAACGAACAAAACCCCCCGCCTTTCAACCCGCCCGTTACTGCGGCGCCCACTCAAGAGGATGCGCTGGCTAGTCTGGGGTGGAAGCAATCTACCTACTATGAATGTCGGACGAGGGATGGGCAGGAGCACTGTGGATGGCATATTCCTGTTTACAAGGCTGATGCTGCAGGACGGGGGAGCAATCTGGGGTTGTTGGTTGCTGGTTTGGCGGTTGCACTTGGTGCTGTCATGTAAAGGGTGTGTTTGATCTGTCCAGTTGCATTGCGTGGCGGGAGTTGGGGAGTTTATAGATTCTGATTTTGATACCCAACTGCTGGGAAGCATTGAATTGAATTGATTCGACATTCATATGTTCGTTCCGTGATATCCGTCGCCTATTCATCAAGTGAGTCATCCATCAGCATCACAAAAACAGAGACCCCGTAAGATAACCAGAGATGTAATATTTTTTTGGTCCGAAACCCGAAACACCATTGATTTCATGCTAGTGTATTGAGGAGAGACCGTGAAAGCCAGGCCCTCACCCCCCTAGCCGAGTCCAGAGCTCCCCAACGTCCGCCGGCGACAGGTCCCTGTACCTCACGCCGACGGATCGAGGATGACGGACGCGAGGCCGCCGAATGCACAATACCACAGCTCCCCAACAACCAGCCCGAGGATATACATAGACATTGCTGGTCGCTTATTTGTCCTTCTTCGCCTTGGCACCCTTGGTCTTTGCCGTTCCGCGGAGGGTCTTTTGTCGGTTCTTGCGCTGCTTGCCTGGTGTGTGTTAGCATCTGATGCCTCGGTGTTGAGTGTGTAGACGCACGCTGCTGTCGCGAGGCACGCTCGGCCTTGGTGGCGAGGCCAACCCGCACCAATCGGTACTGGGGCTCGAACTTCTTCATGGCCTCGGGGGAGTCGTAGACGAGGGCGAAGCCGGTGGTCTTGCCGCCACCGTACTGGGTTCGGAGACCGAAGACGGAGATCTGGTCCTTCTGGGCCTTGTAGAGGCCGCCGAGCTTCTCGCGGAGCTCATCCTTGGAGATGTTGGCGCGGTTGGGGTGGAGGATGTCACTGAAATCGCGTCGAGTCAGCCCAAGTTTCCTGCCATGCCTGGTGGTCCTCAGTCCATCCTGCTCATCAAGGCTTGCCCGCCTTTTTCTTCCCAATTTCTGGACAGATATATTTCGTGTATCGTGATGTCTGGTGCGCAGCGGGCACAAACCAGACCGTCCGAGAAATGCAAGACGGGCAGAGCGATGATCTTGATGGACGAGGACCGCGCGAGGGGTATCAGATTTTCAAGGGTCACTCACACGACCATCTGCTTGCGGCCCAGCAGAGGGTTGCGGATGAACTTGCGAGTTCGGAGGGTGACGGGGGAGTCGTTGTCCGCCATTTTTGCCGATTGTCGTGATGGTCTCTGGGGGTGAGAGTTGACGGGGGAGAGACTGGGGGCGGCGGTGTTGTCGTGGATTGAAGTTGTCGCGGGCGGGACACACAGTCTAGGCAGAGGGAGAGCGAAAATTCCGATTTCCCGTGTCGCTTAATTGGGTCCAACCCTAAACAGGTGCAGGGAAAAATGCTTGTGCGTTGGCTTGTGCCTTGGATTTAAGGCGGTGACCACCCACCAGGGCTTTTTTTTCGTGTGTGTCACGTGAATGTGAAGGGTCTCCGGAAGAGCTTCGGATGAATTGTCGCCGAAATTGTTAGTGAGACTCTGCGTTGGCGATGGATGAGCTGCAACGCCAGTTTGAGTGGAGATACTCCTCAAACAGCATCCAATGGAGTCGCTTCTGGAGACTTCTCGAATGGCTTCATGATGGTCTGTTGTCAAGACACTTCAAACTCATGCTGAGGGGAGCTGTCACAGGCATCAGCACTCAACACGTTCGTTAACATGTCTTCAACCACACGCCAAGTTAACCGGTTCTGCCACCAATATCTCCAGCTTGAGCCCGAGTTGGACTTTCCGGAGCCGGCTCTCCTCAAGACTTCTCAAGTCCAGGATGCTCTCTATACGAGACTATTCGCAGATGATGCCGTTCGATATGGGCCTCCACCACGTTACCAGCTTCGAGTCCTCAAGGAGCTCATGTCTCGAGTTGAGGCCAGCATCGATGACTGGGATGAGTATGTAAGTCGTATTCGAAATCGCTTCTGATGTGTCATTATGTATATTTCATGTCTTTCTAACAGGTTATAGGGTGTATCTGATGACTTGATGTCTGCACTCTCGGTGCTACTTGCAACACCACTCCCTGCTGAGGTTTCATCTGTTCAGAAAAAGTGCTATGTCACATACCATCTTTCCGACCTCTGTCAAGAGGCTTCGCTTGAGTCAGCCTCTCAGGCACCTCACATTACGATTCTTGAGAATCGTTCTCTCATCTCGGCATCGGGGACCACTGGCCTTCGCACATGGGAGGCTGCTCTTCACCTGGGAACATACCTCTGCCAGAACAAAGGTCTTGTTCAGGACAAGCGTATCTTGGAACTCGGCTCAGGTACAGGTTATCTGTCCATTCTCTGCGCAAACTTTCTCGGCTCGACGCATGTACTCGCATCCGATGGCTCGGATGATGTGATCAATAACCTCCCCGAGAACTTCTTCCTCAACAACCTTCAGGATTCGACCCGCGTGGTGCCAATGGAGGTCAAGTGGGGACACGCACTCATGGGCACAGAGGAGGAGAAGTGGAATGGTGGACGTGCCGTCGACGTAGTGCTCGGAGCAGACATTACCTACGACAAGAGCGTGATACCGGCTCTGGTTGGGACTATTCAGGAGGTTTTCGACCTCTACCCACGTGTGGAGGTCTTCATCTCGGCAACCCAGCGCAACGAAAAGACCTTTCAGGTGTTTCTGGACAAGTGCCAAGCCAACGGGCTCGCCGTCGAGGATCTAGAGTTTGAGGTTCCAACGCGCGAGAGGCAAGAGGGTCCTTTCTACAATGACAAGGTCGCTATCCGGATCTGCAAAGTCTCGAAAGAGTAACCGGAAACCTGGAGCATTGAAACTCGACGCCATACCCGGTTCCATCCAGAGAATCGGACGAGGACCAATCGCGGCACTACGATACTCCCCATACATTCCAGCAGTCAACCGAGGCGTTGACCGTCGACACAACGGAGGGTCTCGGCCTTGGCGCCAACCGCCGACTTTACAGAATGCAGAATGCGGCGCAGATTATCGTCGGGATACCCGGAAGAGAGCTTGTTGGAGAGCTCTAGCAGAGCTATTCGCAGCAAACTCGGCTACCCGGGACTTGGCCGTCAAAGGGTCATGCCACTAGATCATCAATCAGACCATGACGGGCGTCGGGGACCCGCAGTTCACCAACACTCTTGCATCCCGCTAGGAGATTTTCCTCAGTCCCCATATGATCAAGGAACCCCAAGGTTTCGGGTGCAGCTAATAGGGCAATTGCGTGGTCGTCACGATATGTAGATGTGCCGGTGGATATACGGACATCGTCACACCACTCTGCCGGTTCACACGATCATGTCTCGGGATTTGGCTCCTGACATGGGCCCATCATTGGCTGACTTTATTCATACAGTGGGCATTTGATAGGGGTTTGAGGGGTCAATTGGCTATGCAATTCAGCTGGACCCCGTTCGTGTACCAAAATATCGAGACTCCCGAGCATCGACATCTAGACCTACGTGCCAGATCCAAAGCGTAACAAAGAGCTTGGGCCAGACTCGTCATCAGGGCTCAACACGACGGCCAGAACCAAGCCTCCCAAGACCCCTGAGGGCGATTGGGTTTGCGTCGGGGAGAAGCGAAGGTGGGTTTGGCAGTTCGAGGCTTCGATCCAGAGGCTCGAGAGCTTGGGTCGATCTGAGCACCGCGATTGGTTCCACCCCACCTTTCATGGCGGCGGGTGGTGTCAAGGTGCGCAGCGTTTTGGCACATTGAAACATTCCCATCCGGATCCATCAGTTCGGTCAGGTGGGGTTGAGGGGGCGTGCTACGAGACATGAAGTCATCCATCCGTCGAAAGCCAGGAACGTGGCACCCATGGTCTAACGCCAGAGGGTGATGGGCTGGGCTTGCAGAAGCAAGGTGAGCCACGGGGTCAGTGGCCGTGGACGAGAAAGAGGAGGCGGAGATCCGGGCCATGGCAGACCGGGGAGGTTTCTGTATGATGTTGGGGGATGGAATGCGAGCTTGGGCCTGTCAGGTACGGCGACAGAACTCCGGATCGACGCCATGATGGTGCTAATGAGGAGGCATGTACGTGGACGGTCTAGTCACTGGTGAACAAGAAGTTTGGGACGTTGTGAGGCTTCGCACTGTGCCTGTGTCTGTCTCAGGATGATAACAAGTAAAGTGGTGTAGATGGAGGGCTTGTGAGTTGTCTCGAACAATTGACAGGTAAGTAAACGACCCATTTGACGTATGTCATTACACAAGGTCGAAACTCTTGCCCTGTGTCCTTGACAGTATGAAACGTCATGGTCTGCTTGATCTGCTTCAAAGTGTTGAGCCCCTTGCGTAATGACCTGCCATGAGGAAGCTTTCCCCAGATGACCTCGCTCTGACGACTACCCTAGACATTTTGAGTATCTTTTCCCGGTTTTACACCTACATCATCTGGACGAATCAGTGAAGAGAAGGCAATCGAACAACCTTTTGTCCAATGCATGCAAGGCAGATCAAAGCATCCGACGTCTATCAAAGCCCGGGGAGATTAGCATCGAAAGCCCTTGACCGGAGCTTGACCCTTGCTACCCGGAGGACCGGTTAGTGCTAGAGGGACTTTAGGGGGTGATGGTGAGAATTTGGGGTAAAATGTTTGAGAAAGAGGGGAAAAGAGACGGTCTGGTGCTAGAAAGAAGCTTGTGTGAAACCTGTGTCTCTCCTCCGCGGAGGCTTCTTTTTTCTTCAGCTTTCTGTGTTAGGCGGTATGAGGTGATGATGCCTCAGACAACGTCATGCGGTTCGGCAATCGGCTATGCAAGTTTGAGGTGAACGATGGAGGGCCTCACGATTGGAAACCCCTGGCAACAAAGACAAGGCAAGGGACAAGCATTCTTTCCACAGCTTCCAAAACTGGGTTTCGATGGGAATGGGACATCTCGGCGAGTTTGCCATATTGTGTCTTGTCTTGTCCCCAGGCTTCTGGGAACAAAGGTCCATTCTTTATTTCGGGAACGTTGTGAGAGCTGACAGGGGATATCCCGGCATCTCCAATTTGGCCCGGGGTGTTTGAGAATGGCTATCATCATTTTTCAGGGGGATTTGCTGCTTGATTGCTTCCTCTCATAAAAAAACCTGTTATCGTCATCTCACAGGCCAGTTCTGACGACCATCCATCCCCCATCACCCCACGAATCTCGTGTGAGTGTCTGTTTTGTTCTTATCAGTAGGCTGTCCAACAAACCACCCAGTCAGAATACTAATTAAAAGGCTCCCGCCTGTAGCCGCCCCGGCCAAGGGTGGTCACCAACCGCCCAGAGCTAAAAGAGTTGGTTCGTGATTGCGGGCTGCCATTACCTTATCACCCCCCCAGGCCCAGGAGGCACAGTGCATGGTCGGGGTGCCAATTTGAGAGAGGAAGCGCGTACGGATATTGGCCTTCTGTCTGTCTGGATAACAATGTGACCTCTTGCATATCTCTTTGGCTGCTACTGCAACGTTCTTCCAACTGCCATCAGGCAATTCTTTTTTGAACCGGCTGCATATCTGCACGTGGTCAGGCGTCCCCAGGCATTACACTTCTTTCCCCTCTTGATCCAGTTTATGCGTGAGATCTCTTGCAGGTGCATTTCGCTCGCGTAAACCATTGCAGTAGCAGCTGGAGCGCGGCAGAGAAGGGGGACCCATCTAAATGTCAGTTCAACACCAATCGCCACAGCACGAGCCCCCCCTGGACGGGCGGCGCCACGGACTCGAACTGCTGAATGGTGTTTTGTTGGTAAGAGAAAAACTGACTGATTAGATTCTGTTATCCCCACTGGACTCTTTAATGCCAAGGAAGAAAATGGAGCTTGGCAGGCTTTCTTTATCGCTCAACACCGACCGGGCTACTCCGGGAAGGCATCGTGAAAAAATATGCAGAGAAAAAGCCAAGGCACGGATGGGTTCGGTTCTCCAGAATGCCCGCTTTATCCACTATGGGACCGCCCGCCACCAAGGAAGAAGGAAGGGCTTGGGATCGAGTCCATTCCCAGATCGGGGGAGCTTGACGAGAGATGCGTTGTTGCAAGTTATTTCTGTGCTGCAGCGACGGTTTTCTTTGTCAGACTCATGCTCGTGTTTGACAACAATTGTTCTGGAACGTTGGATCATCACAAGGAACGAGACCTCATATCCTGGTAGAAGCAGAGAATCGTTCTTGGTCAGACACTGTCCAGAGTCACACCTGTCTTGGAAAAGAAGAAACAAAATCATGCTCATCGATGTGGAGGATGGCGTGCGGAACGAGCCACACGGCGCCATTTTGTTACCATCGCCAGCAAACCAAGCAGCGCCGCGCAGCGCAGCAAGCAAAGTAACCCAACCCAACGACCCTGTGAGAACCTTTGCGAACCTCGATTGCAACACTGTGCAATGAAGCCCGTATCGAGCTTAGCTGACGCTCTCTGGCCTAAAAAAAGGGCGGCGGACACATCCACACCCACAACGAATGATCCACCAAAAGCTTGTGCCATGGCGACAGAGCCCAGGCGTCTTCCTCCCCCTTGTCCTTGGCCATCCCATGCCGTCGGAAGTGGTCATGGTGGCCCTGCGGTGCCCCAATCGAAGAGGTGGGATCCCCTCCCCATGGGTTGGGCTAGCTCCAAGCCCAGCTCTTCTTCTTGAGAAGCCAAGGCACGGGCGTGCCAGGATAAGGGGGGTCGATGATGGGATGGCATTGAGTGAGGGAAAATGTACCCGTGTACTTCTGGTTACGGCAAGACATGGTGCTCTCCTTGGTTCTGACTCGCTGCTTGAGACCTCGACACTCCCCTTCATTTCCCAATTCCTGGCTCCGTCCTCTTCGTACCTGGATCTCGTACTTGGTACATGCCCTTACTAGGTAGTTTAATCAATTGCTGACCCCTCCCCTCATCTTTCACTCCCTCCCGTCTGGCCTGGCTCATCCTGAGATGGATATCTTTATTAATGAACCACCCTGCTCTCTCCCATCCCCCCCAGAATACGAAGCATCATACTACCTCACTCCCGTCTCGACTTCACCTCTCTTGTGTGTCTTGAATTATCTACGCGGTCAACTCTTGTCGAGTTCTTCTTCTCCATAATCATTCTCACCGTCACTTAATTGTTCACTTACCGCCCGCCTCCCGTCTTATCGCGGACCGCATCTTACAGCTTTCCACCCACACACGTTCTCCGTACACGGTCGCAGATTGGCCCCCATCGAGCTTGACAAACAACTGCCGTACATAACCGGTCCTCTTTCTTGCGATACCTCGACCTGAACAACCGTAACATCAACCCACGCACATATTATCCGGCGATCGGCGCTCCAGTGCCTGCATCTCGCATTGCGACACCACCATTGGGCTACACCGTCAATTCCCACGTTACAAGAGCATTGCGGACAAACCCGACTTCTTCAACGACACACGCTCGCGATATCCTCTTGATTGAGGGTTTATCTTTCACCTTCCTCACTCTTCCCCAAATACCACATCAGTCGCCTCGATGGTCTCGTCATTAGACGTGAGACCCCATTTCTTCGCCGGGCAGAGCCGACCAGTATCATCGACATCAGTATCAAGCACGAGTAGCTCTCTCAACGCAATTTCCACACCCATCAATTCCACCACATTCTCGCTGCCAAAAATGGCTTCCGGAGCACACAACTACAGCTTTGCTCTGCAAAAGTACATGCTCCTCCAGGAGCAGCACCAAGAGCTCTGCGATCGTCTCGACCAGATCCGCCCCGAGCTCACCATTACCACCCGTTCCCTCAACTCGTCGCCATCTACATCACCTACACGATCTTCCTCATCATCACTCTCGGTCCCCTCGTCACCGAAACGCCATTCCCGAAGCAGCGGGCGACATCACTCGCGTACTCACGCCCGGTGCAGTGGCTGGGAGGACCGCAACGAACTCACCACCATTGTCGACGAAGAGACTCTCTTTGAGATCTCGGCCGAGGAGCATCGCCTATCCGAGGTCAACGAGAGCATCAAGCGCACCCTGACAGAGCTTCTCAACTGCAGCAGCGTGCGTGCCGACCGGGCATTCAGGACCTGGGTTCAGACAAGGCTCATGGAGACGGAAAAGGAACTCCGGATTGGACGAAGGCGACGAAGCTCGGGCAACGAGTAGGCGAAGTAGGCGTAAGCCGGCAACTCCCCGGCGTCGCCTCCGCCATCGTCATATCACCACACAACGACATTTACCGTTGTCGGTGGTGGCAAAACAACCGACATATTTTGCCTCCACGCACAATGGTTTACGACGACACCAAAAAACCAACCACTTGGCATAATCTCTAATTCTTCTTTGTCCTTGCATTTTTTATTTGTCTTGCATTGGCTGGCGTTTATGGTTGGATCGACAAGGCCTTGAACGGCATATGGCCTCTGGAAAGAGAAAGGGAAACAAACCACTACATTCTGGAAATTGGGCTTTTTTGGGACGAAAGCCAGGGTCTTTACTCTGATCAAACAAGGAAAAGCGTTGGTTCTGGGAAGAGAAATACCCCAAAACGCTACAAACCTTGATCTCTATCTTCTTCAATTTTTTTTTGGGTTCAGCCGGAGTGGAAAGGATGGGAACACAAGCCTGCATAGCGAGCGGCAAACCTGGGGCATTGGGGGGCAAATATTCTCTGTTTCTTGCCAAAAAGAACTTCTGGACTCTGTGGTGGCATCGCGTGGCTACTTTTACCTTTTCGTTTACATTCTTGAGCTGCGCTGGTCGATGGAAAATCACGCGGGAGATGGACAGAGTCTACGTTTATCATGAAGATCTCCCGAGAGGAGACTTTTTTCAACATCCTTTTTTTTTTTTAGTGATAGCGATGAATGGATTCACTATCAATGCACCTGCTATTGCGGCGCACAAACTACTTTACTCGTTCATCCCTTGTTGAAGCCATCGTGAGAAACTTCGGGATTCATCACCTGGACTACCTAACCGCTGAAGAATGGATGATATGATGTGAAACATAGCAAACGACTATCAGACCCGAGGTTGAAAGCCGCTGGTGCCCCACGTACCAGAAAGATAGCGAGACAACACGCGTCGAACCCACAATCTTGCAGTTTGATCGGCCCCGACCCCCCTTGCTCGCCCTTCGGCGGTTGGGGGAAATGAAGATCATTTCGCAGCAAGTCGTCGTCCCCTGGCGCCGCCGGACGGAGCTCCACCAACAACCGTAACGCGACGACGGGGGATGGAACAGGGAGGTGTTTTTTCTTGACGGTTGGAGTTGTTTGATAGCTAGGCATGGGCTTTGATACGTGCTAGTCAAAGTATTGGCTTCTATCGATCGTGATCGTTTGATTGCCACCTGAGCGGTCCAAGCACACCCTTCCACACCGCTGAACTTCCATAACGGTGCTCCCAGCCCGGGGATCGGCGCCGCATACACATAGTCTAGGATGGCGGGCTTTCTGCACACCGAGCAACGGTGGGATTCACCTTGCGATGAGGCTGACAGTCTGAATCTTTGGAGTTGTGACGATGAAAATCTGGTTTCTTGGGGATTACGACTTGCTGTTGTCATGTTTGGTGTAAATGTGTGGAAATTTGGATACATCGTTGAGTAAAGGTTACATCATTGACAAACATTTCTTCACCTGACAATGTAGCACGCCCTCTTACATCAGGGCCCTGTTTTTCGATATCCAGCCCTGACTACGGGGAGTAGAATGCTACCCAGTTTGAGCCTCAAGATTCCCCGGCAACGGGAAGTCTACTACCCTAGCGCTCCCGCGGGATGAGCTCATGACTGTCTCACCGAGATGAACAGCTCAGAGGCACACACACTTGGGGTCATGCGCAACCAACCTTGGGGTGCCCATCGTTTTTTTCTTTTTCTATCCGGTATGACTTCAACGGTCGTCGATCTCGTCTGGAGAAAAAGCCCCAGTAATCTGGATCCTGGCCAAGTATAAAACATCATGATGACATCTCGGTGTCTTGATCTGATATGACGTAGTTTTTCTTTGATCGAGATCTCTCGTCTTATTTCGTCGATGGCTTCAGTGGCTTTTCCCTTTTGAGTAATGAGCTTGTTCGGATTCGGTCTTTGTCCACTTGACTTGTTTCGCACATGTCGGTGAGAGGCGAGGTGGACACAAGTCCGGATGTTTTCCTCCTCCTCGAGATAGGTTGTGGAGCCCATGATATGATAGCAGCTTGATTGCTGGTTTTGCTACAACGGGGAACTTTCTTTGTTGTAGAGGGGTTGGTAACGTCATAACTGCCATGACTTCAACGGCTTTTGGATGGATCTGAGGTAGGATAACTGCAGGGAGACAAGGACTTCCTTGTCTGAGTTGCCAAGATGAACCCTGGTCTATCGCATCCACTCGGATGGATACAGTATGGGCTTCGGTCTGAGGTTCTGAGTCTCGGGCTGTGCTACTGTACCTCGTTAACAAGCGATTAAGGTGACTGGGTTGTGTTTGTTGATCTAAGATCGGGGACTAAAGTCCTTGCCTTTGATCTTACCCTACAATTAGGGCATTGGCGATTTTTCCGGTGAAAGACACCCTTTGAAGCATTCTCTGAGGCTTTTCTTTGAATGCGGCGTAGAAACCTGTCACGCTCTAAAAGGGTCTTCTAGCAAGACAGCCGAGCCTATATGGACGTCAGTATTCTCATGTCGTGCTTCGTGATCAGTAAAGATGGTAAAATGAACCACGATAAAAGCCAAGGCTTGGAAGACCCCTTTTTGTAAAGATCCCCTGGCTTCTAGAATATGACCCTCAAGAACGTTGGATGGATGAGAGGGGTATCATGTGACGCGGCGAGCTTGCTGTGCCAGCCACACATGCTGTGGCGCGGGCTGCTAGCGCCACCTGCATGGAGATTCTTTCCAAGTTGAGCTTCGCGACAGTGGCTGGTGCGGGTGAACTCAAACAACCTTCCAAAACTTGGGACGACGCGACTTTGTCCATCAACAATCCCCTGTTGCCCTCTTTTTCATTTCTCGTTGTCGCATTACTAAGAGGACTTCCCTGTACAGACTTTATCGACGACACGCCATGTCTGTCCTCCTCGAGACCAGCGTGGGCGATATCGTCATCGACCTCTTGGTCGACCATGCGCCGAAGCTCTGCGAAAAGTAAGTGTTTGGCATTTGGCTTCACTACATAATGGATCGAGCTAACAATCATCTAGCTTCCTCAAGCTTTGCAAAGTCAAGTACTACAACTTCTCACCCGTTCACTCCGTCCAAAAGAACTTCTCCTTCCAGACCGGCGACCCTCTCGGCCCTCTCTCCAAAGACTCTGATGGCGGCTCGTCAATATGGGGCCATTTATCCGGCGACTCTTCCAAGCGAACGTTTCCCGCCTTCTTTCACCCGAAGTTGAAACACCTTGAGCGAGGGACGGTCAGCATGGCGACAGCACCACTGCAATCCGACCCAGACACGCGCGTGGCGGCTTCCCAATTCATCATCACACTGGGCGAGGATACGGATTTCTTGGACGGAAAAGCTGCTATATTTGGCAAGGTTGTGGAAGGATTTGATGCTTTGGAAAAGGTCAACGAGGCGATCGTCGACGACAAGGGCTATCCCCTCATCGATATCAGGATAAAGCACACAGTCATTTTGGATGACCCCTACCCTGACCCGCCTGGACTACGGGAACCGAGCTCGAGTCCTCCTCCTACCGACCAGCAACTTAAAACCGTTCGGATTGCCGATGAGGCGGCACTTCACGCTGATGACAATGTTGATGAGGAGGAGCTGGAAAAACGACGACGCAACCGGGAGGCGCAGGCACAGGCCCTGACTTTGGAGATGATGGGTGATTTGCCGTTTGCCGAAGTGAAACCTCCCGAGAACGTCTTGTTCGTCTGCAAGCTGAACCCGGTCACTGGGGATGAGGACTTGGAACTCATTTTTGGCCGGTTCGGTAAAATCTTGAGCTGTGAAGTCATCAGGGATCAAAAGACAGGCGACAGTCTCCAGTATGCATTCATCGAATACGAGGATAAGGCATCTTGCGAGGCAGCATACTTCAAGATGCAGGATGTTTTGATTGACGACCGACGAATTCACGTCGACTTTTCCCAGAGCGTCAGCAAGCTCAGCGACGTGTGGAGAAACGACACAAACAAGAAGCGTCGAGCCAATGCTGGTCGCGGCGGCTGGGGAGGTGTCAAGGAGCTGGAGAAGCGCCGACAATACCGTGAAGAGAGGGAGAGGAGCACTGAAGGCGACTATGGAATGGTCTATGGAGAGGAGGAGATGAAGGGAAAGCTGGAACGGAATGGACCTGGTCGACAGAGGGATGATGGCCCTCCACCGAAACCTCGCGAAGCCGAAGCTTCAGGGCGACGACGGAGTCGAAGCCGGAGCCCTCGACCGCGAGATCGAAGTCGAGACCGGTATCGCAAACCAAGGGATGACCGCCGAGGAGACAGACGAGACTGGGACCGGCGAGATCGAGATAGAAACCGAGACCGAGACCGCGATCGCAGAGACCGAGATAGAGATAGGGATCGATATGGGCGGGACGATTTTGACCGCAGGTCGAGGAGGTAAAGAGTGGCGAATCGGCGACACGGAATACAAACGGCGCAAAACCCTGCAACCGTTGATGGTCTCTAATTCAATCGAAAGCAAGCGTTTCGACTCCTTGATGTGGATCCCTCAACTAACACCAACCGACATGTGCATACATGTGGCATTACACGAGCATGGGGCACCAACTCGTCCTGGCCTACGATTTTGGCAGTCTGTTTATCTTGTTGTGAACGGGTGGTTGCCCGATTCTGCTGCCTCCGTTCATCATGTACAAGTGAGCTCCCCGGCATACATGCGGTCCTTCGGAGCTCCCACGAGCATGGCGCAACAGTCTGAGTAGGCCAAATGGATCGAATTCGTACCGTCTACGCACGAGCAACGTTGGTCGTCAACGTGAGCACATACTGGCGGGCGTTGGTGAACCGGGGATCTCCCTCCCGCTGCTGAGCGACCCCAGCTGTCATTCTGGACAAGATCCCCGGGCCACTCCATCTTCTTTCTGCCAAAGCGTCGCTTGCCAGCAGCACCCTCCACGCATTTCTCAGCATCTGGAGGCCTGTGGCACATGACAAGTCTCTGTGGACGTTCAGCAGATCACAGCGCCAGCATTATTAACCCAGTCTCGCCAACGGGCGACCTGGCATGGCAGAGCAGCACGCCACGGCATGTTTGGCTTCACGTACGGGTACTGTATTCTGTGCGAGCGGACATGTAGACAAGAATCTGACTGAACCATGACCTGTAGCTGAACCCTCTGGATCGATCAATAAGCCACCTCTCTCGGCCATGCTTGCTGTGCCTGCTTCGCCGTCGACAAGACTGGGCACGGCGCTCGATCGAAAAATGCAAGACACCCGGGGGTGAGACGACATCTTCTCACCACGTTGAGAGGTTACTGTGCGGCCAAGTGCATGGCGTCCAGCCTTGGTTCACTCTGGAAGCATCTGCCGCCGAGCCGCCCAAGCTATCTCGCCTGGCAGGGATCGTGGGTTCCAGAGCTGAATCTTGGGCCGAGGCAAGAGTGGCTGGCTGTGTGCGCAAAGAGAGATCAAAGACACCGTTTCAGATCGATCATTGGGTTCGGTCGGCATTGACGTTGATGGATGGTGACGATTGGCGGTGCCACATCCCGACCATCTCAACACGAGCTCCGGGCTTCGAGGACCGACGTCCGAGCCTGGGAATAGCGTTGTTTCTGAAGAATTGCATCATCATACCTTGCGGTGATACCTGGCTCTGGGGTCCCATATCGTCCGTGTCTACGACCAAGCAAGACCTTGGGAACCTGCTCGGTCTGCGTGGGCACCTTGGTGCATACTGTAACACCGACACATAGGTATCTCGGGCATGAGACCTTTCAGGCGAGACTTTGTCGAGATGTGCAACCTTGGGGAGGTCAAAGAGCCTGTCGCAGGGTGCTCGAGGGCTGGGGCGTGGCCTGGACTGCGATTTGAGTCCCTGACGGGAAGCAACATGCGCCAAGAGACTTCCACGAGGCCTTGTGATATTATCTCTTGAGAAGGGTGAGTTTCAGATTCTTCTCTGCAAGTGTCCTTGGCTCTGGATTCGAGAGATGGAGATCCCCCCGCGTGCTTTTCGGATCGCTACAGATGCTTCTGACATCAAGGGCATAACAACCATGGCGTGGATGATCTCGCCGTCAGCCACCGTTCAGTCCCCCCCCTCACCTTGCTTGATGGGCGTCACAGAGAGGTTCAAGAGTCAACCCCTGGACACGATGGGCCAATCGCCAGTGCCATAGGATACGCAAGACGGAAAGGTGCATCCTCACGTGTCACACCCTTTAATGACAGCGCGGTAGGCTACATCTCCCATCGGGACGCTGCTGGGCCAAAATTTTCCGCCCTGGGTCTCGCGCTCGCTGTGTCATGTGCAGTTGCGGACGTTTTGCTGTCCTTGACGCGGCGGCGGAGGTTGAGGTTTCGTCCAGAGGACCTGCGGGGCTGCGGCAACAACAGGGTATGGAAAGAGAAAAGAAGAAGGGCAGAAGCGAGCCTATGCCTTACTGGGAAAGCCCGTTGGCGACGTGTATGTCGTCGCCCTGCCAGGGCAGAGACGGAGGCTCGATACGAGAATCTGGTTGCTCATCGATGCGAGCGGGTTCCACTCTGGAACCAATTGAGACAAGCCGGGCTCAAAGGGACGACACTCCTATGATGCTGTTCGTTTGTTCACCGTGCTCAGTCTCTCAGAGATGTTGAGACAGACAAGTTGAACTCGAGATGGTGTCCGTCCTTGGTTGTAGGGTCTGACAACTGATACCCCATGCCCCCTACACTTTGACAAATTGGGGGCTGAGAGATACCCCTAACCTCTCTTTTGGTCTCTGTCATGTTGTTTGCAGCATCTGTCCTTACTCTCGAGATGTTGTGAGAAGCCGTTTTTACTCGAGGGACACACTGCGCAACGGAAGTGGCGCTGAAGTTGAGTTGGAGATACCAGCCCTAAGAAAGACAGCCCCCCCGAACCTGATGGAGGCGCCACACGGGGAGCAAGCAAATCAGACAGCCTCGTCAGCGATTTCATGCATGAGCCCCTTGAGCCTGGCATGTGGCGCTCCAAAGCTCGTTTTACTCGAACAACCAGGGGTCTAATTCCTGTCCGTCAATCTGCAGCTTCCATCGGAGTCTTGCTCCTATCAGTTTGGCCCCTGGGCGACATGTTTCTTGTTCTGCCTCTGCGCGGCCGTTTCCAATACGGGCTTTGACCTTGATTCTATATTTACACCCACACCAACGCGACCGTTTGGCTGTCTGTATCCATGGCGGAGAAACTCGTGTCCTGCGTCTCGCCTTTGAGCATTGGCGCCCAAAGATGAGGGCACAGCTTCGACCCAGCAACGGGATCAAGGAGGGTGAACCCCTCAACCCAACACTGTACTTTTGTGCAACGGCCGACACGGCGGTATCCCTCTTCAGTCGACGACTATCCCCATTGGTTTTTGCCGTGCTAAAGAAGTGCTCGGATCAATCTACAACGGATCTTGTTCGTCTAAAACAACCAACGGAGGGGCCCACAGCCTGCATATTGAAGTGGGACGTCGCGGGGAAACATTGCACATTGGCAGGTTTGGGGACTGAGAATAGAAACTCGAGAGAGACGAGGAAGAAGATGAAAAAGGCCCGAAGGGGACAGCGGATTAGGCTCTCGGCCATGGCTTGCTCTCGGCCATGGCTTGCTCTCGACGTCTCATCTGCTTGTCTTGCTTGACGGAGGCTTGGGGTGCCAAGGCGTCCTGGCCATGTTGCAGACGACCACAGTATGGGTGTTTGCTCAATCGAGTTAGACGCTGCGTTTGTTCTGATATCGAATCACGGGTCTTGTGCATCAAGATCATCGCTTTCGCTTCGATATGTGCCGTTTATCCTAGCAAGGGTCAGCTAGGTGCCCAGGGTCTCATCCCACGTACCGGGTTTGAGGAACTCTCCCCGAAGAATGCCACCGCTTGATCTGAGCCGCATGGAGCTGTTGACATGGGTCTTAGGGGGCTTCGTTGAATCAGGAGAGCCAAGGCAAACTTGGCCCCCCAGGTTCTGGCCCTCACTGTGTTGGCTTCTCTGGTCGCAGCGCACTGGCGTTACACGACGACAAGAAAGTGTTTACAGCATCTATTGACGAGTGACCATGCGCTGCGTCACAGCCGAGAGGGGACTCTGCCCACCCCCCAAGCTCTGCTCTCCTGGACTTGCCATGGGGACGGCCTTCTCATCATCTTGGAACCATCATGTCTTGTGACATTGTCTTACTGGTTGCGAGTTTGCTCACTCAGCCGGGGCCAAGACATGGGCGAGGTTTTGGCAAAAGACATGTC
The DNA here is from genome assembly GCF_023522795.1 of Fusarium solani. Classification (NCBI taxonomy): domain Eukaryota; kingdom Fungi; phylum Ascomycota; class Sordariomycetes; order Hypocreales; family Nectriaceae; genus Fusarium; species Fusarium solani. The sequence continues at coordinate 3,032,050 of NW_027072151.1, forward strand.
TGTTTGCCCCCGCAGTCATCTCGTCGCTGCCCGTTTCTTTATGACCCCCTTTCTCCATATAGACACGGGGCCGAGAAAGGAATGGACACCGTTTGGCAAACAAGTCCCTGGACATGACGGTGGGCTGCTTCGAGATTGCTGCTGCACGGAGATCCGATAAAGGGTTGAATAGGCGGCGCAACGTGGAGAAGAAGAGCGTCAGTATCGCCTCACATGCTGTGCCAGAGCCATGAATTACGCCAACTCTCCAGACTCTAGACATGCGGCTGAGTTGGAGACAGAGATGAACATGTCTCAGAGGCGTGCTTTGGTCCCAGCGGCGTCCTGAGGGCTCATGGTTCTGTCAAAGGTCTCAGACCAGCAGGGCTCGCTGTACGATCCGGGGAAGACCTCAATCTGATCGGGGATCCAGATCTAGGCGCCCCTCTTCTCCTGCTGGGATCCATCCCTGGCATGTTTGCAGTCGCCTCACTCAGATAGCCATGCAAGCTAGTGCCGCATGGCATCCCCATCATTCTGCAGCTACCTGTGGGCATCCGAAGGCCGGCGGCCCTCGCGTAACTGAGGGTCCCGGCAGCCACACAGCGTCCACGGCTTGCTCCACATCCTTGCAAGGTGAGAGAGAGACGTTGACGTCTGCTGTGGTAGGTGTGTGTGCTTGCGAAGCTACCGGAGGATGCCTCGACCATTTCCCCTTGGTCGCCTCTCTGAGTGGGCACGGTGGTCTTCCCGGGGCGAGGGGGCCGTTTATTGGACGGTGAGATAGTAGTGAGCAGGCTGGGTGAGGCAAACAAAGATATAACGTCCTGTACCAGGACTAGTGGGATAGTGGTACGGGCAGAGTATAACAGCATGCCACGGCTGCAGATCTTGCTGCCTCTGATTCTCTCCTTCTTTCAATCTCTTGATCTTGTCGAACACGTCTTGTCTGAGCTGTCAAGTTAAGAGGTGGTGAGATTTGTCTTTTACTTCAAATCTCGACTCAACTGCTTGATACAGCTGGCGATATACACTCTTCATCCTTGACCGGACAAACCACTTACACTTCCCGAGAGCCCCGACGGACGAGTGCTGGCAAACCGGTAACGGCTCGTACATCACACACCTTGTCCCTAGGATCAAGACTCATCAGAGTTTGTCGTTGAATCGATCCAGGTTGACTCGACAAGACGGTTGCTGGTACTGATGAGGAAGCCTGAGCTGCAACCTCTGCCAGTCACCCGTTGAGCACCTCCCCACTCACCCTTTACCCTTTGAACCTCGACATACTTGGTAGTTATACCATGGTGACCCCGACCTGCTACTCGCCGGCCGACGTCCGACGGTATAGTAGGATGAATGGCTACTCCTCATACCCGGAGCGTAGGAGCTTGGCTTACCCCATCCACCCGGATACGCGAACAACCATCATGACTGAGAGAGACATGATTGATGATGTGACGCCCCAGAGGAAGCGCATCGCAGTCGCTGTGAGTATATACCCTGCCTTCCTTTCCCTTTACGTCTTCTCCCCCTGGTGTGTGTGGCGTGCGCGAGACTTACATAGTTGTGTAGCGGGCTAACAACAGATCCAGTGTGGGCGGTGTCGAAAGAGGAAGATCCGGTGCAGCGGCGATTCTGGAAATGGGGGACCATGCACAAACTGCAAGAACGCAGGCTACGAGCCCTGCCAGTTTCTCAGAGTATGTCTTTCAGGGGGGAGGTGTTTTATGATGCTCCGAGACTTACACTGCCGTCTAGGTTGCTTCGCAAGAGACACCCATGAAGCAGGAGCCGTTTAACTATAGCCTAGAGGCTTCTCGACAGTATCAGGCGCGAGGAAGCTCCGTCGTCCCGCCTCTCCCGTCGACCACCTCTCACTACCCCGACGGCCTGCCGATGAATGCTAGCGACCCCTTCATCTATCGAGCTCCCACGACCTTTGCGTATACCGCAAAGTCCCTCTACCCACTCTCCAGCTGGAGCCATGGATACACTGAAGATCAAGGCATCAACTACACCATGTATCCGCCGGCGTACCCTTCGATGCATGACTCGGACTATGGCATCAACTATCGCATCGGCTCCGGCACGGTGGGCAAATCTGAGGGCATCTGCGTCGACACGGAGCCCAACTATGCCTACAGCAGCGGGGCTCCGACCACGAGCCTGGTACACCGACCGGCTCCGGTGGCGGCCGACTCGACGAATATGACGTTCCAGAACATGGCGGCGGGCGTCAACATGGGCGACAGGGTGCTGCCCATGCCCGTGGGACGGTCATCAGTGCCTAGTTCAATAGGGCCCTCCTCCTCGTCGTACCGGAACGATTCGGGCAGCAGCTCCATCTTCGGGAGCGGCAGCAGGGGCTCCTCGGCGCAGATGTCGACCACGGCGGGCACGTCGCCTGCGAGCCCAGATTCCGAGACGCCTTCGAGTTACACGAGTTACGAGCCCTCGAGCGTTGCTTCGGCCACGGGCCTGTCCTCGTATCCTCCCATGACGCTAGCCTCGCAGCTCACCCGCACGAGCAATGATCTCTACACGCATGCGAGCTCATCGGAGGCTTCCCTCTATACTCCGGCCGACTCGATGCGCGTCGGAGGAGGAGGAGGTCCAGGACCCGACCTCACGTACCGCTACACGGACACTACGACGGCGGCGACTACGGCGGCCGCTACGACGTCGGCGCGCCGTGAGCTGCCCATGATGAACGGCGGCAGCGGCAGCGTTGGGTCGTCGTTCTCGATGGCACACGGGGCCACGACGTACATGGCGCAGCCCGCGTCGTACATGCTTCCTCCTGGAGACGTCGGAGGCACGGGGGCAGAAGCCGCGGCGGATAGCTACCGCAAGACTGCGGGGACACTTCGAGGATGAGGGGAGACGTCTGAGCCGTCGGTTGATGAAGTTGTTTCTCTTATTGGGACCATGGACTCCCTCCCTACTGGCTCTCGGTGTTTGAAAGTGTGTTTTTTTCTGGCCTGCTCTCAGCAGAGGAGTTGCAGTGTGTTTATGTTTTTGGACCTGAGCATCGAGATGTGAATGAGCCAACTGCCATGGTTCTCTGTTCGCGGTGGATGGCGATAATGGTCGTCGTCGTTGTCGAGAGACTCGCGAACGCAGGGGTGAGAACCTCTCTGACCCTTCCCCGCGCGGAGCAGGACGGATGAACTGCTCATAGACTTGCTGGGGGACCCTTTTTCTCGCATGAGTGAGGGGTTTGATGGGTTGAGGTTGTGAGGTACAGCGTCTGACGGGGAGGCAAGACGAGAGCGTTGGTGTTGTGTCACCCTTGGCGTTTTGTCGTCGAACTCTTTTTTCTCGTCTTTGAACGACACCGAATCGGGTCGTTTTGCCTGGTCCTTTTTCTTTCAGTCTCTTTTGTTCTTACTCTTGTTTTAATCACATGGTTGGTCATCATGGTGCATTGCATCTTGAATTGTTTACTCCCCAACGTCTTTGTCGAGACTGGGTTGAGTTATTGACTCGTTGCATGTTGGGCTTGCACGAGCTTCCATCAGCCACAGCCAAACGCATACGGATATTAGGAAGGCGAAAATGGATATTGGGTGTGTTGGGTATGTACATTTTGATCAGGCGAAAATTGGAGTGAATTGGGAAAGGGAAAATGACATTGGGATGGAGGATGGAAATGGGCGTGTTAATGGGCTTGGTTTGGTTGGGTTTGGTTGGTAGTCTTTTTTTATGGGATCTTGACGAGATGAGACTCTGCACTCCTGATGGGAGACAGCTGTACATGAAATTAACTACTTGAATAGTAGATAGCTAATGATCCATCTCGAGTTAATAGTCTGAGTCTGACAGGAGTGTTGGCGGTGTGGTCTATGAGTTGGGCACGGTGGTGATTAATATGAAGCTGTTCTAATATCTGTTGGAGCCATTGTTTAATAGTTTATCCAATGGTCCACCCCAGCTCAGCCACGTTTCAATAAACCAACAATCAAGTCAAGATCAATAACCCCTGGACAATCACATTGAACGAGATGAATTTAATGAAAGCCCGTCATCACATGGCATCGAGACATGGCCCCAAACAGGTAAACCCCAGGCCCACAGCGGGGTAGGTCGGCGGCGCTACTCCGGTATGGCTTCAGGGGGAAGCTCCGCTGCGGGACAATGACCGGGCACCTGCCCGTAGAGTCCTGCAGGCGCTATAGCTTACAGTGGTTTGCAGACGGAGGGCTTCCTTCCGTGTCTGATCTTCACCAATCTGCATCTTGCTGATCTATTTCGAGCTCCCCCTCCTGCCTCCACCTCGTCATCCCACGTTTGACCAGATATTTCTTCTGGAGCGGAGAAAGTCTTTGGGCGTCACCTGTTTTTCTCTCTGATTTTCTACAGCTCTTGCAAAGTTGCTCACTTGCTCTTTTTGCGCGCTGTTCTTTAAACGACCGCCTTCAGCACGCACCGCACACCTGGCATCTACTTCCCCGCCATCTGAAGCTATCCCAGCGTCGCAATCGCATTCAGAGTCGCACTACCACCGACAACCTTCCAAGATGCAGGTTCCTCTACTAAGACTGCAATGCGGCGTCAACTCGTACGCCTGGGGCAAGAAGGGCAACGAGTCTGCCGCTGCTCGCTTCGCTGCTGCTACGCCATCCGATGACCTCAAGATCGAGTCCGACACTCCTTACGCTGAGGTATACTCGAAAACTTCATGATTTTTGTCAATGACTGACATGTCTGCAGCTCTGGATGGGCACACATCCCTCAAATCCCTCCCGAGACGTCAAGACCGGCCGATCCCTCCTCGAGCTCGTCCAGGACAACAAAGCCTTCCTCTCGTCCACCATCATCTCCCGCTACGGCGAGAAGCTCCCCTTCCTTTTCAAGGTGCTCTCGATAAACAAGGCCCTCTCGATTCAGGCCCACCCCAATAAGAAGCTCGCCGAGCAGCTCCACGCCCGCGACCCCAAGAACTACCCCGATGACAACCACAAGCCCGAGATGGCCATCGCCATCACCCCCTTCGAGGGTCTCTGCGGGTTCCGCCCTCTGGCTGAGATTGCGCACTTTCTTGAGTCTGTCCCTGCGCTGAGGGCTTTAGTGGGAGACGAGGCTGCTGCCGAGTTTGCAAAGGTTGCCAAGGATGAGGAGGAGGGTGTTAGTGAGGACAAGAAGGTGCTGCTGAAGAAGGTTTTTGGCGCGCTCATGAACTCGTCTGCTGAGGCGATTGCTGAGCAGACTGCTAAGCTGGTTGAGCAAGCGAGCAGCGAGGGTGCTGGTTTCGCTGCTGGCGGCGTGGCTGCTACATCCGGTGAGAAGCTTTCTGAGCTCGTTCAGCGATGTCACGGCGAGTTTGGCGACGACATTGGCCTGTTTGTGCTCTTCTTCCTCAATTTTGTCACTCTTGAGCCTGGTGAGGCCTTGTTCCTGGTTGCTGATGATATTCACGCCTACATCTCTGGAGATATCATGGAGTGCATGGCTGCCTCGGACAATGTTGTCCGAGCAGGCTTCACCCCCAAGTTCAAGGATGTCTCCACCCTTGTCGACATGTTGACCTACAACTACGCCCCCATCGAGGAGCAAAAGATGTCACCCAAAGACTACCCTTACGCGACGCTCAACCGCAGCGGCTACAGCTCAGGCTCAGCCGTGGTCCTCTACGACCCCCCGATCGACGAGTTCAGCGTGGTGCGCACCCTCCTCCGGGGTGACGGCGCAAAGGCCACCTTTGAGCCCCTCGATGGGCCCAGCATCGTCATTTGCACCAGCGGCAAGGGCAAGATCTCTGTCGGCCCCACGAGCGCCGAGATTCGCGAGGGGTGGGTGTACTTTGTCGGCGCTACGGCCGAGTGCGTGCTCGAGTCCGAGGGGGTGAGGATGATGAGTTTACGACTTATAAGGCGTTTTGCGAGATTGATGACTCCAAGGAGAAGCTATGAGTTTCTACTCGGGGGTTTGGCGTGTGAATAAGAGCGTGAAAAACGATGCTTTTAGCTTTTGGCCATTGAATGACATGGCTGCATATACTTTTTAATATCACGTTCATTTACATGCCATATTGGTGTCTTTCTCCCAAAGTAGTTGGAGTAGGGGGTTTATTCATGATGGGAGATTGGTCTCATACCCTGTCTTCCCTCTGATAAGCTAACCTTGACCGACAGGCCTTGCGCCAACTGGGGTTGTACTTGGTCCTTTACACAGCATGCCCTGCATATGCTTTTGATAGGAAATACGTGATTGATTTCAGAGTGCACGTTGTCAGATTCCTCAGGGGCTGACTTCGCTTCATGGTCGATAGATGTTATCACTTGGGTGAGCCGTCGACATCAATCCTCTCGTTGAACGGCCAGCCGTCTTTGTTCGTTCCCCTACTGGTAAAAGTTAGCATCACACGTTACAGATAACCGACTTTTCTTACCTTGGTTCTGGTCTATCGCGCTGCCACTTTGACCCGTAGTACCTCAACCCCCTCCAGAACCACGACTTGCTGGTACTCCACGTTGCCGCCACCGCCGCAAGACTGCCCATCTTCTTGGATCTCGGCTCCCTAACTCGTGCATACTCTTCCAACGCAACTCTAATACCGGTCTTTGTATCCGAAGTTGCGTGCTTGAGTAGTGACCTGGCCAATAATGTGGCATCCTCAATGGCGAAGCCTGTTCCCTGACCACTTGTCGGCAGCATTAGACGTGCTGCGTCTCCGATGAGAGCTACGTTTCCCCATTGGATTTCATCCTGTTTCCATATACGTTGACGGAGGGGTGTGCGGATTATGCGGTCTGCGGATGAGAAGAGGGCTTCGAGGCTGCCTGCATAGGGATGGAAGACGTTGCGGTGCTGACGGAGGATGTCGACTGTGGAGCTCAGGGGGTATTGGCTTGGGAGTATTGAAGATTGCCATGGCTCTGCATCAGGTTTGGGGTCGGATTCTATGGGCGAGGATGCTGAAGGAGGTGAAGCTTCAGGGAGGATGAGATCCCAACGTGTTCTGCCCTGGGGACAAGGGCCCGTGGCGAGAAAACCGTCATTGAGTAACATGAGGTGGGATTCGCTGAACTTGGCTGTCGAAGATGGTGCTTGCTCGCAGGTAGATACGCCGTAGATGCCAGTTAAACCCATAAAGTCGGGCAGCCATCTCTCCTCTGCGGTGGCCTTATTTCTCTGGTTGAGGATGAACTTTCTGACACCGGAGTATCCTCCGTCAGCGCCGATGAGAAGGTCTGTCGTGATTTTTGTTCCGTCTTCAAAGGCGACCCTCATGGTTCCATCGTCGAGGGATGTAAAGGCAACGGCCTTTTTCTCCCAGTTCACTTCTCCGCCGAGTTCTTTCACCTTTTCGACCAGCAGCTTCTGTAAAGCCCATCTCTCAAAGTAGACAACGCCCGTCTGAAGATCACCACTCCACATAAGATCACCCTGCGTATTCAACCTCTCAACTCCACCCTCATAGTCACAGCTCCACGTCGACAGTGAACCACACTCAAAGCCTTGTGTCTTGATTGAAGACTCGAGGCCAAGACGGTGTAACGGGTAGAGGCCGTTGGCGAATAGGCCGACTGTTGCGCCGGCGCGGGAGCCAGAATCTGAGGGGGAGGGGGATGAGTCGAAGAGGATGGGGGTGAAGGTGCGGCGGAGGATGGGGTGGGAGAGGATTTGGAGGGCGAGGGTTGGGCCGGCTATTGCGGAACCGATGATGGCGATTGTTCTTGGGGAGGACATTGCAGGAAGAGTCAATTGGTAATAAGAGAGTGTTTTGAATTGAAGTATCAAGAAGTGACCAGTCCTGGCGTGTAAGTGAAGATGTCATAGGCTAACACGGTTGATGCCGACTTGAGGTCGTTGGTGAGCACCAGAAACAGGTCAGGTAGCGGATGCCTCATGATGAATTTAGCTGTATGAATGAGAGGACATTGCTTATATACCATTCTCTGCTCCCCATAAGCTTGTCATTGCAAGAGACTGACCTGTCTATTGCTTCTTCGACTGCGGATGAGCACAGACCAATCGGTATACGGAATACGGCGATGCTCAGACAGTGCGGATACCCTCGCGATCCCAATTCGCACGTGGCTTATCCATCATCCGATAAGCCGCCGCACTTGCCAAATCAGGCAAGCCTGTACCCCTCACCGCCTTGATTTCTGCCGGCTTTTACTTTCCCACCGCATCATCGGCCTCATTTGTCGGGCGGAGAGCATATCACGACAGCCAAGACAGACGACGACGACATGATACCCTCTCAGTGAGCAAACTCTGGGAAAAATTTCGAGGTTTGCTTTGGCGCATACAATGAGTTGATACCCACCTGGCCTGGCCACGTTGTTTATGAAAGCAAGCTTCTTCAAATTCGTTTCCTTCCTTCCTTCTCTGCCGATCACTTCTTTCTTGTCTGCGACGCGCTTTCTGTTTTAGCCGCCTTTCCTTCCCCATACCATCCCGCCTCGGCCGCTCAATAACTGGGCCTACTGTCACAAGGTTAGTCGACTTGAAGCATTTTCCTTTCCTCTGCGGTCTTCTGTGTCAACATGGATACTCTTCTCTATCCGGCATCTTTACCATACCGTCTGTGCCCCTCCTTTCTTGGCCTGATTCTTATTGCGACATTTTGTTTAGGCGGGTTGGTATCGGGGCAGGATGGCTAACGGGAAGAAGCCTGCGCGGGACGAATTGAAGAATCTCCAGGAGGACCTGGGCCCCTACTACCAGATCCCGCTCAAACCGCGACGCAGCGGCACCCACTCGAGGGAGAACAGCTTCCAGGAGTCGCTGCGACAGTCCTCGGGCACCCCGGAGCCGAGACGATCTGGCACGAAGCGGCAGGACCCGTCTAGCAGAGATTCGACCCCGAGCCGCCCGACCAAGTCGAGGACCAAGAACCATAGTCGGGACATTACCTCGGACGCATCCACCCCCAAGAGGTCGCCCAGGAGCGAACCCCCCGCGCATAGCATACCGAGGGCCGACTCCGCCAAGCCGGAGCGTCACAGTCGCGAGATGTCGCAACGAAACCGCAGTGGGCGGGCGACCAACAGGAACAATGGTAATAACCATGGTGAAGAGGTGCAGATCTGGGAGCTTTGCAAGAGTCAGATTGGAGATATTGTGTCCGGGATAAATGCAGAGAACGATAGTCTCGGAGAGCTTGTCAACCTGGATAAGCAGGCGGGCACCATGGAAACTGACAAGGTTCCGGGTGACCTGCTGCAACAGATGGAGCAGCACTGCCGGACAGGGGGTGAAGCACTCCGAGGCGAACATGGCCAACATCAAGAATACCATCGAGCAGCTCAAAGTGCTCCGGGCCGTAGTGCAAGCTAAAGAGCAGTCCGAGGCCGCGACCGCAGGACCCGGCAAGAGACAGGCCAGGGACAACACGGCCTCGCTCTACGACTTTGACGGCGCCGGCGACTCGCCGGTGCCGAGCCCCATCGGAGGGTCCTCGCGCAAGTACGGTGACCGGGCGAGAGACCGAGACCGGGACCGGGACCGGGACCGCGACAGCATGCCGCCCAAGGCCGATAGTGTCGAGCCTCAGGGGTCAGTTGGGAGCGGGGTCGGATCGGGATCCAACAGCAAGTTCAAGGTTGTCTTTTCCAAGGGCGATGCGGTCGCCTTCAAGCCCAAGGCGGTCAACGGCGACCAGACGACGGACTGGATCCTGGGCGAGGTGGCCCAGGTGATGGGTGAAGGTAAGAGCCGACGGTACAAGGTGCTCGATATCGAACCGGACGACCAGAGTAAGCAGAAGGAGTACCGGTCGAGCGCCAGCAGCATGATCCCGATCACGCCCGAGAGCCAAGCGGGCTCGCTGAAGGACTGGGAGTCAGGCAAGGTGGTTCTTGCGCTGTACCCCAACACTACTACGTTTTACAAGGCCGAGGTGCACAGCATGGACAACGGCGGCAAGGTGAACCTCAAGTTCGAGGGGGAGAATGATTCGACGACGCTGCAGCAGGTTGAGCGGAGATTTGTGATTGAGTATAGAGCTTGAGGTTGGACTTTTGCATAGCCGGCGAGGGAAAGTGAGAGAAGCAGTTGTTTTACTCTCCATGGGCAAAGAATTGGATGGATTCGCTTAAAGCATCCCATGACGAGTCTCGGAAGGCAAGGCGAGGCAGTAGGCAATAATAAGGATAGCCAGCGGAAGCGACATGGCATCCATAGCAGATCTGATATAATAAGTTAGGCGCATGAATGGTATACCCATTGGCGTGCAATGCAATGTCCGCTCTCAAATGTCGGTCTCTTATACTATGACGACGGAGGGCCAGGAGGAGAAGTGTCCCCCGGCGTCGGTTATGACGAGTGTCCGTCGTAGAGTGACCTGCTCCTCGCGCTTAGAGACGGTGGAGCGTTAGGTACCAGTGGGACAGCCGCCGCTCATGATGGGACTGGACTTGAATTTCAGCCGGGGGTTAGAGGTAGAGAGAGACGGATGCGCGGGTACCTTACAGGCACACGGGGCAGCTCATTTCAGGGACCACGACTGGGGGGGCCTTAGGGGCCTCAGGGGCGGGGGATCCAATCCCCTAAAGGTCGTGGACACTCGCTGGAGATGCCCCATCAGTGATGGCCCTGCAGGCGGCCGTTGCCCCGTGCGGCGCTAGTCCGAGAGAGGCTCAGACCAGGGGGAGAGGAGGAGGAGAGAGAGGAAGCCCAGTGCTTCGCTTGGCTCATGGGGGCATAGGATGGATCTGATTTTCCCTTTTCTTTTTCCCCTGACGGGGGACGAACGAACAAAAGTTGAATCGCCCTTTTTTTGCGAACTACTGAACGAAACAAAGTGCAATACTTTCGAAGGATTCTTCTTTTCCCTATCAGCGAATCGAGTGGAGAGACAAGGCAGCAACAGAAGTGGGAATTCTCCAAGTTCAAACAAGGAGGGGGAAAAGAAAAACACCAAAAAGTCAACAGCCACGTTTCCCAGACCCTGGACGTTTACTCTATTCGCATTTGACTATCAAACTGGTGAGTTCTCGCTCTATTCTTACGGCGCATTGTTGTATTGTATGGCTGTTTGTTTACTGACTGATCTTGCTTTGCGCCGCAGCTCCGTTGGACTTGAAACGAAACACCAAGAGCCCACCCCCTTCTTCCCACCCCCGAGTATCGGATCATCACACCACAACTAAACCGCGACGAGTACCGAAAAGAAAAGGCGCACCGACCTTGTTCTTCCTCTAACATCTACCCGACCGAATATACACTTCGACCGTCGATTCTTACAGCCGCAACCATGGGCGGCCAACTCTCCAAGATGATGGGCAAGATCTTCGGATCCAAGGAGATGCGACTCCTGATGCTGGGCCTCGACGCCGCCGGAAAGACAACCATCCTGTACAAGCTCAAGCTCGGACAGGATGTTACGACTATTCCTACTGTTGGCTTCAACGTCGAGACTGTGACGTACAAGAATGTCAAGTTCAACGTCTGGGACGTCGGTGGTCAGGACAAGATTCGACCTCTGTGGAGGCACTACTTTAGCGGTGAGTTGGGAGAGATACTGGGAAGTATGATGGGATGCTGATGTTGTGATTTAGGCACTCAGGGTTTGATCTTTGTTATTGACTCTTCTGATCGGAACCGTATGGACGAGGCGAGACAAGAACTGCATCGCATCATCAACGATCGCGAGATGAAGGACAGTCTACTACTCGTCTTTGCCAACAAGCAAGATCTGGCAGAAGGTAAGACCCCTCTTGTCCCTATTCTTCAATGTTGTTCTAACTCTAGCAGCCATGAAACCTCAAGAAGTCACCGACGCCCTCCAGCTCACCAAGCTCAAGGACAAGGTCTGGTACGTGGTGCCCAGTTGCGCCACCACGGGAGAGGGTCTCCTCGAGGGTCTGGCTTGGCTTTCCAACAATGTCAAGGCTCCTCCTGCCCCTGCCAAGAAGTAGAGGACGACCGATACTCGATCTCCTTGGTTTTTTTCCCCTATGGCGGTTACTCTATATCTCGACGACTTTCCCCCTTTTCCGGCGCGAAACCTCCGAGGCTTCTTCTATATTTCCGACACGCGATTATCTCTCTCTCTACCTTCTCCCCTCGAGCGTATGGGGAACCGATTCGTCCACTAGCTGCACCCGATTTACTCTGCGCGCTTGGAACATGGACATTCGGAAAGGGAAGATGGACCATTCGTCTTATCTTCATCCCCTACGCTCAATGGACATCCGCAACTTCCCGCCTCAAGAGAGAAATACAAATCCTCCCCAACGCGCCTCAACCCAAACCTTAACTCAACAACTCAAACCGCCGCCCGCCGCCGAAATTTGCCGAAATACCCGACGTTTTATCTTGCTTTTTTGTCTTGTTTTTTTTTCTAACTGCCTGTTTTTTACCCGCTAGAGATCCGTTCAGAGAGGGAGACTTGGAAGGATTGGAGATGGGAGGTTGCTGAGCAGGGATGAAAGGGGTGGATGGTGATTAGATGAATCGAAAGGCTGGACAAAGGGAACAAGACAGAAAGCAGGCAGCGAATGAGAGGCAGAGTGTCCTCTTTTTATTTTTTATTTACTCTTTGTCATTTTGTTGTTGTCAGTCTGTTTTTCGCATTTGCAATCGTTGCTGTTGTTGGTAAAAGATAATTTTTGTCATTTTATGATGCCCTCTCTCCCCTTTTTTTTATGTATTACTTGTCTTAATTAACGTCGTACTCCTTTTCATTTCTCTTGACGACTCTCTCTGTCTCTCATTTTCTTAGAATTGCATGCCGGCGGAGTTGGTGTGTTGCAATTAAAAGACGATTGGGGCGTTGGTGGAGTTCCGATTGATGTTGTGGACAAACACCATGATGCGGGGTGCAGAGGCGGGAGATGCAGATGGCGATAATTACAAAAAGAGGTGCACAATAAAAAAAGTGGTTTGACATTTAATGTCTTGTGTGATACAATTGTATCTATAAGGTACAAGTACCTATAATATTAGATCCTCACTCCTCCGAGAATCCCCTCCTTGCGGAGGACATTTAGATGCTTAAGCCGTCGGGCCTCGCCGTGGCGGAATTCGAACAGGTCGTCACTGGCGTCGTCGGGAGAAATGGTGTTTAACGTTTCGTGATGATTCGTCTTGACCGTTTGACCGTTGGGCGTGTTCCGAATGTCTTTCGACGATGAGGGTAGCGATTTACTGGTAAATAAGGGTTTAGGGGGAGCGGCACTGGCGGGCAGGTGATGGGAGAGTGCAGAGGTGAAACTCTGTTTGACATCTGGATTTGCTTCTGCCTAGATGTCGGGTATCTGTCCTTGACTCACATCTAATCCATCAATTCACCCATAAAGCACCGAACCGTGGTGTTTAACAATCATCGTAACGATATATATCCTCAAAGCAATTCCCAAACGCCATGCTCACCCCTATCCCAATACCTATCTACCCGATTAACAACATCACTCCTTTAACCTCTTGGCCGGTCGGACGAGTGAGTCATCTGGCAGTCCACTTCGCTTCGTACCCGGCAGACTGCTGGTTCGGATGTCGTTGTCGTCCTGGCTGACACGTCGATGTGGATACTCGTTCTTTAACCCCTCAAAACAGTTTGCGCTGACACGGTCGCCTGTGCTGAAGAATGGCGACTGCAAGGCCTGCGCGGCTGTGAGACGCTTGGCGGGGTCGTACTCGAGAAGACCGGCGAGCAACTTGTAGCCCTCGGCACCTAGGGAGGCGAGCGGGGGGTTGGCGTTAGACCCGGGAGGGCCTGCATGGGAGATGGTGCTGTAGTACCACTTCTCAAGGTTTGAACCGCCAGCGGGAGGTGGAGGCGGATTACGAGAGCCGTAGTGACCGTGGTGATGAGGGTGGTGATGATGACCGTGATGACCATGGTGAGACGACGTCATCGAGTTGGCGAGCGTGTTGAGTTGATTGTACTCAGGCATAGTCGGGAGAAGTGGCCAGCGATCCTTTGTCGGCACGCCCATGATCTCGATAATCTTCTGCATCTGGTTTCGCTGGAAGGGAACCGTCTTCTTACTATCCATCTTGGCCTCCTCACCCTTGAAGATGGGACGTAGGGACAACAGCTCGGCAAAGATGCAGCCAACAGCCCACATGTCGATGGCGGGGGTGTAATGATAGGAACCGAGGATGAGCTCGGGGGCTCGATACCAGATTGTCACGACCACCTTATCGCCGCTGAAGAGGGAGTGCAGAGGCTTGTCGAAGCGGCGGGCGAGTCCGAGATCTCCAATCTTGACCTCACCGGACGAGGTGACCATGATGTTGGCCGGCTTGAGATCGCGGTGAAGTACCCAGTTGGTGTGGAGGTACTGACAGCCGTTGAGGAGCTGAAACATGATGCTCTTGACTGTAGCCGGAGGTATCGGGTGTCGGGGCTGCTGAGTGTGATGATGGATAATCTGTAGCAGATCATGTTCGGCATACTCAAAGACCATAAAGATGCACTTGTCCTCGAGCATAATCTCACAGAGCCGAATGACATTTCCGTGGTTGAGCTCACTGCAAAGGCTCATCTCACGAATAGCACTCTGCGAGATGCCCGTGTAGCTGATCTGCTCTCCCTCCTTGTCGGGCTTGAACTTTTTGATGGCGAACTCGCCAACGGGCTTGCCGTTGCGGCCGACGGCCTTGTAGACGCGTCCATAGGTACCAGAGCTGATGAAGCCGACGATACGGTAGCGGTCTGTGATGCGGACCTTGGGCTGATATCCAGTGGAGCGGTCGTGAGGTTCTACACGGCGTTTTTGGTAAGCGTGAGCTGGGAAACCGACGCCAAGGTGATGAGGGCGGAGAGGCATGGCCGAGGTGTCAAGTGCCTCTCTCTGCCTCGGTATCTTGCTTGAGATGGATGAGGTGCTTTTAACCACTTGGCATTGGCACAGCTGAGGGGTTCAAAAGATGAGAGCGTATGGACAGTAGAGGACAGATGCGAGGCAAAAAGGGCGAAGAAAGACAGAGAGATATTTGCAATGCCAAGGCTCGCGGGGAAAGGACAAGAGAAAAAAAAGCAATAGCAAAAAAACGATGAGCAAATGATGATGACAAGATGCTCAACAAAAAGAGGATGAATGTTTGAATCCAAAGGTTGTCGATGAAGGCCGAGTCAGGCAAGTCGTTAGAGACCACGCCAGAGGCCAAGGCCACGCCACACTAGCCAACAATCTTGACACCTCAGGTTGCTCTTTTTCCGAGAAAGGCAAGTACGCGAGGCGACCCCGAGAGTGAGGAGGCGAATAAGCAGAACCCCTCAGCCGGGCAAAGAGACGGTATGGAGCAATAAAACACGGAGAGCAAGCCAAATGGAAAAGGATCAAAAGGTAGAGTGGGAAAAAAACGCGGTCTGGGGAACAGATATAGCCTGATCCTTGACCGGAATAGGGGAGGAGAAGCAAGATACGCGAGACAACGGACGCAGGCTCAGATGCAGGATAAGAAACACAGCCAGCCACTGATAGGTTACAAAGTATTTCAAGCGTGTAATGGGAACCGAGCAGCAGAATGACGAGAAAGAAACACACCTTCAAATGTCGCCTGGACACTCCGCTTCAACGTCCCCCTGGCGCCGCCCAAGCCCACGGATCCCGGGCCCGACGCCCCCGAGGGCGGATTCGTTATGCTCATTTAGCGAAAAACCCGGCCCCTCCGCGTATGTCTTGTCAGCCCGTAGTTCGAACTTGTACGTGGCAAGCAAGCAGGCAAGGGAGCTTCGGCTGTGTGTGGCCCTCTCCTCTCTCCACAGGAAGGGTCGTCTTTCCCGCCCCCGGCGACGGCGAAACGCGTGTGGGATGCGGACCGTGATGATGTGTGTGTGTGCGTGCGTGCGTCTTCTCCTTTGGGTTTCTCTTGCTCACACTCTCTGTCTTCTTTTCCCCGCACGTAAGAGGTAAAACCGAACGATCTAATGCAGGACGGGATAGCGAACCATAGACAGCTTCAGGATCAACGGGCCCGGCGAACCGAAAATCGCGGAAAACGTGTTGTCACGCACGCGCCGTAACAGGAAATAGAAGAGAAGCCGCAGTAGACGCCGCAATTCTTGCTTGATCTTTGAAGCAACCCTTTTCCTGTACGGATACTGGTGAGCAAGAAGCTGTAATCAGCTGCCGTGGGCACAGCGCAGCGCAGCGTGGATCTCTACCCTCTGCCGAGACGAGACAAGACAAGGTGAGGTGCAATGAGCGATATGGGGCGTGCGGAGTCGGGGGGCGATGTGGAGTTTTTTACTTGCTGGGGGATAATCCTATCCGAGCTTGTAGAACTAGACAGATGCTGATACTAGTCTGCTGACCGTATGGAAGGATGGGAGAGGGAAAAACGATGAAATTGGCCAAAGAATGCGTGATGTAGAATCATTCCTGACCGGTCGGTTGACATGGCCATCGAGGTTGTGTCGAGTCTGCGACGACTCATGAAAGACGGGTGATGACTAAGCCAGCATTCGTTGCTTAGAATTCCAGTTGGTGATGCCTTCAAGGTTCACAGAGCTTGAGTGGTAACCAAGAGCATGTACGCACTCCCTGCCTGGGTCAAGAGGATGATTCACCATCGATCTACACACAAACGATCTTGAGTCCCCTTCAATTCACCAGTCCCCCCTTTATACCAGGCTTCATTCTTATAACATATTTTCTTGCTGTCTAGCTAACTTTCACAACAAATACCAATCCATTCTCTCCTCTAATCAACATACGCTCACCAGCACATCTATCGCGGTCCTAGCTTCTCCAGCACCCGCGGTCCCTGCTCCTCCCACTCCGCCTTGGTAACCCACATGCTCTCCTTGTCCGCCATGATGTTGGCCAGCACCGCACCGCCCAGGAACACCATGTGTCGCCGTCGTGGGGGATCCTCTATCCGCACCTTGAACTTGCTCAGACGCTCCGGGTTGCCCTGCAGCGCCCGCGTGAGCCACAGCTGCTTCAGCTCCTTCTCCAGTCGCGACGGGAGTCCAGGGTACATGCTGCTGCCGCCAGACAGGACAATCGCCTTGAACAGGGACGAGCGAATGTCCACGTCGGCAGACTGGATGGTGTTGAACAGGAACTCGCCCAGGCCGGGCGACTCGCTATCGACAAGGTGAGGCTGGAACAGACACTCGGGCGCCTCGAATCGCTCGCTACCCACGCGGATCACACGTCCGTCCGGCAGGGTGTAATCCTCCACAAGCACCGTGGTATCCTCGCTCAGGCGCTTGTCCAGCTCCAGGTCGTATGACACGTAGCATAGCTTCTCCTTAATCTGGCGGACAGTCTCGAAATCGGCGGTTCGGTTGAGGGCGTAGCCGCGGCGCAGGAGCAGCTTGATCAGGTTGCGCGTCACGTCTCGGCCGGCAACATCTAATCGCTTTGTAAGGTGGTTGAGGACCACGGATTCGTAAACGGGGACAATGTGTGTGACACCATCACCCGAGTCGACGACAACACCGGAGCTCAGACCTACACCGCATTAGCTTCAGTCGCGTCCACAGCTTCCATCAAGCTTCGGGCGCAACTCACCTTGCGCGTACAGGGCCAGGACGGCCTGGATGGCAACGTAAACACCTCCGAATCCATATCGATCAAACATGACCTCGCACATCTTCTCCCGGTTCTTGAGCGGGTTCATCGGCGGCTCTGTCAAGAGGATCTTCTGGCCTTGAGGATCCACCTTGAGCTTCTCAAAGAAGGTATAATCCCAGAGGTGCTCCATGTCATCCCACTTCTTGACGATACCGTTCTCCATGGGATAGCTGATCTGAAGCATCGTTCGGGCCGCGGCGGCCTCGTCACCGCACATGATGTCCTTGATCACCAAGTCGCTGTCCGTCTGCTCCTCGGACCGGAGGATTGGCCGACCGACGATGGATGGGTACTGGTGCTCGGGAAAGTTCTGCGCGGCATATCCGACCTTGAGGAAACCGGTACCGCCGTCGAGGACTAGGCGGTAGGAGTGAGGTCAGCTTTCCCCAGCTCAGGGGTGTACAGGATCGAGCTCGGGAGCTCTGGAAATGTGATTCAAGCTTACCAATGGGTGGGGGGTTGGCCATCGTTGCGACAGCCCGAGGCGGGATATAATTATTTGAACGTGGTGAGGCTGAGGTTGAAGGTGCGGTGTTGCTGTCGCCAGGAGCTTGGGGAGGTTGAGGTGTTCGTCAGTGGTGGGGTTGTCGTCAGAGGTGGCTGAGGCGGATCACGTGGCGCCCCGCGATAAACTTGATGGCTTCAACAATGTCGGTGCCGTCATATAATTCTGGGGGCCCCGCTCAGAGAAGACTCATAGATTATTTCTGGTTCACAACAAGATAGCTCTCCAGGCTCACGCCGCGTTTCAATCGCATATTCCAGGATCAAGTCTTTATAGATTTCTTTACATCATGTCCGAAATTCGCTTCCTTCGGCGGAGTCTCCGCATCCTCGTCCTCAATCCCAACTCGTCTACCACCATGACGGCAGGGGCGGCCCATGCCATTCGGCAAATGTCTCTCCCAGAAGTATGATATCTCAAGACAAACAGAGATTGAATTTCTACACACGCTGATCTTGTCAAAGTCGGTGGAGATTTACACCTACACGGCCCCTCCAGGTGCTGCTCCCGGCAGCATCAATGACCAGGAGGGTATCGACGCCAGTGCAAAGGCTGTCCTTGATGACCCCAGCATTCAGGAGGAGCTTGACTCCGACAAGTACGACGCCGTGCTTGTAGCCTGCTTCAGCGTGCACTGTCTCGTCTCCAAGTTGACGAGATACCGTCACCTCGCCGTCACGGGCATCTTTGAAGCCAGCATTCTCACGGCTCTTTCTCTCATCCCTGCGCCAGATGATGCTAGCAAATGGGGCATTGTCACAACAGGGAAATGGTGGGAGGACCACCTATCGAACGGCGTCAAGAAATTCCTTGGCCAGGAACGGGATGGCGTCAACAACAAGTTCGCCGGCGTCTTCTCGTCTGGCCTCACTGCAGGCGACTTTCACACGGTATCACCAGACCAGGTCAAGGAAAAGCTCAAGGGAGCAACTCGGGAGCTACTCTCTTCAGGGCAGGTGTCATGTGTGGTGATGGGTTGCGCAGGAATGGCGGGTCTGGAGGACATAATTCGCTCAACAGCCATCGAGATGTACGGCAAGGCCGACGGCAATCTCGTCTACATCATCGACGGTGTCAAGGCTGGTGTCATGCAGTTGGAGCAGATGGTCCACAGCAAAAGGGCCTTTCGGTGAAAAGTCATGTCAGTGATATCTCATTATTTCTGTCAAATCATACCTGCAAACGCCTAAACCGCTCATATCCATCAAGCATTGTGAAGAGGAACTAGCTAATAACACTCGCTCAGACCCTTGAGGAATCTGCCAAAATCATGAAGCACTCATAAAACGACTGAAGCTGCAACTCGCTTTGTGGATGTGCAATTGTCACTGACCCAGGTCTGAACCAAGTATGCGTGGTGCGTTGGCCTTGACGCCGTGTTGCCCCTAATCAACCCGTCGCGTTCTGCCCCAGACCTCGTCGACATCCTTCTTCCCCTTAGTCTCTGGCACATTCCAAGAGACAAAGATGGCTGATCCACTGGCCAGGCCAGCGAAGATGAAGTAGACCCATCCATGACCGCCAAGAAGGTTGTTGAGAGCTGTGTTGACGATGGGGAAGAACTGGGCCACGATGAATGTAGCCACGTAGTTGGCCGCAAGGCACCAGCTCTGCGTAGCTCCAACAGCTTCCTGTCCGACCAACTCAGAGGCCAGGATGAAGGGCACGGGGCCGAGTCCAACAGCGTAGAAGCCCACGAAAATGACGACAGCAAAGGCTGACAGAATCTTGACGCCAAAGACAATCGAAATAGCAAGAACAAATGCACTGGATCCTTGCCCGATAATCGACGCAAGCAGACAAGTCTTGCGACCGAGTCGGTCAGGCAGAGGAGCGCAGGCAACCGTAGTAATCAGGTTGACCACAGAGATGAGGATGGTAAGGAGAGCGGAGGAAATGGGGAGGAGGTCCGCAAGGAGGGAGACGGAGTACATGATGATCGAGTTGATACCACATAGTTGCTGCACAAACATGATGCCAACAACAGCAACAATGGCGGGCCTGTAGAGGGGGTCTTTGAGCACCTGAAGGAAGCCGAGGTGCTCGACGGGGCCTTTTGCAGCGGCAGGGGCTGCTTCAGCCGCTCCGTCAGCCTGGAGAAGTCCCTCCTCCTCAGTCGCTTCCCGTTCATCGGAGCTCCATGTCTCGGTTTCTTCATGGATGTCATAGCCCATGCCACGGATCCTCTGCAAAGTCCTCTTGGCCTTCGTCGAGTCACCCTGTGCAGCCAGCCATGATGGACTCTCTGGCACAACCACCAGACCGAGAGTCTGGGCTGCAGCAATAAAGAAACCGGAGCCAAGGATCCATCTCCAAGCGTTTCCATAGCTCAGGAAGTATCCGAGGGTTTGAACGCCCAGAATGCCCACGTTGATGGAGATCTGGGTCATGAAGCCAAAGAGGCCGCGCTCCTTGGGTGGCGCAATCTCGCTGATGTACAGAGGTACCACAACAGTTGAGGCACCAGCACCGATTCCGGAAATGAGGCGGCCGAGCGCCATAACAAAGACACTTCCGGCGATTGTCTCGATGGCCGCTCCAAACAGGTAGAGCAGGGCGGTGAAGCGCATCGCAGGAAGACGGCCGCGTCTAGACGAGAAGGGACCAGACACCAGAGCTCCCAGCAAGCCTCCCAGTGTGAATATCGACGATATGGTTGCGAAAGCAGCTTCGTTCATCGGGATACAATTGGAGAAGAGGCCGCCGGTGGGCTCATTCGGTTTCGAAGAGGTGACGAATCCCTTGAGACGCTCGAAGGTCGAGATGGACTTTTTACGGCAGGTGATGACATCTTGGGGCGCGTTGAGCTCGGCCTGTGAGTGATTGTCAGCAAGAGGTCATTGTCAGGGCATGCTGATGCTGGAGGGGGAGGTACCAAATGGAAGCCGAACTGTAATGATCCCAGCGTCGTGATTGCGATGAGCAGGATCAGATAGCCGCTGATATCGCGGAGCCTGATGGCGCCGCCTGCCATTTTGCCGTGAATTGGTAAGGAGGCTGTAGAGTAGCTATCGCGGTGAAGTGGTGTTGAGAGTTGGAGGTTCGTCCAGCAGCAGCTCCCATGAGCTTCGGCGGGTGGTCATGGGGGTGGGTCCACGTGCCGCAGTGGCTTGCATCCCCCCTGCGTCATTCCGAGATAGGCTCTAGGGTCAGCCATGGACAAAGAGTTACGCCATGGTTCAATGCAATCTGAATGCGGAGGAATGTACTGAACTTTGTTTAGGTGGAAGAAACGAGACCTACGTTTTATGTGATCTATTTAGTCAAACTCTAAGCTTCTCATTAGGGAAAGCTAGGTACTAGGGTCATAGTATCCTGGGCCAAGGCATCACATACAACCGCCTTTGACCGTGGAACTCAGGTGGCTGCTACTCAACCCCGCCTTTAATTAGGCGCCGGGAAAATAAAGATATTACCAACTTGACTCTACGCTTTCGGGAAAGGCTGTTGAGATACACACTATGAGCAATCCATTGAGTATTACTGCAAGTATAGTGCCAGTACTTCAACCTGCTGCCACGGTCACTCAGTGTCTCAAAGATGCCAAGCAATGGAGGCTCGACGGACGGCTACGATTGCGCGATGAGCTGAGGAGCAAGGCCTGTCTGCTCGAGATGCTGGGGGACCGTATCGAGGACTCAGAAGACGCGATTGAGGCTGCCGAGGCTCTGAAGCCTTCTTTAATAAAAGAGCTAGCCAGTCCCGGCAGCCTTATCAGCCTCTTTAAGAAGACCCCCCAAGATTTCGTTGCCAAGCTTGCGCTTCCATACAGCTTGCGTCGGCTGGTCAAACCTTTCGCCTGGCCATTTGGTAAGAATGACGTTTCTGAAATGCTTGCTTTCTTGGAACGACCCAAGACATAGTTTGAACTGATCATGCAAAATGATATTTCGTATGAGCTATCAAGGGTTCAGGATCAAGATGAGTCTTGTTGGCTTACGAAATGCTCCATAGCGAGCTGGCCAAGCTTACGTTGACGATCTGATTGACAACTATGGCAGATCCGAGGCTCAAGATCGAGACTGGGAAGCGCGAAAGACCGTCCCATTGATAAGCCCGATATCTTTTCGTGCCAAGCATGCCGACTTCCTGGAGAGTGTCCAGTCCCGGGTCAGCACTTGGCTACTTGAGCATGAGACGTTCTGAAGCTGGGCCAAAGGGGACATCGACACCCTGTCTTGCTCAGGTATCTGTGTTCCGAGTTGTTGTAATTGTGATGATTTAGCTAGGGCTGTCAAGACGAATCTTTCGTCAGCGGGCTCTTGATCTTGGTGGGTTTCATCGTCAGTTACCCAACTTGCTTCACCTCCTTGATTTTCCCCGGTAGCTTGGATGCCACGTACCCGGATACGCTCGAACTAATCTACAGCCAAACTCCAGACGCTGTACATCTAGCTGAGGCTGTGCTGTTCTTGAGTGTTGTGTGCGAAGCGCCCCCTACGGCTTTGCAGTTGCAGAAAATGCATGCCGCCCAGAACGTGGTCCTCGAAGATGACGATCTTCCGGACGGCAGCATCCGAACTGTTGCCTTTTGAAAATCTCAACATCGTCAATGGAGATTTTAGCCTGTTTGACGGTTTTATTATAAGGCTTAGCAATACCTTGGGGGGTCTCATGGTCAAAAGCTCATGCAAGGCACGATGAGTATCACAAGGATTAGTTGAAGTATCTGACTTTGCCAAACCTTTCTGGTGGTATCTGTAGACTAGAAAGGACATAGTATAGCGGATCGAGCAATATTCTTTCTTTGAACACGCCGCGAAGATTTGGGCTCTGAAATCAACAAGCTCAAAGGAGCTGATTTCATCCGGTGGCTGGACAAGTTGCCTTCCAATGCTACGGCGGTGGAGATGACAAGTCAGGGTTTCCGTTTTGACGGCTTCCACTCTTTCAACTGGAGCTGAGAGTTCCCAAGAGGTACCCCTGCTCGCGTTCTTGCCGCTGCTGGCTGATCACGAGGGCTCAAGCAGGGCGTTTAGACAACTTGTTAGGCGGCTCACAGTTGACTATGAAGCCGTTGCCAGAAGGCTTCTGCCACGATAAAGTCTCAAGATGGAGTGTACATTAGCCAAAGTTCAAGAATCCAACGAGCCGGCTGAAGACGAGGTTACGGCCAAGGCCATATCAGAGACTCAGCCATCTGAAACGGACCTGGGCGAGTTTTCCGAGGTGGTGGAGGACTTGGAGCACAGCATGGGGTTTTCAAGACGTTATGACCTGAATGAGGAGACTGCTATGAGGCATTTCGCATAGTTTTTCAGTTGCATTAACAAAGCAA
The DNA here is from genome assembly GCF_023522795.1 of Fusarium solani. Lineage (NCBI taxonomy): Eukaryota > Fungi > Ascomycota > Sordariomycetes > Hypocreales > Nectriaceae > Fusarium > Fusarium solani. The sequence goes on from NW_027072151.1 coordinate 3,055,307, forward strand.
CGGGCACGTCATCCGCCGCGAAGACCTGTACCGCTGAAGAATGAACCAAGTCTACCTGCAAACTGAATGCTATACGTAGTGAGGCTCGGACACTGCGAGAAATTCAACGGCAGCCTCGGACAAATGTCTTGCGTCTTATTGATTTATTTGCTGAATACGCAGAATGCAAGACCTTCATGTTTCTGAGACATGCCCTAGAAGGAGATATCTTCAACTTGATCGTCTAAAAGCATTGTTTGGGCAGGGGTGACTCACGTAGTGTCATCTCCTGGGTGCTTTCCGGGCTTGACTTCTTGGTGAGTTGCGTTGATATTCAGTGTTGAGGCAAAGGCAAGAAAGCATGACCTTGGATGGGCACATCGGGACATCAGGCCTGAGAGAAGTATTCTCTTTTATACCGAGACTATTTTCGTCAAGGCGGCCTATTTTGGTAACCCGCGGGTTTTCATTAGTTAACAGGTAAACCTTGACGGGTGGTTTCCAAGCGCCGAGTCCCACTATCAAGCCAATAACACCTCCTCCAGCACAAGCACAACATGCACCGGAGCCTTCATACCGACATGAAGCCTCTTCCCTGTTGTCTCATAACCGCGGCCCGCCTTTTCAGAACTCTGGCAGTAATGATGCCTCGGACAGTGGTGTTCGAAATTCATAAGCCAAATGGACGTCGGTCATGTCCGAGTCCCTAACCGCCCTTACCTGAACTTAGTTGGAATGAACGAGAGATATGACGACAAGAACTTGCTACTAGTTCTACCCAGAGTTTTTGGGAAATACTCAGCCACTTCTAGATTCAGACCATGTTAACAACACGCCCTCTATTACAAAGCGGTAGTCGTCAGCAACAATACTTCGGAACATCGGGAAGCATGTGTTGAATGATACGATGATCTATCCTCCTTCCCTTCTCTGTCTCGGCCTCACCGAGCAAAAGTCCTCTCTTCGTAAAGCGGCACAGTTCAAACTTTGATAAACCCAGGGTAACCCGGGTAGTTAACAAATGGGGATTTTTAACTTTGGGCTAACTCGGAAATAGCTCGCCATAGCGGTGAGCACGGCGGTTCGAGGAATCCACTTCCCAGTCTCGGGAACACGATCCTCCCGTGTTAGCGGCAGATCCTCGTAACGTTGTCTTGCAGACTCGCGAAAAGTGTACGGTAGACGTATAGGGTGGCAAGGTTACAGGGTAAGAGTGGGTTTTCAGTTGACGATTACGTGTATGTATGCATACCGGAGTTTACGGGACTGACGAACAACTCAGATTAGAGACACTACCCATGGAGCAGAATAAGAAGAATCGAGCGTGGATGAACATTGAGTGATTGCGTATATCTAGCAGAATGGTTTAGCTGCTTAGCCTGAATCCTATAATTTCCTATGGTGCCTTGGCATTTCGCACTTCTCTACTGACATCTCAACAAAAGTCGGAGGTTACGGAGTCCGCAAATCAGAGTGGACAGGAAGCCTAGTTAACCTATCATACCAATCCCTGAGCTGCCATCGGCAGGCGTGGGTGAATAAGCTTTCTATCTCCAAAATATCTCAAACACGTTGAATCATTTTTCCTCCAATAGCTTGGACTCACCCGTATCCGTGCTCGCACATCCCCCAGCACGTGGTGCGATCCCTGGAGGTATCGGGCCCCGTCTAGACTCATGATCCGTAAAGACATTAGATAACAACTTGCTCACGTATTCTGCTTTACGAGATCCTGTGGTACTCATCATTTTCATGGACTTTATCTGTAACACTAGCCTCTCCCTCATAGTACTCGAGACAGCCCTGTTATACAATCATCTCCGGCCCAAACAACCATGATTTTTTAGCTTACTCTCTAGCACCTTAACGAGGAATAACCATAACGGTAACCATGATCCGGCGACCCGGGGTGGGTTGTCGCCCGGACATGGGACCATCTCGGACGGGCCGACCCCATAACAAAGGGGCGTAAGGCGTGGATCTCGGGACATGATCCATGAACGGCAAGGTACAGCGCTCGGAAGAAATCCAGGGGTTGGTTCCGTGATGATGCTACGCTGGACTGGGTGAACTACCGAAAGCAAGGGCCCTGAGCCATTCCCATGGGCGTGTCCGCTTGTTAACCGTATTTTGAAGCATCTGACTTAAGGTTAAGATGGAATACGAGGTTGTAAGCCCCGTATACTCTTCTAGGACTACTAGGACTATCCTAGAATGAGCTATGAAAGCGAAAGGGGGCAAGCAATCAGCAGAAGATGTTGGAGGCTGCTATTGTTGAACGACAGTATGCCAAGTAACGCCGGCAGATAGAGTAACACGTCGATCAGGATGCCATTCGGATTTTACTCCCCGTCTCCGCGATTCATACTGCTGTTGGCTCTAAAAACTCGGCAAACATTCATAAGGCTGAACCCATCACCCGGCTCCAGCTCGCTTGTCCTTGTCAGCCACTGCCGACCAATTGAGCCCCAGGCACATGAACTACCCTGCTGCAGCAGTGACAGTTGTTTTACATGCCTCACGGCTTGACCGACTCGGCTTCGCTCCAGGACATCCTTGCAACGGCGGAACGATTCCTCCATTGGGGAGGTGGACTTCTAGAATAGGACCATGTAACAGTCTTTTGGGTGGCAGGGTGTCAGAATCGCCCCGAATACACACCTTGACGGTTCGGCGAAGTAGTGATCCTCCGGGGTTTGCATGTCACTCCGGCACTACACCGCCAAGGGCCTGGAAGCCTACGGCTCCTCGGTGTTTGTCGAGTAGTGAAACACCGCGAAGCGATGCAATCTATCATCCCAACCTCGAGGAACGCCAGGTATAAAAGGGTAGCCAAGTCCTCTCCTAGACAACTCCTTCACTCCATCACCATCACGCACTCAATCAGACATCACTCAGCTCAACTCTCAAGCTCAACACCATCACAATGAAGGCCTCCGCTCTCATCATCGCCGCTGTCACTGGCGCCTCTGCTGCCGTCACCACCACCCTTCCCGCTTCCGCTGGTGTCAGCAGCGTTCCCACCGCTATCCCCGTTCCCAAGGGAGGCAAGTACGATGGCGGCATGAAGCGCTTCGAGCGCAACCGTAAGTCGACCCAAGCAGACAACAACACGACACGATTTACTGACATGATTTCCGCCTCCAGCCGACACTTGTCAGGGCCAGAAGGAGACTGGTGAGAAGGCCGCTTCCTTCGTTCTTGAGGACGGTGCCACTCTCTCCAACGTCATCATTGGTGCTTCCTCCGGTGAGGGTGTTCACTGCAAGGGCACTTGGTAAGTCCTCATCTCATCCACACCTGCATCACAACTAACACAGCTACTAGCACCCTGAACAATGTCTGGTGGGCGGACGTCTGCGAGGACGCCGCCACCTTCAAGCATACGTCCGGTACCTCCACCGTCAACGGTGGTGGTGCCTTCAGTGCCTCGGACAAGATTCTCCAGTTCAACGGCCGCGGCACGCTGAACGTCAACGACTTTTACGCCCAGGATTACGGCAAGGTGGTCCGCAGCTGCGGCAACTGCCCCGGCAACGGCGGCCCCCGCATCATCAACATCAACGGCGTCGTCGCCAAGAACGGAGGCGAGCTCTGCGGCGTCAACCACAACTACGGCGACGTCTGCACCATCACCAACTCTTGCCAGAACAAGGGCAAGAGCTGCCAGGCCTACACCGGTAACGACCAGAAGAAGGAGCCCCCGAAGTTCGGCGATGCTGGCGACAACGGCAAATCTTGCCTCGTCAAGAGCCTCCGCACCAACTGCTAGATGGCTTCACCCAGCTTTGCCGAGCGGTGATGAATCTCGCCTTCAGGGGGAGCTTCTCCGTGGGGGGAGACTGGCCACTGCTTGATGATTGTGTGTGTTATCTTAAAGTTGTCACTTCTATGGAATCTAGCTGGATCGGGTGCTAGAGATGGTAAAAGAGTATAGCAGTGATGGTTCTTGTGTGCACATGTTTAGACAGATAGTATATAAAACGTGGTGCTTGATGGAACTCCTTGGCTGCTCGTGTCTTTCGATTGCCCTTCTCATCGTGATCCCCTCTCATTGAAGCAAAGGTACAGAAACTTCAAAGAGGCTCTGGGCTCGCCGACCTGACAACATTCTGCCATACGCCGCCGCGACTTGTATCGACTACCCATTGATGATCGATATGCTGCTTGATGGTGGACCACTTCTCTGAGTCCATGACAAGCATGTTCTCAATTGGACCAAGAGTCGGGTCTCGGAAGGAGTTCCAGCGAGGTGGTGGGTAATCGAATCTCGCCGTCTTGATTTGCCGTGTCATAATTTATGGTCGTTGCTGTATTGCATGGTGATGTGTGGTCAGTATGATATACCTGTTCCAAGACTCCTCGAGGTAGCAAGCGTAAAAAAGACAACGTTAGCATGGCCTGTACCGTGTAATATACGTCAAGCGTAGATAGTACGCAGGCGGTGGATAGTAAATAGACAAGCGTGACAAGGTATGATTCATTGACCTAAAGTAGAACGAGGCCCACCTGCACATGCACCTCTCCCCAATCACGATAGTGTGATGAGTTACAAGGTTTAGTGCAGATTACTGCATAGGGTCTAGTAGAGAATGATTCATAATGAACACACTATTTCGGATGAGTATCATTTGAAGTTGATGGTGGAGAGGAAAGAATACATAAGAGAATGTCGGTAACTTGAGGAGGAAGAGATTATTTAGTATCCAATTCAACAATACCAATCAAGGTGACACTGGAAACACCACTACGAACCAGTGTCAAGTAATTATGAGAACGAAATCCACCCCTGAGTACGCCGAAGTCACGGCCGACTTCAAGCCCCTCCCAAAACACGGCCACCTCTCAAAAAAGATGCCAGAGTATGCAGCCGCCGAGGATCAGATCAGGGCTGGTTATACGCCCATTTGGGGTGCCCCCGACTTGCCTTCCATGCGCGCAGTTGCAGGCAATGCCGATGCTCCCATGCCGCCTGGCGGACCGGATCGCTACCGCGATGTGGTGACAGAGTTGATTCAGTTTCCTGTTCGTGATGGGACTTTGATTGAGCTCAAGGTTTACAAGTCACCGAATGTTGTGGATGATGCTACTTTGATGTATCGCATGCACGGCGGTGGTATGTTCTGATTCCGACCGCCACATGTGATTTGCTAATCTCTGCGACTTAGGCATGGTTGTTGGAAGCCACGAAGTTGATGGCGCCGAGAATGTCTATGCTGCTACCAACCCCAACATTGTTGTTGTCAGTGTTGATTACCGATTGTGAGTTCATCCAGCATCAGAACCAAGGGTTCTTAGTTGACATCGCCAGGGCTCCGGAACACCCATTTCCAATTCCATTCCAAGATAGTTATGATGGCCTTCTCTGGGTGAGTGGCTCATATAAAACAAGCTGAAGGCGGCACACGTTACTAATGGTCCTTTAGTGCAAGGAGAATGCAAAGACCCTCGGTGTCAACCCTGAAAAGATTATCCTGAGCGGAAGCAGCGCAGGAGGCAGTCTTGTGAGTACGCATCAAAGGTTCCCTGGAACATATATTAACATGGATCCTATCCTAGGCCGCAACTGTGGCCGTTCAGGCTAGAGATGATGGACTGACTGGCATCGTTGCTCAGGTCTTGCACTTTCCTTTGACCTGCCATCCCAAGTTCTTCCCCAGGGACAAGTACGAGTTTGGAAGTTATATCCAAAATTCTGAAAATCCTGTTCTTAGCTCCGTTATTTACGAGCTGACCCTCGACGCGCACGCTCCTAATGCTGAGCATGACTGGAGGCATTCCCCTCTTCTCGCCAAGTCACATGCGGGCCTTCCCCCAGCACGTGAGTATTGGATGAGTACACAATTTTAGAATCTTGACTGACCAGTTCCAGTGATTCAATGCGCAGGGGGTGATATTCTCCGCGATGACGCTTTTGCCTACACAGAAGCCCTGAAGGCTGATGGGGTCGAAGTAGAGCTGCACGCCTACGCTGGCGTGCCTCACTGCTTCCCTGTTATCCTTACCCAGATTCCTCAAGTTGCTGATTTTTATGAAAGATATACCAAGTTTTTAGAGAGGTATGCCAAGTGAGGGCAACTTCCGGAGCTGAGGGAGCATTACTAGAGGAAGACTCAGGGAGGGATGTTATACTGTGGGCTAGGGTCCGGGGATATCGAAGTAATCTCTAAATGCCCCTTTAAATGGCACTAGTTGATTGTTTAGAGTGGAGAATTTCTCCTGGAATCGATTTCTAATTACAAAAATATGAAGCTGACGACTGACTACTCCTTGCAGGAGCTCAGCAGTAAAGGGATACCGCATCGAGCTCTCAATTGTGGTTGCTAGGAGTAATACATGCACAGATATATGTGGGAAAGTTGATGATGATGCGAGGTAAAATCGCTACTGTTCCTAATAAAATTTCTACCCAGTCCTTCCCCTATCCTCAGAGTGCTGAACTTAGAATTGCTGGTCGATAAAGTAGTCATACTTGGGCGCCAACCGAGCTCGGAACGTGCGGCCCCAGATCATCAAGGGCACGCATGTCAGAGCGATTGCAGCCGCGATGCAACCCAGGAGCACAAACATATCATATACACCCATGCCAGCCATCCATGGCGAGACGGCAAAGACGAGACCTGTGGCGATGATGTTGCGGACGAATACAACAGCTGTCAGAGCCGGGCCGAGAATCTGGAAAGGAAAAGGTGTCAGTTTAGATGCAGAGTTGTGTGGCCGGGAGCAAAGCCTCTTACAAGTTGGTACGAGTCTTGGACGTAGGTGAGGGCGATGTCACCACAGCCTCCGATGGAAAAGCCGATGAATGCGGCACCCACAGCGTTAATGATCCAGGGCATTCCCTTCATAGCATGTTAGACTCTATCAAGTGTAAGGGGGAAAGGATATACCTTTGCAATCGTCAAGCCGTACATCAGACAGCCAATGACCATGGACATGCCCGGCACCAGGAACAGCCAGAGTCGAGTCTCAGGCTCGTAGATGCCTCCCCTGCGCTTCGCAATCTGCACGATCATGTAGTCTACTAGCGGTCCGCCAAACAACGATCCAAGGATGGCACCAATGAAAGGAGGCAGGTTCATGTTTCCAATACCAGCAGGCGAGAGATTGTAGGGAGGAGCCGCATACAAAGCGCTCTGGGTGACTGCCAGAATGGCGAGCATGGCGATGCTCCAGCCGTATTGGAGAGCGGCAAACATGACAGCAGGGAAGACGGCGAGGATGTGGAAGGGCTCATAAAACTGCTGCCAGAATGATTTACCAGCAGCGGCTTCCTTGTTTAGGGACCAAAGCGCATGTCGCTCCCAGTATGTCTTCATTGGGATGTTGGTATCAATCTCGACGAGTCTCTTTCGTTGACTCAAGATAGCCTCTTGGTCTTTATCAAGCGAGGCAGGAACCGGAGGCTTAGCAATGCTGCTGACTTTGTTGAGTTGCTCGTCGGGTGTGTTTGGGGTGATGTCGTGGCCGGTCAACGGAGGAGGGGTGTACTTGGACTCTTCGAGGAAGAAGAACATGATGATGGAGAGGGCTCCCATAAAGATGGCGCAGAGCCAGAAACCCCAGCGCCAGCCCATGGAGATGGCGATGTGGCCACCCACAACGGGTCCGAGATAGTTCTAGACTTGTGTTAGTCGAGCTGAGGCGTGGGATTGACTCGAAGGAACTGACTCCAATCATGACCATGATGAGATAAATACCGTTCATGGTACCTCGCTGGTGGACGAAAAAGAGATCGGACACCTAGAAAACCTGGTCAACCAACTGATCACTGATGTGTCGCCGTTGAGTGATGGCTTACTGTGACCTGGAACAGCGCCTCATTAACAGCTCCAGCGACTCCAGCGACAAGGTTAGCTCCAATCATATCCCCCACGGTCTGCATCTCAGCCTGCCACACGGCAGCCGCAAACATGACAAGAGCTGTAACGATATACACAGGTCGGCGACCAATACGGAGAGCGAGGGGGATGAAGATGATGCAGCCGACGGACAAGCCTGCCATGTTGGTTGCGTATCCATTGTTGAGGGCGTCGTAGCTCATGCCGAGCTGTTCGTTAAAGTCTTGCCACATTGGGACGCTGATGCAGAGACTGGATACAGGGTTAATTGTGTGCAGTTTGGAGATGAGGTGAGGGGCTTACATGGCGAACACCATCATGGCGTAGAGGGAGAGTAGTGTCATGTGAATGATCTTGCGTCTTGAACTCCAATTCTATGATTGTTAGATGGCGATCGAAACGTCTTGGAGTATACGAACCAGGGGCTGATTCGGATCGGAACTCGGCTGAGGCGCAAGCAGGATGTGCGTTGCCTGCGAGTCATTGATGCGCTGCGTGCCCGGAGGCAGCACGTTGCCATGCAATGTGTTGGACATGATGCAGGTTGAACTGAGCAGTGTCTGAGATCAGAGAGAGACTTGTCAAGAAACGCCCGTGGTCATGAGCATCGTCGTTGGAAGACGGAGGGTTTAAATGCAACACCAACCACACCCTCTTTGTTTATCACTTACCCGCGGCTACTCTTGTCAATCTTGGTCTAGTCGTATCAGCGTCGAGATAACCATCACCCCATCCTTGTCTAGGGGCATCCCAGTTGCTGCTGGGCGGCGCACATCCCCGGATAGCGCACATTCCCGGATAGCGGATGCGGGGTAGCGCTGCCTGACACTAACCCGAAATTTACAATAGATTGCACACGTCGAATGCACCGGCTCGCGTGCAGGGTGTTTGTCACGGTACTGGGTTGTGACGTCGAGGTGAGGAGGACATGGTGGGCCGATAACGGCGGAACGTGTCGAATCGGATCGCTTCGCGGTGTAATGTGATGGCTCGTTTACGGATAAGAATCTGGGGTAATGAACAAATGGGTCTTGATTAAACAGGCCGGCTGATGTCCGAGGCTCTGGAAGGCCAAGACTTGGTGCAACCGAGGACAGGAGCCAGGGGTGGTTATCTGTAGTGAGAAATGAGGTATCGATATTGCAACGCATCTAGTGAGATTTGTTAGTTATTACGGAGTACTACTCGCCACTTCTAGTGATGATTTGCGGCCTGGGGATTGAAAGAGTTTGCCTCTGTACGGGATGGAACGGCCAGGGTATCATCTGATGACCAACCAGTCAAGAGACGAGAATCAAGTACACAAAGACCTATTGCCGTTTCAGTAGCTGAGCCCCTCCCGCTCCAAGCTGAGTTAGTGCTAACATCGGGTTGAGGGACCCGAAGGCTACGTGGAGTCGGGCTGAGGTACCCGAGCACGCCGCCCTTCCTAGGACTGGATCCCTGTCTTTGGTCCCGATTGGACCTTCATACACGGGGAGATCTGGCTTGCATGAACCTATTTCATGAGAGACCTTTGCATCTGCCTGGACTATACCTAGGCCCGCCTCGCTCCCTGACCCAGGGCCGAGATAATGGACCAAGAAGGAAACAAAGACGAATCTAAACTGAAAAATGAGATAGATGTGGTTCGGATTGCTACGGGTATAGGTGACAATCTGCTGTCTAAGAGATGATGAAATGTAAAACGATCTGGAAGAGTGTAAACCAAGCAATAAAGAGAAGCAACCTAAGCGGGACAGAAAACAGGCAGACAAGTATAAAATAGTCAAAACGCAGTAAACTCTCAAAAGTCTCGCTACAGGATCGATCTCTCGGAGAATAGCAAGACATAAAAGCAAACTTTGCCTCTCCAGGATGCCAGATTGAGGCACTTGTTCAGAAAAACAGAAACACGCCCGCTCGCCAGTGAATTCCTCAGTCTCCCCGTCTAGGCGGGCTGCTCGGTCGTATGCGGCTCAGCGTCCAGAGGCTTCTGCGCCCAAACCGTCTTAAGAAAGACGTACGGGTGATGCTTTAGGTTTCGCAGCTCGCTTCTGAAACGAGCGAGGTAGACGTGTACCTCGTCGGACGACCAGCCCAAAAAGGTGGCGACAAAGTTTACGAAGCCTTCAGGGTCTTGGGTGCCAAAGACTTGGCCGAAGCGGCCTATCTCTTTCAGCTTGGGGTCCTTGGGCCAAGGACTCAGGGGACACTTGGGATACTGTTAGCTAAATACCGCAGGGTCATAGGATGACTGGCTTACTTTGCCGTTCCACTCCTTGATGTTGACAAATCCGGCCTCTTCCATAGCCGGCTTTTGGATTTGATCAGCAACCACGGTGAAGCTATTTCCAATCTTCTTTGAAGCCTCGATAAACATTTTATCCCACTGGGCCAGGGCAGAATCCGGCGCAACCGTGTTGTCGTCGCTTGTGACGGTTGGCGAGACTTCGAAACTCTCGATCCAACCACCCGGCTTGAGGACCCGATATGCCTGCTTGAACAGTGCTGGCCAGTCAGGGATGCATCCGATCAGGTAGCGGAAGTGGACGTAGTCAAAAGAGTCTGAATCGAATGTCCACTCTTGGTTGCAATCTTCGATCTCGCTAATGACAAGATGAGAAATGAAGGATTTTAATAGGGGTATGGTATCTTACAATTTGCAGTTGGGCGGGACCCAGCCAGGCTGGATAGGGGAGACGTCGGTGCCGATGACTTCACACTGGGGGTACTCGTCGGCAAAGTCGCTAATTCGCAAAATCGTTAGGACGAAATCAGTCGTTGAGCAGCAACCAAACTCACATGGCCCATATACCTGCAAAGTGGTTAGAATCACATCACAGCGACCCGGCACGCCATGAGATATCTGCACTTACCGGTTCCTGTTCCAATATCGAGAGCTTTCTAGTAGATGACGGCAGGGTCAGAAACAAACCTAGGGGTAGCTGAAGACACGTGAACGTACTTGGATATCATCCTTCAAAGGAGCCAAGTGAAGTGCTCCATCCTGGGACAGGGTCCACATGTGGTGGCTGGGAAATCGTCAGGGCTGGGCACGATTTGATATTCAAACTACAAGGCAAAAGCCCTTACCCAATATCCATAGCTTCGCTTTGACGTTCATCGTTGGCGCCCCTGGCGGAAGATCAGATAACCGTCTCAACCTCAAGGCGCGATGAGAATTACCAGTATGCGGCGTTTCCCCTCTCGCTGTGGTATGTCCTGCCGTTGATGGTGCGGTAATCAAGAATACTCGACGAAAGGGAAGCGGTAGAGCTCTCAGCGTCGGATCCCAGGGTTGGATCCTCCTCGCCAGCATCCTCATCTGCCTCGATCACGCCCACTTGGGCCTGCTCAGGTGATTGGGCAGCCTCTGGCGATTGAGGCGACCTCGGCGATGCGGGAGATCGGCTCTTTGGGCTGCTGCTCTTCGGGGGACTGCTGCCTGCCATGTTGGACTAGTGATGGCGGTTGTTGTTACGATGGTGATACGGTGGGTGGGTGGTTGGTGAAGTGAAAATAGGGAAATCAGAATATTGAAAGAGGGGTACCGATGGAGGCGAGCCCAGCCCTTACAAAGCTCAGAATAGCGACAGGGTAGGGGACAGGGCCTATAAGTCAGGTGTCTCGCACAAGCGAGTAGCCCAAAAATCCCTCATTTCCTGTCCTTTTTAATTGATTGAGCAGAAGTCTAGTGTTTTCTGATATGTGACGTGCCGTGGTTGGTAACGTAGGTCATTGGCTATTTTTTCAACACCACGCGGCCACAGGGAAACCCCTTGCGAGGCAAGTCATGCAAGAAATGGTATAAATTCATCAGGCCCGTTTCTTCTGTTGATTGTGTGCGTGTAATAATATTTAATAACCTGCAAGATTATTTGGTTGCAATAATATTCGCTTCCGCTGCGGGATGAAGATCCGCTAAGTCGTAAACGTTGATGAATCCGGCTCTTGTTGCGAACCGGATGCTCTCCGCGGGGTCTAAATTAGCTTCATGTCAAGCCAACGTGGCGCCACTAGGTTGGGTGGGCTCACGAACAACGGCAACGGCCCGTTCCAATGAACAGCCGAACATGCAGACGAGAGGATCTCGGGATTTTATTTGCTTTTGTGCCAGATCGTTCAAGTTCATCTGGACTCAACTCCATTGCCTGCTATACGCTTCGATAATCGATGAGCCTGAGTTGGTCTCTCTACGGGCAGTCTAGGGGAGTCATGTCACGCATTGAGGTTAGGTTGCCAAGGAAAGGTGGGATCACATTCATTTCAGCCAACATTGGCGAGATTGAACGTCGCTTGTGTAGGTAGGTTGATTTGTCTCAGAGCAAGTCGTCACTAAGCATGGGCACTATTCCGGAGTTCACAGGACCATCCTGAGGGCTGTCCATTTCTCACCACAATCCTGAAAATGTCAGGTATCCACACTAAAAGGGCCTAACAGGAGGGTTGAGAAGCGCTAAGATATAGCGGACATTCACACTGGTATATAGGGCCTAGCCGCTAACTTATAGTGACGTCTGGGATTTTTAGTGGAGTGATGCGTCAACTCCCCTGCTAGAGTATACTTATGGCCCCCACTTGTGGCGGCCTGGAGTCCATGTCTGTCGTCCATCCCCTTCACACCAACTACACATTTATGACATCCATATTGTAGCTGTTGGCTTGCACCTTGGAGGCAGCCTGATTAAAAGCCTGAACGGAATGGGATACATAGCCCCTGGCTCAGCCTCTCACACAGCCCTCTACGAAGCCTTATCGAACGCCTTCGTGAAAGCCTCGAGGACGGCCTCATTCACGGCCTCCATAGCCCTATCTATAGTGGTATAAGAAATCATTTTCTCACTCGTCTAGATAGAAGAAATCAAACTTCTCACCACTCAAATCCCCCACCCTCAATTGACACGTTGTGCCTTCTAGGCTGTCCCAATTCTTCTGCAAGCTACCCCGCCCGCTTGATCTTTGCTGAGGGTTCAAATGACTGAGTATCAGTATAGCCCCATCCCCCATGACAAGGGGGTTATCCGACTTCTCCGGCTTTTGCAAGGTTTCCCATGTGAAAGGGTTCATTGTGAACTCTTCGAGGTTGCGGCCTGGAAACCGGACGACATCACATATGAAGCACTGTCCTACACTTGGGGCACACCACCCGCTACTAGTACACCTGAAGATGATGCACTTCGACACTCCATGTCAAAGGACACCCTCTCGAAAGATTCCAAACCTGCAGGAGATATCACGCTTGAAGAGATTACCATCCAGAATCGAAGTGGGCCAACCACAATGAAGATTAAGCCGAATCTACATTCAGCTCTGCGGTACTTGAGAAGAGAGAATCAAGATAGGATTCTTTGGGCTGATGCGATCTGCATCAACCAGCTCGACGGCGTCGAAAAGGGGGATCAGATTGGGCAGATGAGATATATCTACGAAACGCCGAGCAAGTCCTTGTCTGGCTTGGCCAAGGAGACGAATTCTATGTAGGCCTTTTCCCTAGTATTTGGGGGACGCTCGAGAAATGAGCGGTAGTATAGGTCCTGGTCGACAACGATCATCGTGAGAATACTCCCGTCAAATATCCTCGGGCTATGGGTTCTATGTTGACGAGATCGAGATGCTTAAGGAGGTGCATGAGCGTTTCGGCTGACAACTCGGTCTTGCATATGCCTTCAGGATAGAGCAAACAAATCTCCACTTACTGTAGGCTCACCAATTATCAGAGAGTTTATCGACAAGGAAGATATTCCCATCACGATCAATATGGCGAGCCTATCGACTATTACGAACCTCCGGCCTATCTTAGTGAGGGGCATAGTACTATAGCAAGGAGATTTAGGCTAGATATATTTAAAAGGGTAGGGAGGTGGTATAATCTTTATACTAGACTGGGAGTAGAGGAGAAGTTAGTAATTATAGTAGATAAGAAGCTTAAAGTCTAGAAGGTCTGGCTGGCGCGAAGTATTAGAAGCACTCACTGCATAAGAAATATATTAAATTTCCTTTATAAAACTTGCAGAAAGAATAGAAAAGTGTTCTCGTCTGGCTTGGGTTAGGTGTGTTCTGTTCCTCTAGCTAAATAGCAGATCCTAGCGACTAATTGCAGTTACTATCTTAACTATTAAAATACCCAATCGAAGTATTATTACTATGTTCAACTCTATGGCTTGTCCGCCTTCAGTAGCACGCCGCGCAGGGGGCTGCTTACATCTCGCTTCCCCACAGGGCTGTGTGGGCAAGGCGTTTGCTAGCTGCCTACATTTCATAGGAAGCCGTGCGGCTGAGCCACAGGGCACATGGTGATACAATTACGTACTGGGGGTACTTTGGTCACGAGCGGCAGATGCTGCCAATTTGGTTGATAGTGTGACCCTCTGGAACGTGTACGACGGCTTAGTGATTATGGCTTACATTTAAAGAACGCTAAGAATAAAATTACATTGCTTAAAGAAGATATCTACTGCGCTCTGAACAAAACGCCAAGAACAAGCCTACGCTACCTGATGACACGACACGCCTTGAAGAAAATGCCGAGAATAAGCCCATGTCACCTGAAGAAGATACACGATGCGCTCTGAAGGTTATTAGGCTAACGGCTTCATTTTAAATGAGGCTGAGACTGTAGCTAAAGGGCTGTATGAGCCGCTTTAATAGAATAATGGGGGCTTTTTGTAGCTCAAATCGAATGTTCAGCTTGTTTCAGATAGTTACTTCGCCGTTGTCTATTTTGACCTAAGTAAATACCCCTAAAATAATCATTTCATAAGAATATAAAGTATAGTTTTAAGGCAGAGAAGTTCGCTTGAGTTATCGTGATTCAGATCAACACACTCTCTTTTCCTTTGATCAAAAGACCAGACCAACTCTACCAGACTCAACTTCCAGTCAAAAAAAAAAAAAATGGGCTTCTTCCTTCTCTCTTTACTTGTTGCGGCCGTTGGCCAGACAAGCACGGTGGCTTCGCAGCCCCTTGAGCTTGCTCCACGAGCCGATGACCTATGCTCTGCAGGCGAGGTTGAATTTACCGACACGGTTAGAGATATGTTCACGGGCTTTACCTCCAACTACTGCCGGCTTCATAAACCTGGGGAGGAGGAGACTTGGTCCACCGGCAATTTCTGGGTGACAATTTCTTCGTCGGCCGACGGTTGCGCTGCACCAGCCTCTATGCCAGAGAATGAGTGTAAAGACTCGTTCAAAAAATCTATCGACGCTTGTTCCGTTGGATCCAAGATTTCGGGCGGCAATTCTCTTTGGACTGGGCCAGATGGAACTTGCCTGAAATTTTCGATGCACGCTGAACCCCTTGAAGTCGAGGCCTTGAAAACCGACATCGAGTTCCATGCCGAGCTCAACGAGGTTGACGTCGGGGAGGGTCTGTACTCCTGTGATGACTATATGAAGCTCTTCGACTCAGCCAAGGAAGCCTGCCTGTCGATTGGGTGCGACGTCAACAAGAAGGCGTGTGACGACCAGACTTGTGTGACCATTGATGGCACTACGAACCAGGGTGTGGACGACAAATTCAAGGGTTACCTCGACCAACTAAGGGGTGTCATTGCCGGATCATGCAAGACAGAAGCGTACGAAGACTATTACTGCACCCCTAACGGCGTTTGCAGCACCAACAAGAGAGTCAAGGTTCAGATCCCGTCGTTCCTCGGCTCCTCTACGGCTAAAGACGAGGATACCTTTGTTGCGAACTACAAGGTCACGTTCACGCAAAAGGAAACGAAGAGTTCATGCGACATTGTTACAGCCTTGGTTAGTGCAGGTCTTGGTACTCTAACAGGAGGTAGTCTTCTGGGTGCGACCTCACTTCTATGCTAAGGTGTTGGGGAACACATTCCAGCGGTGGGCAGGAAAGTCATGTTTGATAGCTCGGTCGAGGGCAGCTTCAACGCGCCCCTTCGGATCGCTGCCGTAGAATCCAACATGAAAGCGGCAGCCGCTTTCTACAGATAGCTTTTGACAATAACTTCTTCCACACTTCTTCTTCGTGCGATTCACTAGTGCGTTTTTTTATGCGATCGAATGATTCTTATTTGTACGTTCATTTCTTTTTCTCGCTAGTGGCTGTACAGTGTGCATTCTGTGTAATTACTATAGTAAGTATCCTTCAGAACCCCAAGACATAGACGGGAACACCTCGTGCATTTGTCCGTTTGAAGATAGTAGAGGCTAGTCTCTCCGAGGATAGGCCGTAGAGTGTCCGGCTAGCGATGTAGAGATCAGAGTTGGAAGCAGAAAAGAAAAAAATCAGAATACAAGCGTTGATTATATGAAGGATGACCTTAACTTGTGCAAGCCTAGCCGCTATAACAAACGGTGAGGTAGACACGTCAGTCTTCTCCTTTCTTGTAAAGGTAAACTTATTCGAGTTATATGGAACTACTAACAGTACGCTAATACAGCAGAAGAAAAGGATGCGATAAAAGGTCCGCTTCATGGCCCGGGGTATCGTCTTGCGTCGGATGGGTTCGAGAGTGCTATGGATAACTCCGACCAGGAGACTACGGACCAGAAGTACGGTAGTCAGCTTCTGGTGGTCCAGGACGATGGAACCTGCATCGAATTCGATATCAACGCTTCCGTCTGGCAGGACCCTCTAGCTACCACCGACGCCGCCCCTGAGGCCACTGCATAAGTGGTCCTGACCCGCGTCAGATCCCGCCGGCGCCAAACCTGGTGTAGTGGAGTGCGCAAACCTTGCTGGAGTAGTCGGCTCGCAATCCGGAGTCAGTTGTTCCCCAGAGGAGAGCCTAGATTGATGTGCCGCTGCTTCAAGTATGTTAGTACGAGACAGCGAAGTCAGTCTTGGTGGTCCGACAGACGTGGCCTTCACTTCCTGCTGAAGAAGTTTGCCGCGTGCCAAGGTACTGAAGCTCGAGACAAGGTTCTTGCTCTTCTGGGCATCTCATCAGATCCTCCAGCCCCGAAGTGTTTCGTCCCGATTGCCAGAAGACCCTACATGGAGTGTGCCGCGATACTCTCTGTTTCCTACTCTTCGGCAAAGTTCTCCCATCATCGGTCATTACGCTTCCGGATCCATCTATTTCCGAGTTGGTCGACTACCTAGATGACATACCCCGCTTGTCCCATTGGACTTTTAAGTGGGCAGTTCAGGGGAGACATGACTTGACGTCGACTTACATGTTGGAAGTTGGTGGATATACAGCACCATTCTTGACCGTGGGTAACTTGATAGAACATGGGGGCCATCTCACGTTGATCACACATCTCTTTTCCAATAATCTCGTCGACGAAGTCTCAACAAATAGATCAGGAGAGAGTCTGCTGAACATTGCTGTAAGAAAGGGAGACGTGGTCCCAGCTGTCTTAGAAGCCAGAGTTATGTCGTTGCCAATGCTGACTCTATCTACGTCAGATCAAGCAACCTCAAGCGGCATTTGGTTCTGATGCCGTCATGTGTTGATAAATGTGTTCTTTGTTATTGTGGCCGACGGCTTCCTCTGGAGACGTCATTGAAGAAAAGCAACCTCAAAGCAGGTATTACAACTTTCTCCTGAGCCCCTTGTTAACCCAGTGGAAATAAACATAATAATTACAGGTGCTACTATAACTCGTTTACGTCTAGAACCGTTGACTTGAGGCCAATTCATTCCTCCCTGGTAATCTGCCTCATATCTATCGGTTGATACTTAGGACCATCGGGGAGAACAGCGGACCTGCCCAGACGGGAAATGCACTTACTTACTTGCTTACTTACTGATGAATGCTTACATAACTGCTGTAACTGGGCGCCTGGTTGTGCCTGGGCAGGTATATAAGCATCCGTGCCCACCCACCCAGAAGTGGCCAACACAGACTTAACATCATTCCTGCTCTTACAACCCTTGGTCACTCACGGCGCTGCCATGACTTCCTTCGGCCCCGTCGCACCGCACCTGCTGAACCAACCGCTCCGCTTCCCGAGCAGCCGCTATCCTCCCGAGGAGGGCAATCGATGGGTCAGGCATTCCCTGAAGGACATCAACGAGCGGTCAAGCTTCCACGACCGCCAGTACTCATGGGGCTTCACTATTTTCCGCACGGTTTATACGCCTGAGTCAGATGAGGCCTTTCCCAAGGCTGTTGAGGCGCTGCATCATTTCGCCAACGATTACGCCACGGAAGAACTCTCGGTCAAACCATTTCTGAACGAGGACCCCCTTGATCCTGCTCCCAACGAAGAGCTGGCTCGACGATTCTACTGCGACATTGTGGAAGATGCAAATAATCTCGATGGAGCAAGCCCCGACGACGTGGCCAAACGCTTCGATATCTGGGTTCAGGAGCATCTACAGCCAGAAGGGCAAAACCGCCGGAAGATAGGAAGGTTTTGCTTCTGCATCATGCTCGATCAGCAAGGAATCGACCATCTGCTGGATCTGAGCACCGGAGAGATCTCGCGGGGTTCATATCGCGATCAGCTCAACCCTTATGTCAAGGTCGTCACTGAGGCCGACAACTGGAACGAAGAAGGAGGGGAGAGGTTCTGGCTGAGGGTCGGGATCAAGGGTCACTTGTTCGGTCTGGCCTTTGGGTGGCCTGAAGACATGGACATTAGCGAACTCGGCAACCCTGATCCCACGGATGGGATTCACAACCTCTATGGCATGTATCCATTTGACTGTTAGACAGATATTCCTATATACCTACTTTCATTCCGCCCACTCGTATGTCGGCCCCGTACAGTAGGCTCGCTCGGGCACCAAATTCTCACTGCACTTTGCCAAGTCCTTACCAAGAGATGGGTTGGCTGCTAGAAGCAGAGAGATGTGGATGCCCGCACCCATGCAGATGGTGGAACAGCTATCACCCTTCTCGGCAACGTACCATCTTCCACACTTGGCCGTCGAGTCTTCAGCTGCCGTTGAGTTGTTGGGAGGGTCAACTGGGAAGGCAGTGTAGTCGCTGCCAGGATGAGGAGTGACGGTGTCACCACTCCCTCCCGCGCCCCAGTTGTCAAACCTGCCGTTTTGAGGCTCTGTACAGAGAAGCCATCCAAATGCCTTGCCTCCAGTGCCCAGGTTGCTGCATTCGAAGTTGATCCAGGGATTGAACCGCCGCAGGTCGCCAAAACCCAGCTTCCCCTCCCTCTCCAGCCCGGCGCAAGTGTCGTTCTTTGCGTATTTCACAAGACTAGCACATGCGAGTGGGAGGCAGAGTTTTGTCCCGTCTGGAATGCCACTGCAGTCCTGGATGTCCGGGTTAAGGCTGTACAAGGCGGCGGGAGAGACGTTGTTGTGGAGGGCAATCTCCTCGCAGGTGTTGTTGCCTTTGCTGGTCTCGATAGTGTTGTCAGACACGCAGAAGATGGGATTTTTCTCCGAAACAGGGTCGAGAGAAGGCGGGATTTCTGTCGGTCCCTCTTTTCCGCATCGCTCGTACACCAACTCCAGGTCTTCCTTGTACCAGTCGTCATAGACCGAGTACGATGTGCTCTGCATCATGGCAAGCCTCTTGATGTAGCACTCAGAGCACATCTCTGACAGAGGCATATCTTGGATCGTGGAGACCGTGCTAAACTTGTCGATGACATCTTCATGATCAGTTTAGTAAATGCTTCGGGAAAAGTGTTTAGTGCTCACCATTGCAGTAATCTCCAGTCTTGGAATCCTTGACGCATGTCTCGTTGACACCAGCCCAAATGCGCCCTCCAGGCGTAGTGGGCAGCTGCTGCGAGACGTTGTATCCCTGACACAGTGTCTCAACACTTGTGAACCAAGTTGCCAGGGAGTCAGCGCATCCCTCGTCGCAGATGGACGCGGCAAGAGTGCCATTGCCAATTGACCCTCGGTACGACGGCTGCTGAAACGATTCGACATACCCATTGCAGAAGATGTTTGAGCTCAAGGCCTTCTTGCACAAGTCTGGGACACGAACGTTGCGCAGGGAATTTTCTGTGTACACCTGGAAACCTGGGAATGGACGAGGCCCCGAGACTTCCTTGGAACCTTGCAGCCAAGCGAGGATCGACGACAAGAAGCCATTGACATTGTCTTTGGCCAACGTGGCTAGGCCCTTGTACGGCGTCACCATCTCAACCATGGCCTTGGTACAGAGGTTGTAAACCCACAGGTCAAAGCTCTGCTGCACTTCAACCGCACGTCTCTGGCAGTCCTCCGTCTCAAGGCACTTCTGGCTATAGTCAAAGAACCACGAGTAGAGCCCTGCACCCAGTACATAGACGGCGGACGAATCAATGATACGCAGAGCCCATGAAGTGTAGCAGCCAGCATCATCGGCCTTGCAATCCCGGAACGTCGGATCGTCGCGGAAGAGTCCGGGAGAGAAAGGTGTCGGTGCTTTTGGCACGGGCTGGTAGTAAGGAGATTCAGTTTGAATCATGCCCATGACGATATTCTTGGCTCCGGATAGCTGGTACTGATAAAAGACGCTATGTTCAGAAGCGGTTCCCCAGAGCCATGCCCGCTGACTCTCGATCAATATGCCTCTCGCCGCGTAAATGTCAATCTGGGTCTCCTTTGGATCATCGAGGTCATGGTCAGCGACCCAAGCCCAGACATTCTCGAGGTATGCTGTTGATTCCCGCGTCAGGTGAAGCATCATGGATGCCGCCTTGCACTTGGGATTGACAGATCCAGTGCTCTTGGGGCAGTCGGACTTTTGCAACTTGGACCCAACGGTGCCTCCCACCCGGAAATGCGAATCTGTACGTCGTTAGTCCCATCTTCCTCCTCGTTGTTGAGCGTTCTACTTACCCCACATTCCCACTGATCCTTTGGTGGCTTCTTGAGCGTTCCACTCAACCAGGATAGCCCCGGAGGTTGGCCCCGAGACGGTAAACATCATGTCTTGGATCTCGATGATGCCGGGAGAATCTCCTGGTCGTCCAACCTGGACAGCCACCCGAGGCTTCTGCTCATCCTCGAACGCAGACCCAGTGGCCATGATCTGTGACCACGCCTGGCCTATGACCCTGGACCCCATAGGGATGCGTAGAGTATCTTTGATGACATATACACCAAAAGGAAAATAGACAATCGAGGACGTATTGGCGGCCCCGGTTAGAATCGAGTTGAGAACAGCAGTGTCATCTGTCTTGCCGTCTCCCTTTGCACCCAGAGCCCTGACGTTCATAACCTTGTTCGAGGGAACATCGTAGTACTTAGGCCGTCTGCGAGTAAAGAGATTTGGCTTCATCTTATCGTAGGCCGATCCCAGAAGATCCGCAGTTCGGTTCATGACTGGGATACTGTCGCCATTAACAAACTTGCCAACACCGTCAGCATTGGTGATTCTGCCAAAGCCCCAGCTGTCCACGTGAACTTCGTTGCCACCGTCCAAGAGGACCCGGTCCTTGAAGGAATCGGTGATGGCAGTCTTGACGTTGAAGAATCCGACGTTCTGGACAAGGAGGGACGTCGAGTTTTCGGCGTGCAGTGAAGTGACGATGCCGTTTTGGGTGTTGGCAATGAGGGAGTCCATGAGGATAATAGACCCTACGCTCTGTCCAGTGCTGTGCGCACCACCGGCACCTCCAGTCACCACAAGGCCCGATCCGCACCCTTCGATAATGAAGTCTTGCATGGTCCAAGCCCAGTCCCAGTGAATTTGAACAGCCGTCTTGCAGTTGACGAATACCAGATGGCTGGTGGTGAACTGTTGGTTACCAAAGTAGGCTCCAAAGTTGCCTCCAACAAAGGTGAGGTCGGCAAGGAATCCACCAGATCCGTTCTCCATGTAGATACCCTGCTGGGTGTTGCCTGGTATGTCAGAGTTGTACTGCATGTAGAACTCGATATTCTCAAGCGACGATGCCTGTGCGACTTGCCAGTGGATAGCACAGACATAGGCACCAGGGTCAGTCAGGCGGATATCAATCTTGAAGTTTTTAATGCTTCGCAGAAAGTTGGCCGTGTTAAGGTACCTGTTGATTGGTTATTATATGAGCTCAAGAATGAAGTTTAGAACATGTATATACTCACCAGCCTACGTTGTCTTCAACGTACTTGTTGGAAGTAAAGACACCTAGGCCCACGAAACTCGAGGCGGCCAGGATGGTCGGGACATTGGTGGGCTTGATTCCATTTAGTCAGTGACACATACAATCACGAATCGGGGCGATCAACTTACATCACCTAGAAACTGGGTGTTGTAGTACTGGATGATGGAGCCGCTGACCAGATAGGTTCCAGGGGGAAATACACGACAGCTGGGGAGATAGTGCTTGAGTGGCAAGTCTCTCCGCAACGCGCCCCATCGGAAATGGCCTTGTTGATGGCAGCTGTGTCATCCGTCTTGCCGTCTCCCTTTGCGCCAAACTCCTTGACGTTTCGCCAGACCTTGTAGTCAGATGGTGCAAAGGGGCTACGGCCAGGGTGTTCCTGGTCGTCAATCATCCAGTAACCAGAAGCACGCTTGTCCTTGGTACCCTGGTAGCTATCAGAGAACTTGGAAAGTAAACCTTCTGGAGTCTGCTGCTCTTTTGGAGTGTTGGTGTCGGCAGGGCTCTTGCGAGAGTACTTCTTGCGAGTGGCTTCCGCAACCTGGCTATGATTTCCCTTGGGCTTCTGCGGAGTGGACTCGGCAACCATTCGAGCTGCTTGAGAGAGCTCCTTTGGGATTCGGTAACCAGCCTCGTCGTTCGAACTGCCCTCAGAGTCTGAGTCCTTTCGACGAGAAAGTGTGTTGGGATCAGCCTTGTAACGGAGGAAAGGCGCCGGTTGTCCAGCATCATCATCATGTCGGAACTCTTGCTTGTTGAAGACGGGATGTTGGACTCTGTCCTTGTTGACAACAGCAAGAACCTTGAGGGCTTGATCTACCATGGATTGGGCATCTCCGTCAACTACAGGCTCACTGCTGTTACTTCTAGTGGCTGTATTGTCGGTGGAGGCTGAGGCGGCGTAGGTAAAGAGATAGGAAAAGAGAAAAAGAAGGACAAGTCCAAGTATTCTTGGTGGCGCCGTATGGCGATACATGATGACAGGGTAGCACGATGTTTAGAAAGACAGAAAGAAGGGGAAGTTGAAACGAGTAGTCTGTGATGCTCAGAGGGAAGTCTCAAAGAATCAACCTCTTCATATCAAAAGGCTCTCAACGACAAGCGAGGACCGAGCAGGGGTCGATTATCATCGTCTGCAATATATATCCCGATTCAGCCTGATTTTGCGCTCCAGTAAGCAGTAAAATTGCAACGCTACCAGCTGATCAGCCAATACCACCCGACAGGACAGGGCCCAGGCGGCTATATATCTAACTAAAACATGATTACGGAACATAGTCCAGATGCGGGTCGGCCCGTTCCTAGAAAGGACTTATTGTATGCAGGAGTTTTGGGCCCCATCTCAGCCGCAGAACCCCCGTGCATCGGGCTGCTGCAAACCCCTGCACAAGACCGTTTGATGTTCATGGCCCCGATGCTGACCTGCATATGCAAGCACCTGCATCTGTATCATTTGACTACTTTGTAATTCATCTTCCGTGATGACAAGCGCATGGTATTTCCAGACCGAGCAGGAGATGATGGGGCTAATGGGCTGAAGAACCACGCCGTAAACTAGCCATAGGTTCATCAACGATGTGAGTGGTCAGATGAATGAAATCACTGCATGATCACAGTATGAGGATAATTGCAAAGGAACGAAAGGCCTCACGTAATCGGCAACTTGGGTGTGGAGGAAAATACCCTCACATGCAGCGAAGCCGGTTCGGAACGGAATCTTGCCATGTCGGGTAGAGTCAGGGAAGTAACAGGCCTCGAATCACATTGGGATCAGCTTTCATTAATGCTCTGTGTCTCCCCTCGAAACTCTCAGAAACTCAAGAACTTCTTTCACATCCACTCATTGTATTCGTATTGGACACTCCATCATGGCGGGCTTCCCGCGCCTCAGTGCCAGAAATGGTGCATTCTTTCTCTTTTTTCTTCTTCAATTCGTTTTCACCCTAGCCCAGGATGAGCCTCAATGCAGCGCGACCAAGCCTTGTGCAAAAGGCTGCTGCAGCAAGTGGGGGTTCTGTGGTTACGGCAAAGACTGTAAGCTACATCTTCTCATTGTTCCTCGAAATAGTTTCTAACACGTTTCTATCAAAGCCTGTGCCAAGGACGTATGCGTCAACAACTGTGATCAAAAGGCAGAATGTGATCCTGGCGGCTTCGGACGCGAGTTTGTTCAGATAGACAAATGCCCGCTGAACGTCTGCTGCTCCAAGTCTGGCTTCTGTGGCTACACGGAAGAGTTTTGTGGTCAGAACAAGATTGACCCCCCCAAGTGCAGCTCTCACAGTCTGCAGAGGGTCGTGGGCTACTACGAGGGCTGGTCCAAGGACCGTATCTGCAACAAGTTTATGCCCGAGCAGATCCCACTCGGAGTCTACACCCATCTCAACTATGCGTTTGCCACCATTGATCCGGAAACCTTTCAAGTTCGCTTGGCGTCTTCAACAGAAAAGGACATTTACGAACGACTTACCATGTTGAAAGAGCGGGACCCGGATCTCAAGGTTCTCATTGCCATTGGAGGCTGGACCTTTAACGATCCCGGTCCGACTGAAACGACGTTTTCGGATATCGCAAGGTCTGAGGCGAACCAGAAGGCCTTCATCAAGTCTTTGGTCAGCTTCTTGTCTACCTACAACTTTGATGGCATTGATCTCGACTGGGAATACCCAAAGGCCAAGGACCGAAGTGGCCGTGACGAGGACTTTGAAACATTCCCCAAGTTCCTCGCAAATATCAAGTCAGCCCTCAAGTCCACGGGTCGCGATGAGCTCTCAATTACTTTACCGGCATCTTACTGTGAGTTGTTTGTCTTGTTACTGTAGACCCATCAGCCTAACCACATTATCCAGGGTACTTGCAGAACTTTGACCTCGGCAAAATAGAACCGCACGTCGACTTCTTCAACATGTATGTATTTCCCAAACGAGGCAGTACGGTGCTAACTCGATACTTGTAGCATGAGCTATGATCTCCACGGAACATGGGATAAGCCTAACGAATGGGTTGGGCCATATCTCAATGCACACACCAATCTTACCGAGATCAAGGAGGCCATGAACCTGCTCTGGCGCAACAAGGTCAGCCCTGACAAGGTCGTGCTGGGCACTGGATTTTACGGGCGTGCCTTCACGGCCACAAGCCCAGATTGTCTTAAGCCTGGGTGCACCTACGAGTCTGGTGCACCCAGACAAAAGTGCAGCAACGAGATCAGCGTCATGATGAACTCGGAGATTATGGAAGTCATCAACCGAACCAACGCCTCTCCAAAGCTTGATAAGGAGGCTGCTGTCAAGATCCTGACGTTTGACAACAACAACTGGGTTGCATATGACGATGAGGAGACGCTCAAGATGAAGGCAGATTTTGCCAGGGAGCAGTGTCTGAGCGGCCTCATGGTGTGGGCTGTGTCTCACGATGTTGAGGATGGACGGTTCTCCAAGGCCATTGGAGAGGCAGCAGGTCGCAAATTCACATCTATTCCGATCCGAGGCGGTATGACTATGATCGAGATCGACAGCTCGACTTCGAATCAGACCGAGACGAAGCACGCGCAATGTAAATGGACCGACTGTGGGCAATGTAAGCACCCTTCCTCCCCAGATTCACCAGATACTGACAGCGAGTACAGCATGCCCGGCCAACTGGATCCGCGTGATGCGAAAAGATAGTGGAGCTCGAAAGAATGAGCAAATGATTGACGGGAGTCGCTGCGAGGGCGGCGTCCATGAGCTCTGTTGTCCCCCAGAGGGAGACCTACCCACCTGCGGCTGGTACACCCACAACAACGGCAAATGCGATCATACATGCCCCGACGGAACCTTTGAGATCGGATCTATCAACAAGTACTGCAGGAGTAACTACCAGTCAGCTTGCTGTACCAAAGGCAGCAGCAACACCAAGCTCTATGAGCCATGCTCTTGGACCGACGGCCCCGAGTGTGACGATTACAATTGTGCCTCTGGCCTGGACAAAGTGGTCCTGTCGTCAATGGGCAGTGGAGGCGCTGCGTGCTCCGCTCGCCATCTTAGCGTTCAGAACGGGGAATTCGACTGGCAGGAACGCAAGTACTGCTGTAAGCAGGAGGAAAACCACAAGTGGGATGACTGCCAGATATACAACAACCTTGGCCCCGGCCCGTCGGACGACGAGACTTTCTGCCGCAGTGGATGCCCGAGTGATCGGGTACGAGTTGCCCTGGATTCTCTCCCCAACAGGCCGGACAAGAGGCTTGCCTGCATGCGAGGAGCAAAGGCGCAGTGCTGCATCCCCAAGTCGTCCACCTTCACCAAACGAGAGTCGCCCCGAGGATTCTGAGCTACGGGACGTCCTCGATTCTTTCGTCGAGTCGCCCTTCTGCTATGTTGTCGGTGGATTTATGGACACTGGCGCTGCCGGTGCCGCTGGAACCGGAGCATCGAAGCGTTCCGACAGCGGCTCCCACCATGAGCATCAACACGGCCATGCCCACCACCCTCACGCTAAGCGAACACTGCAACGAAGAGATCTCCAGTATGATACCGACATGATCAAAGAGCTCGTGCGCGACTTGCTCAAGTCCACAGCTACCAGCAATCAAAAGGCCATCTGGGACGACACCATCGGCAAGAAGTATCCGAACCTCGTATGGAGCAAACTGGGAGCCTACATAACAAAGACAAAAAAGTTGACCACATGGGGAGTAAACCAGCTCTCTGACCTCATTGTCTGCAATCTCTCGCAGTGGAACAGGTGGGTTGGGAACGACAAGGAGGAGCAATGCCCCTGTGACACTGCGTACTGCTGTCCAGGTGGCGGCGAAGAATGTGCAAGTGAGGAGGTTGAGTTCTTCCTCGATCGGAGAAGCTTCACGCCCTGGGAAGACTTTTATATTGATGAGGACGGCGAAGCTGATCTGAGCGACTTGGACGAGCGCGCCGATAGGCCTACCCCCGGAGGATCCAGGCCTTACAACATCACATTCCCAGACGGGACATGGATAACGGTTTATTCTGAGGAGGTGAGTGATTATTTCCCAGATTTAGATTCTGTGAACTATCTTGATACTGATATCGGGGGCTACAGTATCACCCGAAGGGGAATGCCTGGCCGCGCGACCATCCCATCTGGAGATTGGCATGGATACCAAACAACGATGCTGGCTGCAACGCCGCGATGCCAGACAGAGTCAGCGCGGATGCCCGAGTAACCGGACTAAACAGCAAGTTACTTCTTGTTGCCTTCATCTTTGCCATGTGTCTCTAACACCGCCCCATAGTTGAACACATCATCGAGTTGAACACCATCGCAAGGTTCTTCACGTCTGCCATGGCCGGCACATTGCCCTCAGGGCGCCGGTATCGAAACGGTCCAATCAGCACAAGTCTAGTGCGTGAGACCCTCCTCTCGCCGTATCACGAGAACGTGGTGTTGCAGGCATTTGACAATGGCTGGAACACAAACGAGCCACTCAGGCGGCTTTTCACTTCCCTTGGTAGCGTCAACAATGCGTCGCCCTTTGTTTTGCTCAACTCGGGGTTGAACCAAGTCAAATCAGTCGTGAGTCATATCAGCTTGCCCCTTTCGTACTTTTATCTTGTGCCTGCTGCTGCGTTATCATGAGAGGAGAGCTGTCAGTACCTGCTAACAGTGGTGCGCGTCGTAACAGGCTTGGACACAACGCGTCACTCGTTACGCCAGTCACTTATACCCAGCCAACATGAAAAACATGATGATGCAATTTTTCAATGACAAGCTTAACCCACCTGGAAAATTCCCCGTCAACCAGGACTTTTTGCTAATCCTCCGCGAGGTAAGTCCAGCCCATTTCTGACTGATATCGACAATCAGGACAATCAAGCTAATGTGTAATTCCCTCCCACAGATGAACCAAGCCATGAACTACATTAGAGACCCCGAGGTCTGGCGCAGGCTTCTGGGAATCAACCAAAACCTGAGGCGTGAGTTCTACATCTTGGAGACGGCACATTACCAGAACAGTGGCATCCGTGACCACGTCGTCGACGCCTGGGACGAGTTTATACGGGACGAGTTGCAGCTAACCCTCCGGTATGCGCAAAGGTTTGTCCAAGACTGGTCTGGTGCCGGGCTGGAGCAGTATCGACCTTATGTGACCAATCAGCTGGTTGCCGAGTTCTTCCAGACTCTGCTTAGTTTGTTGGGCGATAGTAATGATCTGAGATTCGACCTTGACGACCTTCCAGGGCAGAAAGGTCCTAGGGATCCTGAAAACCCGGATGGCCCGGAAGACCCGGAAGATCCAGACGGTCCAGATAATCCGGCAGATCCGAGTTCAGGATAGATAGTATTATGCAGAATTATTGACTATGGAAACAAGGCAGATTTGCTTAGACTGAGTGGCTTTGTCAGGGATATGTTATTAAGTGAGATTTATGTGATGAAAATGATGGTGGCCTCCCTCCCACCCATACCAGTGCCCGTGCTGATGATGTTACGAAGTACCTCAGCTAGCAGACTGCATTTACCCCTCCTTTGCACCCATTTCTATTATGCCACGTAGCTCATAGAAGCCCAGCCGATCCAAGGACTTTGTACGACAAACTATCCTTGGCTCTATGTGGTCCAGTAAGTACCGAGCCCTCTGCAATCAAAACCACAGGCATGGGGACGCTTGCAACCAGACAATTCCGACTTACCAAAGGAGGAGGTATGGCAATGGTTTATTGGGGGTGACAGCAAGGCTCCAAGTCCAAGATATACTGCATCAGTAGCCATGGCTACCGTCGGCCGCTGTCGTTGCCTGACTGAGAGTGGGAAGATAATCCTGTGTAATCCCAAGGTGCGAGTTGGGGATGAAGTCTGGCTCTTGTTTGGGTCAAAGACTCCTTTCGTGATGAGACAGGTCATCGATGGCCAAACCACAAGCCAACCTAGGAGATTCAGGTTCCTGGGAGATTGCTGTTCAGCAACAGTAATGGACGGGTAGGCTGTCAAGCTAGATGTAGGAGGGGAGGTGGTGATTCTGGCGTATGAGGAGTCCTCCAACTGAGACCAAGCCAAACCAGCCTGCCAAGTGAGTGTCAAATATTTTGGTAACTGGAAGCAAATTTGACAATATCTTTTGTGCCTCCTGAGGCCGGGCCTTAAAGCGGCCGTCCCAATTAGTGACAGCTGCAAAGGGGATCGTGTGAGATGACACATAGGGAGGTTGGTTGATGTAATCCGGCAATGTTACCCTTGACTAATGATCTTATATATCACCATATAGTAAAACTATAGCCTAGCAGGTACGTCATTAGATTTCCATGTCAACTTATGTTGATTACTGTGCCCTTTGTGGCCTCCTAACTCCAATGATATGACATGTTGCCGAGAAAAGGTGGTATCACAGATCAGCCAACTATGAAGGTATTGAAATTCGCTTAGGTTGATTCGTCTCAGAGCATCTTGTCACAAGCAGGGGCACAGATAACCCACTCACAACCCCTTGGCTGGACTGCCGTTTTGATGTCCTCCCCTCGTTTTAGTGGGCGCAGGGCGGTTTGGTCTTAGTCTTCGATTGAAGGTGACCAGGTATCTGCACCTCCGGCACTTAACAGGACGCCGCTTCCTTAGCCAAGAGGCGCTAGATTATAGTGGGATAATTCACCAAGAGTTAGCTCTTGTCCACTAAATCCCAGTGGCTCGTGAGACCTTTAGGGGATTGATGCGCTAAACGACCTGTTAGGGTATACTTGCGGCGTCGGCTTGTGGCGAATCGCCGTGGCGGTGCCAACCTCAGCGAGCCAATCAAAGGCCACCAAGCCACAACATGAAGAGACGACGACACACGACGAGACCAAACAGCAGGAGACACCTCATGACCATCTTTTCACGGTAGAGAAAGAACATGATGGGACCTGAGCCATAAGACATCTAGTTACCTAGATAGTGTAGCCAGGAGAGAACTCTAGAGCCTGGATGAGGTCAAGAAGGCGGTGATTGGGCCCATGATGCAACATCCACGACCTTTGGCGATTGCGTTGGACAGCATATTGGAGACTCAGAGGCGAGGGTGGCACATTGGACTTGACCGTTGACGGAATGCTCATAATTGAGGATGCCTGCACGGGCACATCGGCTCAATCCTGGCACCAACTCGGATCAAAGAGACAGGAGCTTGGTTCCAGGAACGGAAACAGATTTTGGGGTGCCCTGAGTTGGATTGGACTTGAAGTGCCTCTCTAAAGGTCGTTGTCAATGTGACGTACTGGGCCTGCTCACACCCATACTTCGCTTGAGTCTTCGGCCTCTGGCCATCTCGAGAGGGGGATTCAACCGTATCTCACCCGAACGGGACAGGGTGAATAGCAATAAGATCGTCTCTCTATCAATTTATGAAAGGAGAGGTTTCTTGTGGATGCTATTGACTGAAAGGGTCGCCTTTTGCTGCGTCGGGAAAATTCATCTCAATAATGCGCGCTCTTCCTTCACAGAGCAGAGGGGTTTCGTCTAAACAGGGCGATTAGATTATTTAAGATAGGAAAAAGATCCAATTCGGTAATATCGTTCAATGTCATTTGCGCAAATTCGCCCTGACGGATCGATCCGGCTTGACAGTTGCGGGCAGTGCCAGAACGGGATGTTTACCATTGTGCCTCACATTCATTCTGCCTCTGCAAAAAGAGAATTGTCAACAATACAAGATGATCATTCAAATCTATTTTCCTTTTCTGTACAGCGTACTTATACATAAGAACCCAAACGCGAAGATGAAATCCCATCAACGAACAGTTTGTCTCCTCGACACCTTCGAAACAAACCGAACGAAGCAAACGACAACGCCAACGACAGCGACTACAAGAGCATTTTCGACCGCCAAGAAACCTTCACGATGTTTCGCAAGTCTCCTCGATCTTCGTCCCCGAAGAAACCTCGACCCTCTACCCCGAAGAAACCCTCCAAGCTCCGACTCTTCTCGACCCCCGACAAGATGGAGACCCCTACCAAGGACGAGACCACCCCTACCGCCACGATGGAGTCGCCTCCCGCCCCTGCTCCTCCCGTCGATTCGGAGCTCGCCAAGGCTGAGACCTTCAGCATGGAGCAGATTCGTCGCGCTCGTAACCCCATCATGAACATTACTGTTCGAGGCACCATTAACCGCTTCAGCCTCGAGTTTTTCCTGCTCCCCGGCGAGCGCCGCAGCCGCTCCCACGTCCTGGTCGAGCTCGATGAGAAGATCCGCTTCCGTGACTCTGAGGGCAACGTTGCTGACATCAAGGGTCTTGCCATCTGGATGAAGCATGTTGGCGACAACTTCGACGGTGAGCTTCACGTTCGCTACGTCATTGAGGGCCGTCACTTTGTCGAGCCTCTTGCTCGCTTCCAGTTTCCTCTTGTCAACGCCACCAGGCCTGTTTCTGAGCACGTTACCACCATCGATGTCATCAACGTTCTTCAGGGACTCATTGGCGAATTCCCTGCCATCCACCGCAAGACTCTGACTCAGTTCACCTTCCGCCTTCACAAGGGACGCCTCCTTGGTTGCCGCGATGCTGTGTAAGTTTCCCTCCGCCACCATTTGCTGAAACACAACCTCACAATCTCATCAGTACCCAGTGGATGATCCGCCTCAACCTCGCCGGCATGGTTGGTTGGCACTACACCCGCCAGGAGGTCGAGAACGTCGAGTACATCGGTCGCCAGGCTGTCAGCGGCCGCGGTTTCGACACCATGATCGACCAGAACTTCGCCTCCGACATGGTCCGCGACGAGTGGGGTTTCCTTTCCGTCGTCGTCAAGGTCTCGCCCGTCTGCCGCGCCATCTGGAAGCCCAACACCTACCGCGTCATCAAGCACGCCGGCAAGGATCTCCCTTACATGAAGGACGAGAACGACAAGGTCATCTGCACCGAGCAGTGGATCCCCAACAAGGACTAAAGCGATTTGGTTCTGAACATGTGTCCGACCCGCGGACAAAAGGTGATTTGGCATTGATCGAGGTACAATTTGCAAGGAAGGGATGAAGTGAAAATGGTGGATCTAATGGATCAGGGATTTTATCGATGAATAGGCACGACGGATGGTGCCAGTCTGATGTACCTCGGATCGGAGTTATCAATGCCAAACATAACAGTGGAATTAGGATCCCGTGACTTTGTGATGCCCCATGGCTTGTATCCTCCCAGCTCGTAGTCCCACCACGGTCCACGGACGGCGTGTGCGATCGCCAAGAAGTCGGCGGGTAGGTAGGGGAGGCCTCGCGTCTGGTTGCGGATGATGTCGAGGACGGAGACTGTGACGCAAAGGCCGAGCATGACTGTCACAGCTATAAGGACGCTGCATCGGACGATGTAGACTTGTTCGATAACGCGGGAGAGGGTGGGAACTTCTGAAGTACCAAAGTAGCCGGCGGTACTGATGGAGACGATTGCGTGTGCCATGTTGCCAAAGAAGTGGCCAAGGTCTTCCGAGGTTGGGATCGAGTAGAGGGCGTCTAGTGTGTCGTCGACGATGGCGATTTGGTTCTCGAAGATGTACCACGGGATAGCCGTCATGTACACAACGAGGGCATCCAGTGCTTCAGTGTCGAGAGCAGAGGTGTTGGATCTTGGGGAAGGCATGCAGTCTGTCATGATGGTTCCGTTGAAATGGCAGGATCCTATCGCCCACTTGAGAGAAGGTGTGCATTTAGTTCGAGATATCCAGTCTCCATCGTCGGTCTGAACAAGACTGTTGTCAGAGCCCTTGGCTCGTAGCGCGGTGGCGTTGATGGTTGGGATTGTTCGAGTGGCCGAGAGGAAGTATGTAGAGCCGCCAGTTGGGATCTTGTTGGTGCTCTCGGTCGAGGCGTTGTTCCATAGTCTCAGCCTCTGAGAACCGTGGGACTTTCCCCGAAGCTCGATGCTCTCGACGCTTCCATCTGGAAGAGTAAAGTTGTAGGTGGTGTTGCTGCCGCTCTGGTGGGATTTATACGTCACCTCATCAGCAGCCTCACAGTGAGCGTCCCAGTGAAAGTACACAAGTCCATCATATGTAGTGTTGGCTTGGAAGGTCAGGTTGTGTGTGGGTACTGGGCCGAGTATCCCGAGTCGACATTGACGAGAGCGCTTTGGCTAACGAGGTTACCGACGAAGGTGTACACTGCCTGAGTAAGGAAGGTGTCATTCTTGGCAAGCGAAGGTCGAAACTCGGTTTCGTTGCTTGTACCCATGGCGGTTGAAAGGGATGTGATGTTGTTCATGGCCGCGTCAGCTGGTGCCAGGGGAAGACCGATAACACCAGTGCCCTCTTCGTAATGGGTGTACGGCCCAACTGTAAGGCTGAGGGTACCAACGGGTACAAGGAGGGTTCGCGTCAAGATCAAGACGGTCTGCATCAAGCCATACCACCAAGAGTATCTCGCCACGGTCCTCAACGTCCAGACACTAAAGTTGTCACCAATCTCATCCAAGTCTCTGATCCTAACAGGCATCTGCGTGGTCAACGCGAAAAGATGAAGACGACGAAAGTCGTGCACAACCCATTGGACAACCACACCAGCAGGGGCCAAGAGTGCCGAGAGAGCCAAACCGGAGTATAGCTGGTCGACGGGGAGCTTCTCACTCGTGCGGAACACGCGTCTTTTGGAGGCGTCATTGTCGAGTAGGGCACCGGTGTAGGACCACGCCACAGAAAACAGAGCCGCCGAGAGGTACACACCCAAGATGATGATGTAGGCTTTCAAGTAGTTGTCGAGCTTGTACAAGCCCTTTGTGGCGTCGTTCTCGACCGTGGGTGCAGGAGGACGGTGGTTGGCGTCTTGGCGAGCAGCATTCACGGGCCGGTCCTCTTTTTCGAGAGACGAGTAAACTGCAGGAGTCCCCATGATTTGTTATCTCTAAGCGAGGCAGAAGAGGCACATGAGAGGTATGTGGAAGAAACGAAAATGTCGTGTTTTCGGGTGATGGGCTTGAGAGCGTA
Source organism: Fusarium solani (assembly GCF_023522795.1). Taxonomy (NCBI): domain Eukaryota; kingdom Fungi; phylum Ascomycota; class Sordariomycetes; order Hypocreales; family Nectriaceae; genus Fusarium; species Fusarium solani. The sequence continues at coordinate 3,088,979 of NW_027072151.1, forward strand.
GAGGGACGGACACGGACACGGACACGGGGAACGGATTTGTGAAACCGGCAATTGATCGCTGGGACCCACGATGCCCCCTGCACTTACAGATTGATGTTGCATCGAGGTTGAGGATCGTTGATTTGCTAGTTTTAGTGTGATTAGTTTGTGAGTCGCCATTGGTCCATAGTCCGAGGTCCTCTCAACTTCAACTCTCCCTGGCCACTCATGATAGTCGCAGCTAGTCAACTACTTGACATGTTTTGATGATCCTCCATTGGTCCCCAAAGAATGCAGCCTCTCAGAGACTTGCAAAAGGAAAATAATGTGATTATGATTAACTATACTAAGCCTAGACCCTATCGCTTTTCAATACCCACCCCCAGAAACGCCTTCACCGATCATGTCGGCTCAATCCAACTCTCTAAAGGGTAGATGTTGCCAACTGGGCGCTGTCATCAATGAGCGTCGGCCACCAGTCATCCATCGTCCCGTCAAAGGGCTGAGAATCCCAACCTGCCATTTCCAGCATGTCGCCACTATCGCAAACATGCTGCAACCATTCATTGACATCGCCGTCATGGGTGAAATCATCCGTCTTGAAGCCGAATCCCTCCTCGATAGCGCTGTAGTCATTGGTGCACAGACCTCCAGTGAGGTTTGGATCGAAGAACTCGGAGAACATCCCAGGCGCATTTGAGAGATCAGGCATGAAAGACGGTGAACAAGAGGTCAAGGTCGTTGCATCGCTGCCGAGTAACGACGGAGTTTCCCCCAGGAGCGAGTCTTCCCTGGGTCTTAACGGTGTGTCTCCAGCCGGCTCACCGGGTTTAGACGGCGAACTGACATTCTGTAGGTGCTCGTGCGGGTGCTCCTGATCTGGCCCTTTCGTGTTCCGGGACGTAGGTTCCTGGGATGGTTTGTCTTCTTTCGGTATTGTAGGAACGAGCAGTTGGGATTGCTTGCCGAAATTCGGGAACGCCTCTGCAAATAGTCTGTTGATCTCGTTCTCTCGCCACTCCTCTTCGGTTTTGGCAAGTACGGCAGAAGCGAGTGATTCCTTCGATGTCACTTCCACACCCATGCTCATGCTCAGTTTGGGAACCACTGGATAGGTTTGTAGGCGCGGCGAATCTTGCTCCTCCTCATATGGCGCATCGCTCATGACAATATCCTCGGTGACTTGTAAGCGTTTCCCGGTGCGCTTCTTATGAATCTCGCTTGCCATTAGAGCGGATTCCATGCGGGCCTTGGCGCTTCGGTCGGTGCGACGGGAGGCGGCTATATATGCTCGTTCTCGGTAGTCGTCACGGGATCGTTTTAACTGCAGGTCCCGTTAGTGCTGCGCCGGGGCTGGGAATCCAAGAGGGTCAGTGTACCGCAGTCATGGCTATGGGACCCAGGGGAGCTTGGCTGTAAGTCGAGCTTGGATATTTGTGGTTTAGAATGCAACGCGGCAAGTCATTAAAAGTAGCGTTATTGAAGGCACTAGACGACGAATCTTTAAAGTGGTATCATGAGGAGCAGAGAGGATGGTGATGACTTTGAAGTTTAAATGCTTGAGTTCTTGGCCCCGGGGAGACGGCCTTTATTCCTATGAAGGAGGGTCTGAATACTTTGAAGATAACCGAATAAGGGATGTAAGGTTTTACTTCAGCTGGGCCCGCACGGGAAGGAATTCAATCGTTCGTGATCCGCTTCCAGGTTGCTATGGCGCGGAATCGGGCCGTTAGCTCTTTTCGGGGAGGTCTACCATTCACGCCGTTCTCAGCGGCGGCAAAGCCAAATCTCTGGCCGTTCTGTTACCGTCAAGGAAGTGGAGAAGGCGGAACGCTCTGAAACTAGCTTTCACGGATTCAGGGAAACTGAGCAGCCAAGACGGAGCTCTTCCCATCCGCCGAAAGTCAATTAACCGATGCCCCCGATACGGTCGACGGCTGTACTTTTGTCTGATCTCAGTTGAATGCGGTTGATGGGGTGCGTGGGTTTCAATCACTGCCCTAGCTGTAGGCCTTGAGGGGAGCTTTCATAGATATATTGGCAACCCCCCACGAGTGTGAATGGCAATGCTGGATATGACTGGGCTCAGGCTTATTCTTTGCGCAAATGAGTAATGAAATGTTGACGGCTGTTCGGGTATACAGATAAAAGTCAAACCAACTTCGCGCCGTTGTTGGCGCTCGTCCAGCCGGGCCGTTTCCGTCGGCTGTACGGGCGCCTCCTTGCAGAAATTGAGCCTTGTTCAAGTACACTTCCATCACAAAAGCCAGGAAAAGCCGTTCAGCCATGTGCAGCCTGCTCACGTCGGCTCCTTATCCACCAGCAGATCGACACAGTCCCAATGGCAGTTCTCCACAGCGGTCTCGAGAGGATAGCCGTCAAAGCCCGGAGCGTTGGCATCAGCCCCCATCTCGAAAAGACCTTGGGCAACCCCCAGGAGTCCAAATTCACAAGCGTAATATAGCTTGGAGCGCTTAGGGCGGATTCGCATTGGGACAGGAATAAAAACATCCGGCATTGGGGTCCGATATATCTGATCCCACCTCTCGTATGTTCTCTCTGCTTGAAAGAAGCACAGTATCGCTCGGATAAGGTCTTTTGAGGTTCTTGCCCAATAAGCGTGGAACCCCCAGGCCTTTGCGGCATAGAGCGCCATTGGAAAGTTTCGTTTAATTTGCTCGACATCACTGCCCTCAATGTCTGTTAGATAGCTCAAGCAGGTCTCGGTGATGGCAATGCTAGCACTCTCCAAGGAGAATTGCTCTTTCCCAAGAAGATACTCTTTGACTGAGAAGTGGGCAAGGTGGACTTCTGTTATCCCTGGTTCAACTTCAACAAGGACTATGAAGCTGGGGCAGATTCGTAGAATTTCGGTTGGTGGGTTGATCCTGTTCCCGGTGTCGAAGCTTCGAGGGCCTTGGTCGATCTCGGTTGCTACCACCTCGATGGCTTCCTCTAGAGACAGGGGTTGCTGTGTATAGACGAGAAACTGCAACAGACGAATCGCATCCTTCTCGGACTCTGGTGGTATACTTCGAAACATGCGTTCGTAAGTCTCATTCAGGTCTCGGGGTAAAGACTCGAGCGCTCTCTTGATGGCGCTATGCTTCAGGTGCCTGGTAAGACTATCCAGCTGGCAGGCTGCCCATCGGAACCTACGGAGTATGTCAGGTGTTTCAACTTATATATAAACGACTTTAGCCAAGACTCACATTCCATCAGCTCCATTTCCGACCTTGTCTCGAATGCTCTGTTGAAGATCATTAGACAGGTTCTTTTCCACGAATGCTTTATCGTGTTGGAGCCTCATCGTGACATAGTTTCGTATGTCGAGATTGACAGCGTTCTTATTGAGCACGATCCAGTTAGCTTCATTAAAGATATCAGGGATGTTGCTTTGAAACTCTGGCTCTGGTCGGCTGGTCACCAATAGCTGAGCGCCCCCAGGGGCTGTCGCTGCCCCGAGTAACCACGACAGAAGCTCTTTCCTTGTCGTACATTCGTCTAAAGCGTCCAGGACAACTACCACTCTACTGGCAGACTGCATCATTGCTTCAACACAGTCAGATAGAGCCCCTGTCTCGGGTTGAGTCTGACCATTGTCATGCGAAGCGAAAAGAGCGTCAAGTTGGCTCGCGGATTCGCCACCCAACCGATGGAGCTGAAAGGCTAGGCCTTTTAGAAGGCTATTCAGAGTCTGCTTCCTGGAATCATTAAAGTCGAAGAAGAACGTAAGCGTGGTGTGTGTGTCTCTTTGCCAGAGATTGTCAAGAATCGTCGTAGTCAGAACCGTCTTCCCACTTCCTGCTAGGCCGGAAAGCCATAGGTGACGTCTTGACCCAGACTTCCATTCCTTGAAAGGGTCGCTTTCAAGGAACCAGGTTCCGGTGCCAGCGTGCCGACGTGCTCTCGCTGAATTGGCGTTGGTTGAATAGTCTGGCGGGGATAGCCAGCGCTCGATTTTGGCGAGGTCGTGGTCAGATTTGACGGATACTACCGCCTCCTTTGTTTCATCCGTTGTTAAGAACAGACGATCTATCCGTTCCTTTACTGTTCAAAGTTAGAGAGAACACGTGCCATAAATAAATTGCGAACTATGTTGGTATTGGATCTCAAAGATGCTAATGGTACGTGAAAGAACCCGACCCTTCTTCACGGTGAGGATGAGAGGACATGTCGATATCCGTGCCCGTGGTAGTATCTTGGTAACACAATGCCAACCTAGAGTGCTGGGGATACGAACCAGAACTGAGCAAGTCTTGAATAGGCCTCTCGGCCTCAACCCGTCCAGGTGGAATCTGGCGCAGAAGGTCCTTCGCATAACCCGCCGCCATCATGGCCGCAAAGCCCTGCCACTCCATGTTCTTGTGTGTGTCGGAGTAGTCACATATTCCACGGATGACAAGGCATGGAAAGTGGTTCATCAAGCCAGCCGCCTCCATTTCGAAGCAGAGGACGCCCCTCTTGGCCGCCATCTTGTCGCGGATTTTGCGTTCTTCATCAGTTGGTTTGCGCTGGCAATCACACCGTAGTGAATCACGGGGTCGTCCTCATTTTCGTCTCTTTCGGTTCGCTGCACCAAGTAGTTCGGATCGTTGCTGCATACTTGGCTGCATTCGCCTGACGACGATGCTGGGTGGACAAAGTGGGATTGGTAGAGTCTGTCACTCTCCACCGATGGGCGGGAGTACTTCTTCCGCATCTTGGGGAATCGCTTCAAGGCGCCTTCGATAGCTTCGTTGAGTTGATGCCCTTTCATATCGTAATCTGCCTCGAGGCTGGCCATTGCTGCAAGAAGTAGTTGTGGAGGCTGGTTCAGGAACCCAGTCTGCTCGAAGGCCTGGTTTTGGATCGTCTTGCCATAGTCGTATTGGAGAACACCACCAGTCCCGGCGTCACGACCGCTGACCACGACATCGCCGAGTCGTATGTCATGATCTTTGCTGGGGGCGCCGCCGGCAATGCCCACCATCAAACCGAAGCGGACGTTCGGAAAGCTGCGCAACATGTCTCTGGCCACAGTGGCGGCAGTGACTAGGCCGTATTCCCATTTTGGTAGGGAAGCAACCACAACGTTGTGCTTTCCGACTCTTCCCAGGGCGTAAATATTGTTGTCATTGTCGTCGGTTTTGTCAAGTTGGTCATGCTCTTCGTCAAAGAAGGCTTTGGCAGCGACAAGCTCAGTCTTGATGGCGCAAATCCAGCCGACCGTGTACTTCCGCGGGTCAGATTCAGACATGGCAAGCGTTGGGCTTCATCAGCCAGAGAGATAGTTTTGATAGTTAGGAAGAGCGACTGTGAAACAGGATGAAAGATGGAGTAAGATGACAACGAGTGCCGTCTTGATTAGAGAACCGAGAAGGAGGCTCGGATGGTTGAAAATGGTTGAGACATCCAACAGCTGGCACCAGTAATAACGGAGCCTTGGCCCAACTTCCAGCACAGCCCCAGCCACGATGCTTGATGGCTGTTTTATTCATCGCTGAATGGCTGTATTGGCGCGCGAAAAGGACAGGAGACAAGAGGAAACAACAAGGGGAAACATCTTGGCACCGGAAAACGCCAATCAGCAGCAGAGAAATCCAGCCAGGGGCCTGGGTGCCAGTGAGAGATGATGACCAATACCTAGGAAGATCAGGCTGGCGGTTAAGAAGTACCTGCACAGTACCGGAAGTGTTGAAAAGGTTTTCAAGGGACTCTGAAACAGGTGTGTGTTGAGAGATTGAAATCGCTAGAGATGTCAGTCCTACTTCATTAGTACAGACGGGCTATCACATACCTACATCAAATCCTGCCGATATATATTTGGGCACAAGGGTAGAAACAAGATTCCTCGACGCTTATTAGCCAGGCCATGGGATGGTTATTTCTTTTTCATCATCTAAGAAGACTTCAATTAACCCCCATCTTTTAATAACTAAAACTTTGGGCTAGCTGTCCGTGATTAATCCTACTCCCAAAGCTCATTTTGACTTTTTCTCTTTGCCCTTCTTTGGTATAGCCATACTAATCCGTCTCACTTCTCTCATTCTTTCCTTTCTGCTTCTTCTCTATCCATCTCCTCTTTGCTATCGAGAAGCACCGTCCCCGTATTGTTACCGTCGACTAGGTCTAATCCTGTATCCCCTTTCACCGGGACTGCCGCTATTTTGGTCAGGTTATGCATAAGATGAAGGAAGAAACGAGAAGGTAGAATAGGGGAATAGGTATCTCTAAGGGAGTCAAGTCATTTACATAAATGGCATTATCCAACATTCTCAAAGGTCCTCTTGTCCCCGCCTCATCTTGTGCACTATGGCTTCACTGCCGAAAGCGAGCGAGCTGTGCCATGATGTTCTGTACTTGGATTTCATCCTCCTTCTTCTTCGCTGCCGCCGCTTCCTCCTCCATTTTCTTCCTCCCCGCCTCCTTCTTTTCCTTCTCCTCCTTCTCCCTTTGCGCTTGCAGACACGACCCACAGACGTGCTGATCTCGGTTTTCATAGTTTGCGTGTAGACCACAGTGCTTATGCTGCATAGCAAGGGGGCAGGGTACACGGATGGGCCCGCTGAGACCCTGACGGTATCCGCACTCGGTACAGTCCACGACGAATTGAACGGTGTAGCACATCTTGAAGGATTCTTCTTGAGGGAGTATGTACTTGAATTCTGGAAAATATGCGTGCGGGTGTTGAGTATTTAAGATGGGAGCGGGCACCCATGAAAGGGTTTGTTATTATACATGTTTGCGTTGCGACCGAGCAAGTGTCAAATTTGCTGCTGAATACGTAGCTGGCCTGTCAAACTCAGACTTGTGGAATGCCTTCAGAAAAGTATCCATCATCACTGCGAAAACAAGTTACGCAATTCAGATACGATCAAAGCCGGCGCATTTATGCACCTGATTGTGTCATAGAGCCACAGGTCGTAGTACGGCACGAGGCGAGTTCTCGTAATGCTGGTTCACACATAAATTAGCCTCTGAATCACAAAGAATTTCCAAGTAACTCTTGCGTTAATGCCGCTATATCTAGTAGCGACGTCTAAGGCTATCCGTGATCAAGCACTGCGACCTAGCATATTAAGTCTTGCAATCACACACTGTTGTGATCAAGCAACAACACTGATATGTTTAGGGCTTTGACAACCACTGCAGGGGACAGGGCGTGACCAGAGTCATGTGCAAGAACATATCATCGTAGAATTTGGAAAACTGAAACTTGCCCTATTAAGTAGGCAAAATGAAGCGTTCTGCTGAGTTGTTATGTCATGTGGCAGTGGCAGACAGCTCATGAATATCTCTGTGAAAGTAACAAACCCAGAAGCATTTTAGTTCAAACCGCCTGGAGTAACCAGGTAACGAAAGACTGGTAAATGCGGTGAAGAGCTGGGTTAGAAAAACCGGACGATCGATTTAAAATTATCGACAACTAAATCTCTTGACTGCCGTAAAATGACGGCACCCCCAAGAGCCTACCTCGGCTCTTACTTTTGATTACCCTGATTCTTCTTTTCTTCTGTCTTTGCTGCCTCCATTTTGATTCCTCCTCTTCCTTCTCTAGTAGACATGAACCGCAAACGTGTTGGTCTGGGTGCTCCAAGTCGTGGTGGATGCAGGGCTTCCCCTCAACGGCAACCCTGCATACCTGACGGAGGGACGTGCCGAGACTCTGACGGTGGCCACATTCAGTGCATTCTAAGACGTAGGAAAGAGTAAGGCACATTTTGGTAGTGTTCTCAAGGGGAGATATTTATACTGGCCTTGTGAGTATGCGCAAGTGATGCGTATTTATGAGAGAAGTAAAAACTCGGAAAGAGGGTATTTTTATAATCGTTTGCGGCTAAAGGACTCTGTCTGAACAACTGTAGTTCGATAAGAACTGCTCATTTGGCTTGTTAAACGCATCACTGGAGGCTTGTTCGAAGTTGAATCAGAACCGTGTGAAGCATCGCCGTGAAAGCAGCTTGCTCGTGAAGGAGCGAGCTACAACTCATCCACAGTGAAAGTATCTGCATTTATGAGCCTGATTCTGATTTTGTCATGGAACAGGACAATAACCAAGTAGTTCTCGTAAAACTACTTTGCATCTCAACTGGCTTTAGGATATAACTGAGTCCCATACGATACCATTCTGCTCAGCTTACATCGCTGTGTCTGACCCATGGCGTCATCGGCCGCCGTTCATCATTGAGCGCTGTGGCCCAATACAATTAGTTACATTGACAATAGGACTGTCTCCAAATTGACTCGCAGCTTGTCATGTTCCGCTTATAAAGCACATGCAGATGAAATGTAAATGGAGGATAAGCCAAGCCTACGTTTTCAACTCACGGAATAAGTTACGAGAGTTTTTGTTCCCATAGTTAGTTTGCGACACCGAACCTAACCCGTCTCAAAGAATCATGCACGCGGCAAAAAGGCGAGCCTTGAGAGAACGGGATATACAGACATACACCACTATATCCTTAAATCGCAGTGCTCCTCGGCGTTCTGTGAGGTCCCGAAGCCAATCAGTCAATAGAAGGGTGCCGGGACGAACTAGGCTAATATAGGAGGGATCGACGCTTGTCTACTTACGGTCAGGGTTGATATGGACCTCTGTTTGAAGATGCTAGTAGGGGACGTTCGCTTTCGCTTGATCAAGTGGGTAAACAGTCATAGTTGCTGTAGCTGATGCCGGCAAATTACCCATATGGTCCTGAGGCTCGGGCCGCTCGTAAATGCCCGATGAAGACGGTTTCAGGTGTTTTACGGGTAGGGCAATTGGTATTGAGGCTACGTGTACCGGGTTCTGGTAAGATGATCGGTTGCGTGTAGGGACCCGACTCCCCGTGAAACGCCGGTGATGTCACGTCCTCGAGTATAAAAGAGAGAACTTCTTCTGTCTGAATGGTTTTCCTCACCAGTTTATACTACAAGTTTCTCAAGCATCATAATCAGCCTAGACGGATCATGTCACGAGCCAATCTTGTATCCCGACGCAGTTTCCGCTCTGCCGTGGCGAGACTCGCAGCCGAGCAATTACACCATTCCTTATCAAACTCCAGTCATTGGCCATCTGGGTGCACCTAGGTAAGACGAAAATGGAAATCACTGCATGTTCACACCCAACGCCAAGATCCAAGTCATCAGGCAACTACCGCCTGAGCCTTATGACATGTAGCCCGTCCTGCACTTTGCCGTCTGGATCCTGGAAGCAGCCGATCCTTCTCCCCTTTTGATTCCTGGCAGGGCGAGACAGCGTTAACCCCTGGGGCATAGCTACACCGTCATCACTGGAAAAATTGAAAAAGTGGCAGACACCTCGAGGATTTGACATAGGTTTTAGGGGGGTTATTATTGTCATCCAGACGGACGGCCTAGATATAAGCATGTGAGTGGGGCCTGCGTGGGTGCTGATGATGTGGCCAATTTTCAGCTTTGCAAGTCCGATGACCTGTTCTTTTATTAGAAGGTTCTCGCGGAATGGTGGTGTAGAATCACGGCAGCAAGAGAACGGGCTCAGTTCCGAGGATGGCCACACACAGCCGGGCGTGGGTTGCCACCTGTCAATTATGATAGGAAAGCCGAAATAACCATGTCCCCGCTCCCGCATATATTACTACGCTGGCTGCAGTAATAAAGATGTTTTGATTCGATGATTAGGATTCTTGCGCTGCATTTCATGTATGTTGGTTGCGGCTACGTTCCCTTTTTGCCTTGGGTAAGATATTCGGTACTGCGTTTATACACGTCATGCTAGTTGGAGGCCTCAACATAGCCCGCCAGCTTATAACATAGCTATTAATATTTACTCTGTTTACTCTTTACCGAAACAACAACTTACTTTTCTTTGGTCTCTCGTTCCATATCCAACATGACAGAACTACTATGCCCTGCATGCTCACGCTTTGCAAAGGATTTTGGAGAGGTGGAACAAGACGACTGGTGTTCTGTTCTCGATGTCGCCCCTGATATTCACTCACTCCGAGTCTTGGCGCAGAATGGTTGTCCGTTATGTCAGGTTATCTACCACTTTTGCCTCTATAACGCCGAGGTTTTATGGAAGAAACAAACTTATCCCATCCGAATCACGGCCTCGCCGCGCCTCTGCTTCGATCCGAACGGCGAAGACGCCAACAAATTTTACAATCGATTCGGCGACGTTGAAGACGATTTGCCTTTCGGTTGTCAATATCCCAGGCCGCTGGAGCTAGGCATTACCGTCGGTGAAAATGTGGTGGGCTATCTCTATCCTCTACCAGTAGTGACGAACGAGAGCGCATCAAGGTCGGCCAATATGCCTTGCTCACATGAAAATAATCCCATCATGGATATTCGTTCACCCAATGGTTTTGGACAAGCTGTTAGTTTGGCCAAAAAATGGATCCTTGAGTGTCGCAACTCCCATATCAAATGCAACCAATCTCCGCACTCTGAGTGCAAAACCATCCTGACAAGAATAATCGACGTTGGCTCTGAAGACGATGAACAACTCCCAAGGATATATATTCCTGATCAACTCACCTACGGCATAGAATACGCTGCCCTGAGTTACGCATGGGGCTCAAATCAAAACTCTGCGAAGACAACAGCATCTAACCTAGATGAGATGACAAGAGGTCTGCCTTGGGAAAGGCTTGCAAAGACAATACAAGACGCAATCATCTTTACGCGCAGGCTCGGCCTCAGGTACCTATGGGTAGATGCTTTATGTATCTTGCAGAGCGAGGGTCCTTGTGATGCAAGTCACACAGAGGATTGGTCCCGTGAAGCAGCCAGATTCGGCAATTATTACCAGAACGCAGTCTTAACACTTGCTGCAACGGGATCTGATTCTTCCGATAAGGGATTGCTTTTGGAACGACCAGCCCTAGAATTTAATCCGCGATCAGTTACCGTTCAACAGAGATCATTCTGGGGTGGGTTCTATGAGTCTACTATCCAACCACTTACCCCTTCGTGGAAGGCAGATATATTTATATCTGCCTTACTTTCCAGGGGTTGGACGACTCAAGAAAGACTTTTATCCAGGAGAATCCTTCACTTTGGTGCAAATTTCATATTTTGGGAATGCACCCAGGGTTACGCAACTGAAACCGATCCTGACCGCTTGGATTCCATTCATGAACCCACAGACTTTCTCATGATCAAAGAACTGCATGCCTCTAAGCTAGAGGACGTCATGCAGTTTTGGTATCGATTTGTTAGTAAATATTCATTGAAGAAATTCTCCTTCGATTTGGATAGACTACCAGCTTTATCAGGCATCGCTGCAATTGTCCAAGATAGATGCCAGATAACTCGGAGACGAAACTCAAGCACACCAAATTCCATTTCTGTTTCCAGAGCTGAGTTCTTGCTGTTTTAGGCTGAGCTGCCGCTGAGCGAGGGCTGAGGGTTCTCGACCTTGAGCTGAGGTGGGCTGAGTGAGGGCTGAGCGAGGGGCTGAGGTGCGGCCCAGATCTGGGACGGAGCCCCATGTTTCGTGCTCCCCCTGTAAGAGTATCCCTTGCCAGCAAAAATACATCGCAGGCATTTGGGAGTCCACTATCCCAGAAGGGCTGACTTGGATGGCGGTCAGCACGTCCGACACCAATACCCAGAGCCCTGTCAACCCATCCTCATGCACCAAACCGGAGAGCCAACAACCAGGAATAAACCTACCGTCCTGGTCTTGGGCATCCAATAAAGGATTTGTGGATTTGTATGGTTTCTTTTCTGTCATAGCCCTTGGAACCCAACGATACAGGTAAAGGACATCACAGTCAAAACAAGAGGGACAGACACTTCAGGTCAGGTTCTGGAGGCACGGCTGAGGATTTGTGGCTTCTTCAGAGTGGTGAATCTATCTGATTTGAAGCTGACATATCCTCACAATCCGCAAGACATTTCCGAGGATGATTCAACCGACAAGGAAGAAAGTGATACTGAAGACGACGCCAAGAAATTTGTTGTGCAGCATGATCGGGTCGCATTCATGGATGGTGCAAAGCCTGTTGAACCAATCAGCAATCGCCCTCGCCTTTGTCTTTTGATCGGAACGATACACGTACATACATGGAACCCTTGGGGGAAAATGAAGATGGGGGTCACATACATACTTGAGCCTACTGGGCGTCCTGTTGGTATGATTGAGGAGTACAAACGGCTTGGGATTGTTTGTCTTTCATTTGATGAGTATTGGTCTGCGGTTAACGATGTAAGGACTATTGAGCTTGCTTAGTGCATGTATAAGAATGACTTTCAATGTAAATATCTTCGTCATTAAACTATAATCTTCCACGAACAGGGAACAACCTTGATGAGCATGGATTCTAAAAGAATCGTAAGTTTGATGTCTAGAAGCACTCAAGAAAGGACGATATCAAGGCCCAGTGGCCTGGCTACTCTCGCCGAGAAATCATCACCCATATATATGTCAATATGAGAGGTCTAGGAACCACATACGAGGGCATCAGCGTGGTATCAAATCTTTCAGACTGGTACGCGTTTGTCTCCGGGTTCAATATGGTCGACCCGATGTTCGACTACCTGGATGCTGGCAGCGGCAAGGAATGCGCAGATTATAAAATTAAAAGTAGGTGCCATAGCCCTGTCTGCGTCGACGAAGTACTAACTTTCCCTAGCTGTCTTCCAACATCACTTTGATAATGTCCACTGCAGGAGAATTGTTCTAGGAGCATCAGCCGACAACGGATAAAGCCTCTCAAGAAAGGATCGCCCCCGTCGAAGGGCCCAGCTTTGCCCGAGAACTTAAGGAAATTGCCGACCAATTTGAAACCTGCTCCTTTGTCAACGTGTTTTCAAGCCAAACGCTTCACAAACTGTCCTTCCCTCGTGTCTCGGTACCAACTATCCCTGATAGTGGCATCAGGCCTCTGAAACGACGCCGTTCGACATCCCCTGTCGCGGTCTTACCCATCATCCTACGGAACAAAAACGGTGAACGAGTGGATTCACCCCTTCCGGTCTTTCCGCCCGAAAAATATCAGGAAGTCAAAGGCTGGAAACTCTGCAACCACTTCTATCTCCTTGGGAAATGCGCCGCCCTAGTCACATGCCAGCACGACCACAACAAGGTGTTGACAAGCGACCAGAAGGATGTTCTTCGCTCCATCGTCCGCGGGTTACCTTGCCGTAATGGGTTGAGGTGCGACGACCCGTATTGCATTGCCGGACACTCATGCCGTTATCCAGTTTATATTCGCTCAGACTGCCAGTTTCCCCAGGAAATGCACGGTGTGGACACCAAGGTTGCATCCCAACCTAATGAGTATGATTTTAGAACAAATTGGCCGCCAATGTGGACCTAATCTCAGTAGAAGTTGGAAACTATGGAATTTAAGGGAATTTAAATTGAATTCAAACTGAACATGTTGCGCCTTTATTCTATAAGCTTTATTTGGAAAGCCTCAGCATGATAGACCATGCGTATGTGCTGTCTACCTATTAAACGACCTGATCTGAAACTAGATTCTCTTCACGAAGTTGACCAGATTTCGCAACTCAACCTCCATCTTCAAACCCTAATTCTTCCGCGGCCTTGGCTGCTCACTTCTTTGTGTCGTCCTCTCGGTTCAGTACGGCCCCCATCTCGTGCGATTCTGGCGTTCCCACCCCCTCCTGAGGCTTGTCTACGGGCATCTCCTTCTTGGACTTTTTGCTCAAGAAAGGGAAGTAGAAGTGTGGGTGGAATATGGTGAGGAGCCATACTGAGGCGAGAATCATGGCGCCGTCGAGGATCATAAAGGTTGTTTCGTTCTGCATGAGGTCGCTTCCCCAGCCCATCTCCATTTCGGGGATACTGTAGCCCTGTCAGTCAACTGTGAATATTATGAACACGAGGGAAGGCCTACCGATAGATACAACGGATAATGATGGCAATGTACGCCACAGTGATGACATAAACGAAAGTCTTCGTCTTCTTGTCGCTTGCCCTCGTATGGATGGCGCCAGTGGGATCCTCGCTGGGTCCAAGTTCGCCAGCGGATGATTGCAGTCTCGCAGAACCATTCTTGATGGCGCGACGCCTTCTCCAGATGTACAAGAGCATGAGGCCACCGCAAAAGATCATGTTGGCCATTTGAAAGACAACACCTGCGATGAGCATGGACGAGCCTGCATCAAGCAAGCTCTGGTTTGTCTCTTCTCCTCCAGTAGCAACCGAGGAGACACCCCCACCGGCAGCCTGGATGACGATTGAGAAGAGATCACTACCGACGAAAACCCAGGGGTACAAGACCGGCTTGATGAAACTGTATTGCCGTCCGTACCAGAGAACGAGGTGCTTGAACGTGACCGAGATGGCGGCTGCCACGAGGGTGGGACCGAGGATAAGCAAGACCAGTTGAATGACGAAGGCGTTGTATACCCAGGGGTTTTGACTCATGACGGCGCGACCGGCGTAGCCTATGAGCTCAAAGAGTGTGCCGATAGCGAGCCAGATGGAGTACGACCAGGTACGGCCCTTGATTCCGAGCCAGATCTGAGCGACGAGGGCGATTCCATATGCGACAACGAAGAAGACGCAGCCTCCGAGGCTAAAGTAGTCGCCGTAGAGGGAGGCCTCTACAGGGCAGCGATCGGTCACTTTGTGGCATGTCGCGTAGCTTGGGGGCTCGTAGCCGGGCGGCAGCGTGGTGTTTGTTGACATGGCGAGCCAGTCTGCAGAAGACAACGGTTGGAACGATGACGACGTAAGCTCGAGGTTGGATTCTCTGGGGGAGGCTCAGCTTTAAAAAAGACGTGTCCCAGGAGATAGCGGGCTTAAAACCTCGCCAAGAGCGACTTGTGGGGTGACGAGGAATGATGGCATGGGTCAAGTAAGGTTGTGGGTAGCGAGATGAGGCGCAGTAAGGCGAGGTAGGGATTAATGATGGTGAGCCAAGGATTATTGATATACGAGCGCAAATCAGATCCACGGATGATGTCTTGGCTTTCTAGACGAGAGAAGCATGTGTTGTATTTGTATGGTCGAGGTTGAAGCGGGAGACATGTGAGGAGGAAATCTTACTCTTGTCCATATTGAGCAACTTCAGGCAGATCAAGAAAACCCTTCAGAGAATCCAAACGTGTCCTCAAAAGAAAAACAAGCATCGCAATCCGCGTCACCTCAAATCTCGGATCGTCAAGGCGAGACGAAACGCCAAGAGGGTCAAGGGTGGTGTGGGCTGATCGTTTAGCCTCGGTTCCCCATCTTATTTGTCGAGGTTTTGTGGGAGTGTCAAAGCTTGCTCGGTCTTTTCGGTCCTCTCGCGTTGCTCGGGATCAGATGCAGGGGTTCTTTTTTTTATCCCCCGGATAAAGTGCTCCGTCTTGAACATGCTAGCATTGTTGACGTGGGGGTTTCCTTGCGGTTGTCTAAAAGCTGTCGGGCGTCTATATGGATTCCTCCTCGTTACTCCCGGAATTAAAAATCAGATCCTGAGTACGTCTAGGATTGGGATGATTTCCATCATTCATTACAGTCTCGATGATCCATGTTAGACAGGAGAGGTCCTTAATCAATAAAAGAGAGGCGAAGAAAAAATTCAAAAACGTGAAGCTATAGAGATGTAGTACAGAAGGGATATTGACAAATGACCAGTAGTCATTGGCCTGCGAATAACTGCTTAATCGTCGAGTACAACCGCCCTGAGTGTTTAGCCCCCCTTTGTCAAAACATCACCGCCTTCGGCGTAGGCGTCGACACGGTAGTCGGCGAATTCACGAGCCTTGACGCCGTGAGCAAACAGAATATCAAGTTCTTCAAACGTCTTATCCTTAGTCTCTGGAAGACGGAAAAAAGTCCATACAAAGAAGACAAAGGCGCACCCAGCCCAGAAGAAGCCAGTTTTGCCACGCCAGTCACCGGCAGTGGGGTTCAGCATGTATGGGTTGATGACATTGCAAATGATCTGAGCGACATAGTAGACAATACGGCTGAGGCAGATGCTCTTGTTCCGGAGGCGGGTCGAGGAAACTTCAGAGATGATGGCGTAGCAGACAGGACCGACAGTTAAATAGTAAACGCCGAGCCACAGAAGCATCATGCTGGCCTGCGCATAGTTGCCACCTTCTGAGTTACTAGCCCCGACGCTGATGAAGCCGACGGCCAGCAAGATGGCAGTTAGGAGACCGAGGCCCCAGAGGTACAGGGTCCGGCGGCCAAAGGGGTGAAGCAACCACCAGGAGACAATGGTGCCGACAGAAGCAATTCCAAGTCCACCCACGGACATGCGGAATGAGATTGACTCGGGAAGGCCGGCTTGGACGAAGAAATATGTAGGAGTGCCGCCCATGGCCGAGCCGCAGAAGGGCTGAGCAGCAAATGCCATGCAGGCGATCTCAGTTCGGCGGAGATCAACCCCGCGGAAGCAATCGATATAGGAGGTGCCTTGGTCGATAGACTTCTCAATCTCGTTGGTGTGGATCATCATGGCGACGGTTTGCTTGGCGTTGACGCCTTTGGACGTAGAGCCAAGGCGAACGACAGACTTTTCGGCCTCATCATAGTTTCCGGTGCGGACAAAGTACCAAGGAGATTCAGGGGCAAACCAGAGCACGATGAAAAGGGGAACAGGCCAAGCCCACTGGATGGCGAATGGAACGCGGTAAGACCATTGGCCTTCCCTGTCAGAGAACCCAGCCTGCACGCCGGCCGAGATGAGCTGGCCAAGGGCCCAGCAGAGGTTCACATAGACAGTGAGATAGCCACGTAGGACCATGGGGCAGACCTCGGATGCGTAAGCCGGGGCCATGGTGGCAAAAACTCCCCAAGGAATGCCGCAGAGGAATTGTCCGACCAGTAGAACGGGGAGGCTGGGAGAGAAGAAGGAGATGAAGACGCAGCCGCAGATGGTGACGAGCGAGGCGAGGAGGACCTTGCGGTAGCCAAATTTGTGAGTGAAGAAACCGTTGGCAAAGGCGCCGATGATGGTTCCCACGCTAACGGCATTGCTGAGGCCGTTTTGCCAGGAGGCGGTGATCTGGTACGTGCCGGACTCGGGGATGTACTCTCCGTAGTGCTTTCTGAAGGAGGGCTGGGCGAAGAAGGAGGAGATCAGGACGATGTCGTATCCTTCCATGATGATGGAGGTCGATAGCAGGACAGACCACATGACAGCCAGAGGGTATCGCCGGATAGCTTCGACAAAGGTGAGTCTGTGCTCTTCCTCGGCTGCCTGCTTGGCGATGGCCAGGTCCTTGGTGCCGTGGTAGTCGTGAGGGTGGTCATCCTGGCTGACCCTGGTCACCTTGTCATCGTTGATAGCCATGATGGAGCGTATACGCGGGATGCCTGTGGTAGCTGGTGGTCAATGTCTGCGAACTATGGGGATGGTGGTGATAGAAACAATTCACATGAAGGGAGAAAGGATTGTATTTAAACGGTGGGCATGAATGCCAGGGGTGAAGTATCTCGTGCAATTAGTTCTCAGCGTTTACTCTCCTCTGGGAAAGGCTCACTGGCCATGCATTCGGATCACCCCACAACCCCAGTTCTCCGCGCATTGGACATTGCGGGGATGAGATTCAAATGGAATGGGTTAATGGTGCATGCCATGTCATCCTCATTTGGCCTGTTTACCCGGCTCAGTTGAGCTCCATGTCGAGGCCGCTCGTATGGTCCCCCGCCGGAGCGGCCTCTCTCCACCGGACGTTGATGGAGGGTCTCCGGCGGGGGCCCCGCACAGCACGGCAGGCACGGTACTGTTGCTGTACAGTGATGACTGCCTAGTGTGAAGAAAGAAAAGAGTATTAGGTTGATAGCAACTCTGATTTCTTCATGCCTACGTAAGGAAATATTTTATCAAAACTATTAACTTGTTAAAAAACACTATTCCCTAACGGCGACGTTGTGTCTTGAGTTTCCCCGGATTGGCTGGATGTTCCCAGGGGAAAGTGCGACCCCACCAATAATTGCCGGGTTGGCTTCCCCGCGGTCATGGTGCAGGTGCAGGTGCACCACTCACCCAATTCTCGCCGACTTCATCTCGACAACCACCAACGTAGTCTCATCACATTCACTGACATAAACATACGTTTCTCTCGTGGCAAGCCTGCCCTAGTACCTCTCCACCTCCGATTATCGCGATCCTATGTCTCCTGTCTTCTGATTGCTATGCAACCTCGTAGGTCGACGTCCATCTCGGCCGCGCAACGTAATGGCCGAGGCTAAGATCAAGTGCGACATCTGCAATTGCACCTTTGCGCGCCAGGAACACTTGACGCGCCATACTCGCAGCCACACCCGTGAGAAGCCCTACCGATGTCTTCAGTGCAGCAAGTCCTTCTCTCGTCTGGATGTTCTCCAACGCCACATCTCATCCCACGAGCAGACCGCTTCCGACCTGGCTGGCGCCTCTGCTAGAGCCTGTCGTGAGTGTGCTATCAGCCGGGTCCGGTGCTCTAAAGGGTCACCCTGTAGGCGATGTCACGCGAAGGACCTCGAGTGCACCTATCCCGTACAACGAAAACGCAAGGCTTCCACAGACCACCGTGATGCCCCAAGTCCCGACGCGATTGACCTCGGAAATTCGGCACCGCGCCTGAGAGTACCCAGACCCAGCGGAGAACATGATGCTGAGAACTCGACCATGGACCCGAGTGTGCCTCCGATTGACCAAGTCATCTGGACACCGACTATCAACCTGACGAGGGACGCGAGCTTTCCACAGGAGCCACCTGGCGCGGCCTTTCGTTCAGTCGACGCCAACAACTTTTCCCTGAGCCAAGGATTGCCCGAACCTGTGCTAGGCATGTCTGCACTAAACTGGCTATCACCTCAGTATCAAGAGGTGCCAGAGTGGGATAGCCAGCTTATCCCAACATCTGGTAACGGCATGGCATTGGGTGACTTCGAATATGCCCTCGGTTTCTCCCGAGCCGCTCTTTCTCCAGACACTTCACCGCAGGGGCACTCTAGTCAAATACAGAGGCCCCTTGTCGAACACGGTCCTTGGATTTTGCTCGAGCAACAAGACGGGGAACCTGTGGCCGTGGGCAACCCCCGCTCAGTGTCTGCTAAAAGTCCGACGTCTTCGAGAAATTCAAGGGCGACCGAGGGAAGATTTTATGTCGATGGCGCGGCCGCGAGAGCTCCATTCAGGGGCTGTCTGACCGAGACACACGCAACAACGGACATATCTCCTTCTGATAGAAGTACAGGCGACCCCAACCATACATCCACTCCTCTCTCCGCAAGCTTCGAGGCTGAACGTATGCCAACAATCGGGGAGGATCTGGTTCTTGAATCTATCTACGACGACTTGATACTACAAGTGCAGTCAACCTCTCATATTCAAGCTCTCAACCTTGTGCCGACGACAATCCCTCCGTTGCCTCACATTCGGCGTTTCGTCAAGCTTTACTTTGAGAAATTTCACCCCACCTACCCATTTGTTCAGAAGAGCAGGTTTGCTCGAAATCCCAGATGCCCACTACCACAGCCAGATGACTGGGTTCTGCTTCTCGCCGTCTCAGCTGTCGGTGCCTGGTACTGCCCGGAAACTCGAAGCCTTGGGTGGCGGGACGCAATGCTCCAAATGGTAAATGCACATATGGAATACTGCATTTCCTCCCCCCTCAAGATGACCATGAGCTTCTTTGGCAACCATCAGGACAGACGTTTACCCCTGTTCGCTTCGGCCTGTCAACTCTTCAAGCTAGTATCCTCAATCTCATCTGGATGGTTCAAAGCGGCAGGAAAAATCTGATACACCGCGCCATGGCTGATCGAAATCACATCGTGGAGCAGTGCAAGGCAATGCACCTTTTATCTATGCGAGAGCCCGACTTCAAAATTGACACTTCTCCATCGGAACTTCTGGTAGAGCGATGGTCAGACTTCCAGGCTAAGATTCGCACAGGAATGATGACGTGGGTTAGTAGTTGGACTGACAGTGATGATTTCTCAACGCTGCTGACGGACGCGTAGCTTCTAGACTGTATTTTCGTCTTCGAATTCAACTGCCAACCCCTCGTGCACCTTGCGGATGTCTCGTCGCCTTTGCCATGCACTGAAGAGCTCTGGGAAGCCCCGACTTTGGAGGAGATTAACAGTAAGAACAAACCTGGTCAGGGCCATCCAAGTCACTATGGCACCAAGCATGCTGACACCATTCACCTCAGCTCCAATGCCCGAATCAATCGAAATTCTGTACATGGAGAAGCGATTACCGCCACATCTCGGCGAGTTCGGTTACCTGCTACTCATCTATGCAATTCTGAGGAGGACGGGTGAGGCCATGACCCAGTACCAGGCTCGACTATCGAACTGGATACCCAATGCTAGGGTTGAGTCCCGCTCAAGTCTTCAGTCTGTTGCCGAAACCTGGCCACCAGCGCTGCCAATCATGTCAAAATGGAGAAACAGCGCATGTGACTGCCTCGATACCCTTCACTGGGACGCAAATGGAACTGTGGCAAGGGCAGGTGGTTTGGAACATCCTACTATTTTGCACCTCCATCTCTCGCGGCTGCTGCTTCTGACGCCAATCAAACACATGCAATACGTGGCTGCGTTGCCCGATGTGGGAAGCTCCAGTGAAAGCTGTGACAGGGTCAAGTATAAGGAGGCATGTGGCCATCTACGCAAATGGGCCATTGCCGATCAGTTCAAGGCGAGGCTCGCACTCGTTCACGCTGGGGCCGTTCTGTGGTATGTCCGTCGATACAGTGTCAACGACTTACTGGAACCTTTCGCGGTATATGCCGCCACCCTGTGTATCTGGGCGTACAGCGTGTTCACGGTGCGCCAGCAAGCTCCCAGTGCCCAGCCATTAAATGAAGGCCCGAACTCGAGCGAAAGAGTAGCCGGCGCACACACAGAAGACGGTATGTCAACGGCCGGTGATGAGTCGGATGAGGAGCCGGAACTATACTTTATCTACCTTGATCGGCCCTGCGACGATGAAATGGTACAAACATATGTACGGCTGGGGCACAAGATGTCAGCAAACCTGCTTAGGGTGGGAAACATCTGCAGTGTTGGAGCTCCCCGAAAGATTCTACAAGAGGGCGTGCGGCTGCTGTCTGGAGAAGGCAGACGAACAAGACTAGCACAAAGCCCAGCAAACCGGTGGGGTATAAGCAACTCGTTCGGCGCGATTCTGGAATCTCTAATCCAGGCCACACCTGTAGAACGCGCCTCATCAGGAGAGAGAAGGAAGGATATGGGACATGGTTTGAATGAGTCTATCTATGGATGAGAAAACTCCCCTGTTTCTCCAAAGTCTGAGAAAGTCTTTGAAGCTACCTTGATAGCGTACCTGTGTACTCAGGGGCTGGAGTTTCCCCTATCTCGTGTTATCCTGTCATTGTCCCACCAAATGGCCATTACCTCATAAATACTGGCATCTCATCTAGTGGGCAAGCAACCTTGGCAACTTGGCCTCCAGAGTAAGTCTCACCGCCGTTCAAGCGAGTCCACTTAGATTCGTCTTCCAAAGGCGGAAGGTAAACCTCGAGAGTGCGGACGCCAGCGTCCAGCACTGGGCAGACGAGGTACCTGTCCCCGTACATGTACTGAGCCGACGTCTCCCACGACCTCTTATCCCCCGGAAACTCGTAAAACAGTGGCCTCATGATGGGGCTTCCTTTCTCGTGGGCCTCCCTCATCAGCCGTCTTGTATAGTCCCGCAAGCTCTCGCGGACTTGAATATACTTGCGGCAAATATCATAGACCTCGGGTCCGTATGACCACACCTCATTGGCTGCGCCGCTGCAGCAGGTGGCGCCGCCTGTGGTGCCTTGCTGAGGCTGTCGCGGTTCCCGATCGCCGTGGAGCCTCATGACGGGACAGAAGGCGCCCCATTGGAACCATCGCACAAAGAGCTCGCGGAACTTGGGGTCGTCCGGGTCACCCCCGTGGAAGCCCCCAATGTCGGTCGTCCACCAGGGTATGCCGGCAATGGCCATGCTGAGACCGGCTGCTAGCTGATTTCTGAAGCTGGCCCACGACGAGGCGATGTCGCCACTCCAGACCAGGGCACCGTATCTCTGGCTGCCGGCCCAGGCGCAACGGACCAGGTTGACGATGTCGGCTTGGCCTTCGCTCTGTTGTCCCTCGTAAAAGGCTTTGGCATACTCTACGGGATAGACATTGCCGATGGTCGAGTTGGATCCAAGGAAGTACCGGTAGTTATCAAAGTCGTAGACCGTGTACTCAGGCTCGGCCTCGTCTAGCCAAAAGGTCTTGATGCCCTTTGAGAAGTAGTTCTTCCTGATGATCGACCACAGCCACTCCCGTGCCCTGGGATTTGTCACGTCGATATGAATCGTCTCGCCCTCGAAATCGAGGCCGGTGCGCACACCGCGGTCCGTACGGATGAGATACCCGTACTCAAGCAGATGGTGGTAGTTCTCTGACTTCTTGTCGACCGTTGGCCATATCGAGACCATTAGCTCAACGCCCATGTCCTTGAGCTCTCTAACCATGGCGTCTATCGAAGATCAGCCTATTTCCTCTCCTCTTCCACGACGCTCTGAAGCGGTCCCTCACAGGCAAAGAATGCAACTTACCGGGATCAGGCCAGTATGTAGGGTCAAATTTCCACTCTCCTTGCTTGGGCCAGTGGAAGAAATCGACAACGATGAGATCGAGGGGTATCTTGCGCGCCTTATGCTGCCGTGCAACTTCGAGTAGCTCTTGCTGGGATTGATAACGAAGTTTGCATTGCCAGAATCCCAACCCGTACTCAGGCATCATTGGAACCTTGCCTGTCGCACCAGCATAACTCTCGACTATCTCGGCTGGCGAGTCCCCAAACACGATCCAGTAGTCTAGGGCCTTTGTTGAGTAGGCCTCAAATGTAGTAATGTTCTTTCCAAACACGGCACGCCCGATGGAAGGATTATTCCACAGGATGCCGTATCCGAGCGACGAGAGGGCGAACGGGACGCTGGCCTGCGAGTTGCGATGGGCCAGCTCAAGATCCTGGCCCTTGAGGTCGAGCCAGGGCTGCTGATACTGACCCATGCCAAAGATCTTTTCATCCGGGTCGGGGCTCTCCCACCGCATGGTGAGGCGGAAGTTATCGGTGCCGGGGATACCCTTGAACTCGCGGGCCTCAACCTCGATGGCGCTACACTTCGGGTCGAGCAGATCGCGCCTGTTGCGGACGTACTCCTCGATCGACACGGTGCCGCGGGCGTTGCCGAGGACGAGCTTGCCCAGACTTGAGATATGGGCCTTGGCCCTTCCGTTGGTGATGACGGCGCCGTCGTCCGAGATGTGAATCTCGGGTTCGATCGGTTGGGCTGGGAGGAGGGCCCAGTTCTCTGTCGGCATCATGCTAGACTTTGTAGACCGCACGCGGAAAGCGTTGGGGCCCCACGGCTGCACCCAGAGCTCTTCGGCGTCATATCTGAAGACGAGGGTGTTTTCTTGACGAAGAAGCATGGTTTTTTTGACAGGTTACTTTGAGGGTAACGGTAGTTGATAATGTGTTCTTTGTTATAGTTGAAGCCCGGCCCTCGATGGGATAACTGAGCCAGAAGACCGAAGGTAATGGCAGAAGTGTTGGTTAATGCAGCAGCTTCTCTCAGCCAACTTATGGCAGCGCAAGCTTTTCGCCAGAGAGAGGTTGTCCAGGATGTTTCGGTGTTCCCTTATCTCCGCCGCCGGGGCTGAGCTGCCATCATTCATGTCTTGGGCGCCCACCGGAGGAGGATGTGATCCCCACCCCCACCGGAGTTGTTGGTCTCAGTCCCGGGGGCAGAGATACGACTCCAACAGGGGTGGCTCATCCAACTCTGTTTGAACTTTACCCTTTAATTGGAGGGCCCGAGTCAGGGCCGTACTATAGCAGCAAGGACAGCCCAGCATTTATCCAATATCACCTGCCTCCCCGCTCTCCACTGGAGGCACGAGGAAAAGCTCATGGCGCCCAGGAGGGGGAGGCTTGGCGAGATATGGGGAAGGTGAGTTTTCCCCGTGGGGTATCATGCAATGAGTGATCTTGGCATCGGGAGAGACTTGTTTGTTGGTAGTGACTTGAACACGCTAGGCTTTTAGAACGTAAATTTGTACAAGATAAAGTCGCACGTCTGTTGCGTTTTCATGTCTTCGTCCGGACAGCCAACCTGGACAGGCTTAAAGGTGAAATTGTCGCGTAGTAGCTTCGCATTTCAAGTGTATAGTCGACGTGGGGGTTTCTTGGATATTCTATTGAAAACAGGCCTTGCTGTAATGATCAATCTAGGGCTATTATAGAAGAAGATGCCCGATCTTCTGGCTCAGTTAACCCATCAAGGGCCGGGCTTCAACTAGTTCACAGCAACCTCATCTCCCGGCTGTTCCCCTTCCGCTTCAACAACTCGCACGCCCAAAGGGTAGCATCCATGATTGCGGAGCGGTGTGCAAGTCCGTCTATAAAGAGAAGGACCTGCAAGGTCGAGTTTCAGAGAAGAGCCAAGCCTAAGAGCTGCAGGCGAGATTCTGCGCAGCTGCATCAAGAGCTGGGAAGGCCGCTCCACCTCACCAAGAAGAACGATTTACGCCATCGGGGTCTATTACAGCTGAACCAGTGCAATCGCACAAACGAGGGCTATCAGACGGGTCATCCCAAAGTAGGGTTGTAACTCGGTACCAAGATTGGGCTCATCAGTTGTCGTCGTCGTTGTGAGGGATCCTGTTGTTGTGGTTGCATCTGCACACTTGCGTGAGTACGTTGCTGCCAACACGGATTGTTAAATCGCCGATAACTAACCTTGATCCCCTGAATGAGTTGATGTCCTTAGGAGGTTCATTGTGCTAGTTCCTCTGCCGCAACCGAGGAATGGCGTCCACGTTGTTACATCAAGGTCCTGATAGATCCTGTGCGTAACGCATTCCACATCACTACAACAATCATCAGCACCCAGGCAGAGTGACCGGAAGCTGAACAGGTCCTACCATAGAACCTCACCACCGTCAATCCCCAGCGCTGTTCTTCCCGAGCATCGAGTATACACGTCGTCGCGTCCGCATCCGCCATAGCTGCTGATCGTCGTGAAGGGTTCGTCGATGCACGATACCCAGTCTGGGAAGCCTTAGTAGCTGGAAATGCATGAGGAAACATGACTACTGACAGTAGTTTCCCCTGGTCCCGTTCTTGCCCATCCCGACGTAGTATTCATCTCTCGGAACCTGAGTTGTAGCGAGAGCGTAGTATGACGTGCTGACTCGTGTCGAACTCGCGTCCCGTTCGACCAGATTTGCGGGTGGGAGAGTCGGTGCTGGACCTGGGTTTGCGCGGACGGCGGTAGTAAGCGCCAGGAGCTGCGCGACGAAGAAAGAGAGGCTGTGCATCGTGGTCATCGTGTAGCGGCGGACAAGATCGAGGGAGGAATTAGTACGACGACGCTCGACTCGCTCGGGAGGGAATTATCAAGGGTTAAGTATTTGAAGGGCCCAAAGGTCGAGGTTGAAACAAAGGGAAATGAATGCCTCAACGTCTTGGCAGGAGTCGCTCTCCCAATTGTGGCGGGCTATTCAAGACATCACTGGCTGATTCCAACACAGCTGAATGGACCCTGCATGAGAATGATGTAGGCCAAGCCAATAGTCTCTTGAAGTCTTTTGCCTTCGACTTTCAGCCTTGTCTATCTCACAAGCGCAGAAACACCATGGAAATGATATTGAGTGACGTTGTAGCGTGGTGACTGCCTGGAGGTGGCGATGCTGTTAAGACGGGCCGCTGTCGAATCAAAGAGTCGGTCAGTTTGCTGTGCAGATCGAGCAGACTTACTTGCTTCGTGTAGCATCAATGAACGAAAAATAGGCTATGAGTCTCACCCTCAACGCCGTAGCATGACGAGGTATCGGACTAGGCAAGTTGCTTCGTGCGTCTCACAGAGCCAGTAACCCAAACGGCGGTGGGCATCTTTGAGAACTGAGCTCTCACCTCGTGACTTCAAAAGACGGGATTTTGATGATTGCGACAGCTCTCTTCTCATCCTCAAAGAGAGCAACAGTCATTGGAGTGAAGAGCTCAATTTTCAACACAATGGTGGCACAAAGCACCGCTGCGAATGACCACAATGAAAAGGGAAATGAGTCGACCACCATATAGCCAAAAGGCTTGCGCGTGGGCCACTTGGGGGAAAAAATGAGAATATAATCACTTAGCTACTGGCCATATGGGGCTGGGATGGTCTCTCTTTCTCTGTCTCTTTTTTTCTGTCGTTCTTTTCTAACATGTTTTATTGTGGTCATGAGTCGTTTCCTTTGCCTGGTATTGATGGAACCGGTGCTCATTTTGGCACCATTGCTCACAATGTTACTAGCACGAGTAGATGTTGAAAATGCATAAATTTGCCAATAGAAGAAAAAGAAGAAAAAAACCCCCCAGGATTGGTTGTGCTGTTTGGAAAACATCAATTCTGAGAGAATGCGAGACCAAACCGTGAGACGCGTTCATGTGTGGAGGGGGGCAACCAGGAGACCTTACACGGGGATGGTAAAGAATAGGTCGTCAATCGACACTGACGCATAGCCTTGAAGCCTCACTGTAGCAAAAATAAATCTCCATTTCGGCACGGATACGGGAAAGCCATATTTTTCACGATTACCCCTATTTATATGCCATCTCTATTCTTACCCTGTACGCGCGTCGCGTCGCCTTCGGTCTGGAACTGCCGTGAACGCACGGCGCTCGTAGTTCTGACTGGCTGTCTTAACTTTTGATTGGTCGTCTTACATGATACAGCCTCGAAAAAGCTTGTGGCAATCGGCAACTTTCTTGTGTGTCGTCATCCGGGTAAGCGGCTCTTGACGGGCCAAGAATCACGAGCACAACTGGTTGAGTTTGGGCGTGGATGATGACCGAGGGAGTGGTCAGCTACCCGGAAGTCACAGAGACACGGTGGCGGTGAGGAAAGGGGGGACACGCGAGGACTGGCACTGTTTTGTTTCACCCACCTGGGGGGTTGAATTTTGAGGGCTGTCGCGGCTTGGAGATGAAGGAGGTGAGGACAAGGGTCGTGGTGATCCTTGGAGCGCCAAGAGATGGACATCTGCGGAGACGCAAGATTGGGAAACCCGCCGTGCAGTGACTCTTGTCTCACCCCGCTTGCGATGTGACGAGTTTGTTTTCTCATGCAGCTGTGCGGTTTGTTTTCTCATGCGGCTGTGCGTGTTGGTGCGTGCTGGTGCGTGCTGGTGCTCACAGCTGTCTAGCAGAACAGCAAACGCTCCATAGCCACCCCCTCTTTTACGAAAACCTGATTTCTCGACCGCCTTCTCAGGTTTGTATGAGGCATTTCAGATCTGGAGGCTCTCGCCCCGGAGGGTGTTGTCCCTTCGAGCTAGAGGATGGAGCAGCCAATGACGGAGCCCAATTACGCCGAGCACTGCCACTGCCGAATTTGGCAGCTTCGGTTACACACGCTATGATGATGCCAAGACGGCTGCACCCACGTTAATGTGAATACCTTAATTCTTTCGGTCTTGGGGATGTCACCTTGATCAGGGGTAGGGTCTTGAAGAAAAAGACAGTGCTCAAAGATGGTATTTCTTTTATACATGGTCTTTATTCTCAAACGGCCTGTACTCACTGTCAAGAGGTGTTTACTGCATCGCCTTCACATGTCACCGCTGCAAAAGTCCCTCCCCGCTCAGGTCGCACCAACGGATGAGCTTGACCCAAACCTCGTAAGAGGCGTCAAACCCTTTCCCCCCATAAGAAAAATTTCTCAGGGTGATATTATGAGATAATTACATGTTAACCGAGCGCGACGGGCGCGTGGAGTATACAGTACATGGCCCAGATTCGGCAAACCGAGCCCTCAGCCAGGTCAAAGAGATATCAGAAACGCGGACGCCCACATCTGGTTAGACATGGCCGAGTCGTCATTTCCCACACCCAGCGCCCGTCAGCAGGGTCTAGACGAGGGCTGGGACTTTACGATGTACATTATTAGGTCCCTTGTAGTGGCTAGTCCTGTGAGACAGGTTGGGACCATCACCCACACGATCATCTTGCTGTTGGTGCGTGTACCGCTCGTGTATAGCATCACCAACCTCTGCTCACCATTTCATAACGGTTTCCACTCACCCATTGTAGAATATGTATGAGGGATTTTCGCTATGCGCTGCATCGTAATGCGTATTTGAGGCAGGGAGGCCTCCTTGAGAAAGGGAGGAATTTTGAAGAGTGTACCTATATCTCGCTGTCAATCCATACTGCAATCCTTCTCACTCTACCATTACCGATCGTGTCTCTACCCCTTGTTGTCTCTGCTACCCTCCTCTTTCTTCTCCCCTGCTTCTCCTGCAGATACACCGCCCGTCAAGATGCCAGATCCAGACATCCAGACCACAAAGGAGGTCGATCTCGAGGCCGCACAGAACCCGAGAATCACCTTCCAGGATGGTAGCCGTCACGGTCGTGGTCGGGACGGTGCACCTGATGAGCAGGATGCACCTCTCGGTCTGACTCGTACCCTTTCTCGTCGTCGTTCCCGCTCGCGATCTAGCACCCGCAGCCAGATGCCCGCATCCTCTCCGTACTCGGGCGTTCAGATCGAATACCGTACCTTGTCTATACAGGTCACCGAAGCGAAGCAACAAGACCCTGAGCTCGAGGATGCTAAGGATCCCAAGGCCCTCAAGAACAAGGAGGATGAGGATTACTTTGCGAGCCTCCAGTACCATGAGGTGCAGGTTGAGCAGCTGTGCCAGCAACTCAACGTTAGCCCTGGTGTAGGTCTCTCAGAGCATGCTGCCGGAGTCCGTCTGGAGCGTGATGGCAACAACTCTCTGCCTCATCCAAAGACCAACTACATCAAGAGAACCTTGAAGTACATCTTTGGAGGCTTCTGTTCGGTTCTCTGGGTTGGTGCCATCATCTTCTTTCTCTGTTGGCAACCCCTGAGCAACCCGCCTTCGAACCAAAACCTGTCTCTCGCTGTCCTCATCATCATCGTCATCTTTCTCCAGGCTGGCTTCTCCGCCTTCCAGGACTGGTCTACTGCCAAGACCATGAACGCCATCCTGGACCTGCTGCCTTCTTTTGCACTGGTCAAGAGAGATGGTGATCTCAAGAGCTTGCCTACCATTGGTCTTGTGGCCGGCGATGTTGTTCACCTTCAGGTCGGCGACAAGGTCCCAGCAGACCTTCGTCTCATCAGCCACTCTGGAGACATTCGCTTTGATCGATCGGTCCTCACTGGAGAGTCGGATGAGATTGAGGGTGCTGTTGATCAGACTGATCGCAACTTTCTCGAGAGTCGCAACATTGCCTTCATGGGTACCACAGTCATGAACGGCAACGGTGTCGGTGTTGTCATCCTCACTGGCCCCCGAACCGTCATGGGTCGCATCGCAAGTTCTACCGCCGGTGTCAAGGACTCTGCTGCCCTGATCCAACGAGAGATTACCCGCTTCGTCAAGATCATCGTCGCGATGACCATCTTCTTGGCTCTTCTTATCCTCCTCACCTGGGCTGGCTGGCTCCGTGTGGACCACCCGGACTTCCTCAGCGTCCCAGCTATGTTGGTCAACGTCATGGCGTGCGTCGTCGCCTTTATCCCCGAGGGTATGCCTGTCGCCGTCGCCTTGACGTTGATGATGGTCGCTCGTCGTATGAAGGCCGTCAATGTCTTACCAAAGGGTCTATCGACTGTTGAGACTCTTGGTTGTGTCAATGTCATTTGCTCAGACAAGACTGGTACTTTAACTCAGAACCAAATGTTTGTCAACTCTGTGGCTTTTGTCGATCAGAAGCTTGACTCTGCCGACGACTTCCATCTTCTCCATGAAGCGACCGAGCCTAGCCAGGCTGCTGTGGCCATGCATCGTGCTGCCCTTCTCTGCAACGACGCATCGTTCGACCCGACCACGATCCATCTTCCGATCCACGAGCGAAAAATACAAGGCAATGCCACTGATACTGCCGTCTTCCGGTTTGCTGCATCTGGAGCTGCTGGTGACGGCTTGAAGAAGACAACTCAACGAGTCTTTGAGGTTCCCTTCAACTCCAAGAACAAGTGGATGCTTGCCCTCTTCCAATCTGATGACAAGCGTGGAAAATACCGTGCTATCATCAAGGGTGCTCCTGATATTCTTCTCGCTGGCTGCACCAAGTACTGGTCTTCGGAAACCAACTCTGTTGAGACTCTCAACCGCGAAGCGCGCCAGAAGTTCCAGGAGATTCAAGATGAAGCTTCTCGTCGGGCTGAGCGAGTCATTGTCCTGTGTGAGAAGCTTATTACTCCTCGCGCCGTTGCTGGAACCAACGCTTTCAGTGATGAGATCACCCACTCTGCGATTCACGACCTCACTGTTGTTGGAATGCTCGGTATCATTGATCCCCATCGCCCTGAGATCCCTGCTACCGTGGAGCAATGCCGCCGCGCTGGAACTCGCTTCTTCATGGTTACTGGTGACTACGCCTTGACTGCCGCAGCCATTGCCCGCAACACTGGCATCTTCACTGGCACCAGCGACCCCGACACCATCGACACGCTTCACTCCACTGGAGAACCCATCTCGGAGAAGAGCAAGTCCAAGAAGAAGGAACGCGCGCCTATTCTTAACCGAAGCTTGCTCCTCGAGGGTTCCAATCTCAGCCGGTTGAACGAACAGGATTGGGACGTTGTGTGTGCCTACGAGGAGGTCGTCTTTGCGCGAACTACTCCTGAGCAGAAGCTTCGTATTGTTACTGAGCTTCGTGCTCGTGACAACGTTGTCGCTGTAACTGGTGATGGTGTCAACGATGCCCCCGCGCTTCGAGCCGCTGACGTTGGTGTTGCCATTGTCAGTGGCAGCGATGTCGCCATTGAAGCTGCTGATCTTGTTCTCCTCGATCGCTTCGACTCCATCATCGATGCCATGCGTCTCGGCCGTCTCGTCTTCCAGAACCTTCAAAAGGTCATCTCCTACCTCCTCCCCGCCGGAAGTTGGTCCGAGATCTGGCCCGTCATCCTCAACGTCTTCTTCGGTGTTCCCCTCCCGCTGAGCGCATTCCTCATGATCATCATCTGCGTGTTCACCGATCTCTTCCTAAGTCTCTCTCTCATCATGGAAAAGGAAGAATTCGACCTGTTGTCCCTGCCGCCTCGCAACCACAAGCACGATCACCTTATCAACGCCAAGATTTACACCCAGGCTTACCTCTTCACTGGTTTCATGGAGACCATCACTGCGCACTCCATGTTCTTCCTCTACATGTACCGACACGCCAAGATGCCTGTTTCAGAACTCTTCTTCCTCTTTGAGGGTTACACGGCCGGCTACCGCGGATACACTCAGGAAGAGCTCATCAAGTTCAACAACACCGGCCAGTGCGTCTACTTCGTGACGCTCGTCTTCCTCCAATGGGGCAACATCCTCGCCGTGCGAAACCGTCGTCTGAGCATCTTCCAGGCGGATCCCATCACCAAGGCCCACCGCAATCCCTGGCTGATCCTCAGCATGCTCATCAGTTTGGTCATTGCCATCTTTGTCACTGAAGTGCCAGGGATTCAAAATCTGTTTGACACTGCTTCGGTGCCGATTGAGTTTTGGCTGATTCCTATTCCTCTTGGACTTGGTATTTTGTTTGTGGATGAGATTAGGAAGCTCATTGTGAGAAAGTTCCCTGGGTCGATTGTCGCCAAGATCGCATGGTGAACGTGCCGGTAGTTGATAGGTGTACATAGCATAGTAACTGAAAACTTTTCAGATATTCCAAGAGCCCCCCTTCTTTCTGTATAAACCTGAACACATCAGTCCTGGAACAGCTATTCAACAGCTTGTGAACTTTTCTCCCCTGCCTTCCACTCTTCAAGAAGCAACGTAGATACATTCGTCAATGGGTGAGCATACCCTAGGACCTCGCGTCTTGATTCCACGCAGGTCTGCATCAACTCGACCCCCCTGTCAGGATGGCCATTCATATGGACAATAACGGCAAGCTGGTGAAGGGCCTGTAGCGTATCCGGATGTTGGTCGCCGTGAAATTCCCGATGCAAGGACCATGCACTATCCAAGTGGGCCTCGGATTCTTCGTAACGGCCTTGGACGTAGTAGGTCCAGGCGAGGCAGTCAATAACATAAGGCCGGGTCTCCATTTCCAGCCCGGATCCCTGGATCTGGAGATTCAACACCTCACAGTAGGTGGCCTCGGCTTCATGATATAGACCCTGTTGGTGGAATATCATCCCGATCGCCACCTTGCTCTTCATGGTGTATGGGTTCCTTCCCCCCATATGTTGTGTCGCATCTCCAGGGCTCTGATGGCTAGCTCCATGGCCTTGTCGGAACGGCCCTGTTGAAAGAATGTTGCCGCAAGTGACATGGAGCTGCTGATGGTTTCAGGGTGTGATTTACCAAGCACCCTCTCTTGCAGCTCCAGGACTCGCTTATCCACGGACTCTTTCTCGAGCCACCGCTCTTCGTCATCAAGAAGCCTCGACACTTGACGAAGGAGAGCAGTAGCTTCACTTTCTCTTGCGCCTGCTGCTGCCCGTTTGCACACACTCACAGCGTGGTTCACGGAGAAAAGTCTTATTGCCAGGCTCAGGGCTCTTGCGAGAAAGATGGACCAGAAAGCCGGTCTGGTATCATCATGACAGTCTCGCACAGCGTCCTGCACAGTTAGATGCATTTCAAAACCCTGACGTCCGCTGCCTGCTGGTGAGATGAGATGCAATGTTGCCAGTTCCTCCATGGCTCTTGATAGTCTCTGGGAGTCTTCCCTGTTGGTAGCGTCCTCCGTATCCCTGATGAGTTCCGTCAACAAGGCGAGTGTTATGTTGCGGTTGTCTAGGTAGGCAAGGGTATGAACCATCTCATGTGCATCTCTGTTCTGCTGGCGGATCCAATCAAGCGAGATGGCTGAAGTAAAAAGAACGACGCCAACGCTCCATGCAGGCATAACAAATCCTGATCGCTGCTTGTTCTCTACAAGCAGAGTCATATAGTCGTGGATAGATGTATCGGTATGCCGCATGTATGATCCGGCCTGTACAATGGCGAGTGGACGACCCTGCAACTGGTCCAATAAACGATCTGTTTCAACTCTCATGTCCGCGGTCTCTTGGTGCCTTGCCATCTGGCCCCTTGTTGACGCGAAGAGCTTCCTGGCTTCAGCATGTTTCATACTAGTGATCTCGAGGCAGCGGAGGGGTTTGGGGATCAACCACCAAACGTTCGAATCGCGGGTCGTCCAGAGAACAGCCCCCCTCGGCCCTTTGGGGACGAAATCAAACAGGCTGTTAAAGTACTCCGAATCTTCTTTCCTGTTGAACAGCAGCAAATCATCTGCGCCATCAAGAATGAGTACCCATGGCTGGTGGGCCTCGATACTGCTGCAGACTGCAGCAAGCAGGTCATCACCTTTGAGGTGTTGTTCAACCCCAAGCTCTTTGGCGATTAGACGGTAATCTGCCGTGAATGTTGCCGCATTGTCAGCACGCACCCAAAAAACATAGCAGTTTGGGTCCTTGCAACGGGCATATGCGTATTCTAGGGCAAGTTGGGTTTTACTGTGGTCAAGTTAGTTGGCGTCTGAGACACAACAAACATGCAGACTAACCCGCTCCCACCCACTCCCCATAGTGCCCCGCTCTGGAACTGATATGAAGTAGGAATGATGCCAAAAATCTTCTCGGAGAGTTCTGGTCGAGCAATGAATCCCCTGTTCCGCTCGTATGGAATGATGCGCTTGACAGAGGGAGCATCAACGTGGACACCATCGCTGCTGTCTATATCCCAATTCTCAGGATCTCGGGCTTTGCCAGATCTGGCCGTTTCAATTGCTTCGGAAGTTTCCAGGTAGCCCATCATTCTCGGCCCATGAATGTTGTATGCCTCCAGAGAGTCGACTAGTGAAAGCCCCGCCAAGTGTTGTAGAGATCTGAAGCCTTCGGCAAGGTCTTGCTCAAAGGGGTCAATGGAGGATGATTTTAGGAAATCGAAGGATTTGTCTTGGCTCCTTTGTAAAATACTTCCCAGGCGTGCTACACAAGATGAGATCTCAAACCTAAGCGAGGGATTGGAGTCGCTCAAACGTGCGGATAGGTCCTCAAGGCAGTCTCCCATCTCTGTCAGCAAGTCTAAAAGACTATCCCTGCTCATATAAATGCCTGCTCGGGAACGACTGATGATGGTCGTCAAGAGGGTTTGACAATCTGCCATCTCGTCGTCAGCTTCTTGATGTTTGTCGAGTGTTGACTCTTCGATGTCTCCCGAGTCATGGGACTTCCTGATATCTGATCCCATAGAGACTTGTGTTTCGTTATCACATCCCGTCACCTCCCACGGTAGAGCTTGGAGAGCGAAAGAGTGAAGATGCTCAGCCAAATGTTTGTCAGTCTCAGGGTTTCGAAGAGACGCGTCCTCGTAACACAATGGACACGCGATAGGGGGGACTCCTGTGCGCTGGCTGAGTTCAGCAAGGTCCGGCAAGTCGTCCTCTTCCACCTCATCCTCGTGTTCTGTCAGAGTATGCTTGTGCCATTCCTCTTCAGTATCGAACTGAAATTCTTCAGGACACTCGGAATCTAGCCAGCAAGGGTCGCAAATCCACTGCGCTCGAGAGTGTCTTTCTCGGATGTGCTTCTTCCATTCGAGCGTTGTGACATACATGGCGTCAGGGCTGTCACAGTCCTTATACACGCACACATAGGGGCTCAAATCTTCGACTACATGACCGCTAGAGGAGTTAGATGCTTCTGATGATTTTTTGGGTACACTTACCGCCAACGTTTGTTCTTCTTCGAATCAGAATACGAAGAATCCAGCAGTTGGGCGCAGTACGGGCACCAGAAGCTTTCACCCTCAGTTCCTGGGCACTTTGGGTAGTCCTGTTTGAGGACTCCTTGAGACAACTTTGTGCTGACAGATCTAGCTTTCGGTTCTTGAGGGCGCTGAGGCATGACGAAACTGCCGATCTTGGTGGCCGACTGCGAAGATCGCTGAGAGCCCTCGATCCCCAGAGGCTGAATGGGTATCCTTTCGTCTCGCTTTGATGAGGTCTGTGAGACTTGGCTCTGGCTTGGAGCTGGCGCAGGTGATTCTTTCGGCGGAATTATGGTTACTGTCGCGGCTTGGACCCGCGGCAACTGTGGCCCTTTCTGGACTGGCATCTTTCGATGGTATCGCGCAAGGTATAGGTCAAATCGATTGCGTCTAACCAAGTTTGCCTGTATGAGCCGACTCTGCACTGGAGTCAGCCTTCGAATATCCGTGAAGTAGGTCTTGAGAGTGATCCATAGGAGCTTCCAGGTTGGGTCACTGGTCAGAGAGTATTGATGCAAGATTCCATGCAAGGTGTGAACCTTTGTAGGGCTCATCAAAAGGAAGTATCGCATATAGTCCCTGAATTCCTTCAGTTCTGGTTCCCGGGCGGCGAGAAGTTTATCGACCCGCTGGTGTCTAAATTTGGTCCCCGACTTGCGGATGGCCATAGAAATCTGTAATAGGAATCGGATTGTCGTTTCGATATAGTATCTCTGCTCATCAATCATTGAACCATCCTCGGAGGGTTGTGACTCTGGGCCATGTGTTGTTGACCCCTGCAAATCGTTGTCTGGTGCCGGAGTGACTGTCAGGGTGGAGGTGGAGCAGGATTCGGATGCTTGTCGCGTCAGTTGAGATAAACATGCAAGAAACGCAAAGATGGACAAACCTGCATCAATGTACTTCGCTAATGATGTGGTCAAACTGTCGAGAAGATTGACTAAAACATTACGCACGTCGTCCCGGGTCTGCACGCGATAATCCAACGAGGAATGTCCTCCTTTCGCTGCCCCAATACCCAGAGACCACCAGTTGAACTCTGCTGACATCTTGTCGATCCAGTCATCTCCGGAAAGATGAGAATGTTCCTGACATGACTCGAAAAGGGCTTGGCACTCTAGGGTCCGACGCTGGATGCCTGCAGTGTCCGTCGCTCGACTGTCAGAGCCAGATAGATAAGCGTCGATCTGGGCTTCGGCCTTTTCCCTGTTGGCTTGGGGTTCGTTGAGGTCTCGAGGCCGATCATCTTGGGACTCTGCATCGAAAGGCCGGCCTGCAGCCACTAGACGCTGAGTGGTTGACATGGCGAACAAAACGTTCGCTCGGACGTGAAAACACCCATTGCGATATTTGGATTGAGGCTGTCGTGTTGGTGGTGAGCGGGGTTGCATGCGCTTGCGTCGGAGTAAACCTCATCCCGAAAATTGGGCTACCAATGGCAGGATCCTGTGCCCCTTCCCTACCTGGGTGTGTGTGTGTGACCTGACAGAGAGAAGGAGCGAAAATAATCTCAAGGTGCCGTGGACGACCGCAGGTCGCGAACGAAAATGATAACATTTGCTGTATAGTCTATTTATCTGTCCAACTACTAGGTCCCGTTCAAATGTGACAGATGCTGGGCTAATCAGGCCTGAATGAAGGGGTGCGTTTCTGTCTTCGGAGGGCCTACTCGATATTGGCTGCTAGCAAGCACTCGAGACACCGAAGGCCTGGCCGGTGCAGACATTGGTGGAGAAGCCAACTTTGGCATTGACGCCTTGCCCGAGGTAGAAATTCGTGGCAGGCTCAATGGTTTCACGCTATTCGGCTTCCTCTTGGATAGATAAACCTCCAGCCGATTAACCAACCCGTACAATGCTTCTCGGATACCTTCTTCGTCCTTGACATGTGGTGGCACGAAAAGGTTATTCGGTTGAATACAGTTCTTGATGAGATTTTCCAGAGGATCTGAGATGTCTGCAAAGAAATGTGGCTTTGCGATCAGGTCCCTGCAGATCTTGAAGTTGGTGTTTGGGTTCGCCTTGCCTTTGGGACAATATTGAGACCATTCAGCCTCACCGTAAAGGCTTTCTATCGGCCGCCCAAGTTGGATCTCAATCAGCATGACGCCGAGAGCAAGGATCTTGGGTATTGGGTGAAGGGGTCTCCCAAAAAGGAGCGGTCGGCCTTGCTTTTTGGCCCCTGGTACAATCTGATGACCCAGGTTGTTGGCTTCAGGGTTGGAAATGATAGAGACGGAAAGAAGAGGCTCATTGACAAATATGCCCGTGAGCTCTTCACCTTCATCGGTTCTCCGTCTTTCGAAAAGGAAATGCACGCTCTCCTTGTTCCATGGCTCACGCATCAATGGAGAGCTGTAATACTGCCACACGGCTTTGACCAAGAGCCATGAGAGGACCTCCTTCATCTTCTCGGTCAGGTCAGTACCCGACTCACAAACCTCCCCCAGAAGCCGACCAAGGGATACACTGGGTCTGCCAAGCTCCCAGAGTCGCGGAGGCTCGTCGTGAGTTTCAAAGTAGAGCCTCTGACCCAGGACCAAAAAGTACAATAACATTAGACCTTGCTCCTCTTGCGTTGAGATGTATGCACAGAAAGAACGATCTGAATCAAGTCCAACTTGCTCAAATTGACATGTTGAGTGGTCTTCGAACGTTCTGTCGCGATGTCAGCACATACCAAACCTATCAAGAAGACATTTTTAGAACTCACACAGATCGCTGCACAGATATGTGTGTATCTTGCCACAAGGGTGGGTCTAAATCATAGCCATCATGGTGCGGGTGAGCCTTGAATATGACCCCGAATGTGACCTTGGAATCATCTTGAACACTGTTGTGCAGTCTGATATGAGCAACCACTTTTTCGGACTTTGCGCAGCAACAGTGCGTGAAGAGAGCCCGGTGAAGAGACACTATCTCTCTGCCATACTCTGGCGGATCATCGCTTGCAGCGCGGAGGTCGGCATCGGAGGGTGAGATGGCGACCTTCTGTTCGGAAATTTGAGGCAGAAATGACTCGAGGCAAGCCAAAACAGTCCTCCGTTGCCGTTGACATGCCTTGGAACTGGCCAGGTTGCGAATAGTTGGTGTCACAGCATCAACGTCAGCCATAAGCAGGTCAAGGCACGAGTAAGCACCCTCTGGTAAGGTTGTAGTATGTGCTGCATCTTGCGGCTACATGTTTTCTATAGTTAGCCATACCCTAGACATGAAGCATGATGGCGCGTCTTGATCACCTGGCAGAGGCCCTCTAATTGATCGAGGAGTGCGGTCGCCTCTCTCTCCGAGTCTTGGTCATCGGGCAATGTCCGGAGCCACTTGACGATATCTGCCAGCACCACCTGGAGGGTGGCGCAGAACTGGACGCAAGACGTGTCGATGCACAAATCTTCGGCAACAGCTTGCAGGCGGCCTGACGCCTGGATGGCAGATTGAAGAGAGGACATGTTTGCCATGGTGGGCGGCCTTGCAGTTCCGCGGGGCGCGGATGACATGATCACGACGGACCTGGAAATGCCTTGTGCCGAGCCTGATTCATTTATGGACCAATAGGGAGGCGACAAGCGTTGTCTTGGCTGAAAGGGCTGAGTGAAGCTGAGCAGGGATGCGGGGTATCATTCCCACGCTGGAAATGTCGCCAGTTATCAGAAGGTACGGGGCTCTTTCAAAGATGGTAATTTTCTCTTGGATGAGAGCCAGCATAGAAGTTGGCTCGGATTGAGTATTTGGTTTGGGGCCTGAGGTTCTACCGATAGATGACAGGCAAGTCTCGAAACAAGTAGGGAACTCGAAACACAGGCCATCAGTTCCCGAAAAGAGTAGATCCAGCGCTACTCTGCCTTTAGTTGGGTTGTGAAGAAAGTACATACAAGTTGACTTCCGAGAGACCGAGCCTCGTGAGGGAAGGCACAAGTCCTGTCCGCTTTTCTCATGTTGCGTAGCTGGAAGGAGCAAGTGAAAGTCAGTTTTTCACAGACCGTTATCTCTTCAACTAGTTAGGTATCTGAGCTCAAAGTTAAAGTTACATGGTTTCACTCCCCTATCGTCCACACACACAGCCTCAATTTTGCACCCTTCACTTCCTCGTCGGCTGAAAAAATGCCACTCTGCCTCGTCCACACGGCCCCTGCAATCAAAGCCAATGACGTCTCTGCGATGTTCAGCCACTGGGCTGGTCACAATGAGACCCCACACAACTGAGCCAATATTTCAATCTGACCATCCCCTCCCATCTTCTTTCTGTTAACACTTCTTTTTTTGGCCCCTTTCTGCTTGGGGTCATTTGGGACTACAAGAACAAGTGCATCAAGCATCAAATATGAATCTAGCGTGACGGACAGAGAAGCGGAGCTCTGTACTATCAGACCATGAAACACGTATCCTCGGCCGTCGGCTTCACGGCAAAGTTGAAGCCAGAAATTCGGCTCGCCCAGGCCATTTCGGAGTTCAACGCTTCTCTCAACAACAAGAACCAGCGCGCGAGATTCAAGAACTTACAGTCACAGAGCCCTC
This sequence comes from Fusarium solani, assembly GCF_023522795.1. Classification (NCBI taxonomy): domain Eukaryota; kingdom Fungi; phylum Ascomycota; class Sordariomycetes; order Hypocreales; family Nectriaceae; genus Fusarium; species Fusarium solani. The sequence continues at coordinate 3,128,117 of NW_027072151.1, forward strand.
CTAGCCCAGACGACATCATTAGGCTCACTGAGGAGATCAACCGGGATGGTGCTAGAGCTCACCGGTCATGGAGGCCATATGGCACTCGACTTGTAGCCATCCTGGAACGCATGCGCCAATTTGCTCCCATTGGAGATGTTCTGGTAGGAGGCTCACAGAACCTTATCGCTTGCGGTGTCTGGGCCGTAGTTCGCTTGTCTCTGGAGGTCGGTGTGTGTATATCATCGAACGTCGCATTCGCTAACTAAGGCCAGGCATCGCTCTCTTTCCTTTCCTACTTTGAGAATGTCACGAACATGATGATGAGACTAGGACGGTCCTTGTCCCTGCACAAAGATTTCGCCATGTTATTCCCCAAGTGTTCGACACTCCAATCCTACATGTGCGAGTACACCATCGTCATGGTTAACATCTGCGCTAAGATTGTGCACAATTGCGCTAAGTCTGCCCTATCCCAGCTTGCAGCTTCGCTTACATCGACATTTGACGCGACTTTTAAGCCCCTGGAGTCGGACCTCACAACCTGGGCCATGTTAATCGAGAAGCGCGCGACAGTTCTCCTTGCCAAAGCCGAACTTCAAAGTCAGTCGTCAGTCTTAGATCGATTCAACCGCTTGCAGATCACGATGTCAACAGAAACCGCAAACCGACAAACGGAGGCACGCAAGCATCGGCTGCTAGCCGCTCTGTGTCCAGACCAGGGCGAGTTCAACCTAATCTGGCGGAGGGAAAGGAAGAGAGGCACGTCAAGCTGGATGTACGATCAAGACGCATACAAAAGCTGGCTATCCTCCAAGGTCGAATCCGTCCTTTGGCTCAAGGGTAACCTTGGGTCAGGAAAGACGGTAACGATGGCATCTGCCGTTGCTCACCTGACTTTGGCTGCCCCGTCCATGGACCCGCAGGGTTCGTTCAACCCTTTTCTGTCATTTTATAGATGCTAATCAAGATCCTAGGTGCTGTCACTGTGTCATACTTCTTCTGCCAGAGCAACAATCCAAAGACCCTATCTGCCACCAATTTGCTGGGTAGCATTGTTGGACAAGTGCTGCAGAATCCTGCTTTGGAGCCTTCCCTCATGTCATTACTTGAGCAGCCAGAAACAATGCTGTTTCCTCACGCAACGCCCGAGGAGTGCATTGACATCCTGATCAAAGCCACACCCTCCAATTGGAGAGGAATCTTTGTGCTTGATGGGCTAGATGAAATGCCTGAAGAAGCAGTTGACGACATTTTCGGCCAATTGCATCGGCTCGGAGAACATCGATGGGTAAACATTCTATGCTCATCACGGCCCACGTCGGCATGCTACTCTACTGTCAAGTCCAGCATCGATGAGGTGTGGACTCTCTCCATGGAGACTGCAGACAGGTCCAAAGAGATCCGTGCATACCTTGCAGCGGAAATCTCCAGATGGAATGCCATTAGACCCTTGCCAACAGAGCTAGAGAGGTTGATGGAGGAACAACTCCTTGCGGGATGCCAGGGCATGTTCCTATGGCTCTCTCTTCAGATTGAGGACATCTGCCCCAGATACACCCAAGAACTGCGATCAGACGCGGAAATCCTGGATATACTAGGAAACCTACCCAAAGACCTGCCCGGAGCGTTCGACAAGGCGCTTTCCCGGATGGACGATGGCAAACAGGGCAGTAAGCTCCTCAAGTTGGTCGCGTCGGCCGAACCGCCTATGAACATGGATGAATTACGCGTAGCGTCAAACGTTGAGCCAGGAAACCCCGCTTGGGACAACTCAACACTTGTCAGCACTGGGAAAGCGCTTATTTCGGCTTATGGGGGAGTCTGCTGGATATTGACGAGGAAGATCTTCGCGTCAGGTTTATCCACTACAGTGTGCTCCTGCACCTCACGACCCCTTCGTCAGATGAGAAGACTCGCATCTTTCACTTTGACCTCTCAGAAGCGGAAATGATGCTGGGTGCCGTGTGCGTAACGTATCTAAGTTACAGTGTTTTTGAGAATCGGATATCCACAGCGCAGAAAGCCTCTTTTGGACAGGTACCTCAAGCAACGGCCAGGTCGGTCATGCCGTCAGAAGTATTTCGCAAAGGTATCAGTCTGCTAGCGAAGCACAGGCGTCAGCGTGACCCAAAAGTGGATTTGGAAAGGTTGTCGTACGAACTGCAGAATCAAAGGTGGAGAGTGCGTGACGACGTCCATCTCTTCCTCGACTACGCAAAGGACCAGTGGCTCTTACCAACCCGGCACATCTGGACTGACGATCGACATGGGATACTTCCGCTGTGGAGGAACTTGATAACTAGCCCAATTGTCTCGGATTCGTTGCCCTGGGATTCTGTGGTCCAGGCGGCAACCTGGGCTCTTAAAAACAACCATGCAACTCTGTTCCAACACTATCTTCACTCTGAGGACCAAGATAATTCACACGCGGCTCTCTCGGCCGCGACATACGCTGTTGGAACCGGTGTATCACACATACGCCTCAGGGGGAAAGGCTTGGGATGGCTAGGCCCTCTCTACCTCGTGTTTCCAGAGTATCAAGCGAAGATTTTGCAAGCCTTCATCGAGCTGGGTTGCCAACCATGCAATTCTGCCCTGGCGGAGTTCCCTAGCCGTAACATCACCGGACTTGCCCTGGCGGCAAGCGCTACAGCGCACCTAGTCACTGCTCTGAAAACATATTCCGAGGATCTAGAAATGAAGGCATATATTCTCTTTCTTGCCAACTACTTGAAAGATCCTAATCTCGTTCTGGAAGATCAGTCAACAATCCTACATCTCGCTATTGATCGTGGGTGTGTAGCTCTGGCTCATATATTGCTTTCCAAGGGTGCAGATCCTAACGATGGGCGGAGATTAGGACAATCAAGTCCCCTTCAACTTTGTGCTGATCGGAAATTCATGCGCCTAGCGGAGCACCTGATCGAATTAGGAGCAGATATCACCTTCAATTTTGATGACGAGTCACCGCTCCTGTTTCTCGCCATCGACGAATCAAACTGGGGACTATTTTTTACTCTACTACGTCGAGGCGGGTTCTCATGTGACGGGAGGTATGGTTTCAAGCGCGACACCGCTTGCCATCGTCTCTGCAGAGGCCGGTTTAATTCCAAATCACAGTTTTCAGAGGCAGCCTTGAAGGCCCTGATCCAGCACGGCGCAAACATATGCTTGAGGAATTCAGCTGGCGAGACCCCTCTGATATTGGCTGTGAGCACAAGTAAGCAGCGGTTGACAAAAATCCTCCTTGAACATGGGGCGGACCCAAGAGTTGGGAATCATCTCGGAGCTCAGCCGTTGCACTTCGCCCAGGACGCAGTCATAATACAAGATCTCTTGCGTCGAGGGGCTGATCCTGGAGCGGCGGCTGGCGGTCACGTTACACCTCTCATGGTCGCAGCATATCAGGGCCGAGCGGAAGCCGTGAGCGCTCTGCTCGATAGTGGTGCGAATCCCGAGCTTCCCATCAGCGACATGGGCTCCAAGGGAGCCTTGCTCCTCGGTTGGTGGAGTGCCGGCGAGCCTCCCTTTGGGGCCACCGCCTTCGACCTATGCTTGGTGAGACTGGAAAGGGAGCTACAGGGTCGGTATTGGCCTGGCGCTAGTGAGGCAGATCAGTCTGAAACTGCCCAACTGTGTTCCGAGCTAGTTTCCATTACTACCCAGTTCCTAAGACGTGGAATCGGTTCCCATTACCACGGCTCAAGTGCTCTAAGCAGACTGATGGACTTGCTGTCAGATTGGGAAAACGATGACGCCGTCGCAGCGGACTTGTATCCGGCGTTGCAAGTTCTCACTGAAGCACGAGACGCTGCCCCAAGCACTTGGCTTGTACATAGCTAAGAAATTTGAAAATGAAAAGTCCGAAACGTGAGAGCTTATGAATAGGGCCCAAGCTGGATGTCATCTGGAACTCAGAGCCATTCAAAGAAGGCAGCTAGAAACAACACTGGATACTCACGCTATGCCTGTAGATTGCGTATTGACACGTTCTCGGTGCTTGGTCGTATCGGCGCCGGCGCGGACCAGGGCCTGTTATCAGATGATCAGATAAGATTAGATGTGACCGGTCTGGATATCCTGGCCTATCAACCAAGGGTGGTCCAAAGCCTGGCCCATTTCTAGTACAACTTGGCTCGCGCAATCGTTCCTGAGCCCCTGTCGAGCCGGTCTTCAATAGCCCGAAAACCCAATGATTCCACCAATCCGGGATAGCCTTGGGACCAACATCTTAGGTGCCCCATCGAACAAGGAACGGCTGCAGCCAGGTACGGCTAGTAATGTCCGTGACTGCAATCACGAAGGGCAGGTGGCTCAAAGAAAAGGTTTCTTGGCGATGACCAATTGAGCCGCTATCATAAACGAAGCGGAGACAAGACGTGATGTGATTCCGAAGTCGGCATTGATAATACGAGGTTGAGCACTTTCTTGGCTTGTAGGATTCCAGAGGTTCCGGGATTCATAAAGGCGGCTCAATGCCGAGACAATTTGACAGTCTTAGTTTAGGTGATATAGCATCCTAGCCGTTCGTTTGCTCTCCTACCCTTTTTCACTCTTTTGAACTAGTGGCCAAGTCGATCACTCTCTTGAGCCGACAGGATGGTTTCACTCTGGTTGAGGGGAGCCGCCTTGGCGACTCTTATCAGCCTACCTGGGACCCTTGCCTGGGATGCTGATAGCATCAAAGCCTCACGAAAGCCCATCGAAGCATCCGGCCCGGCAATCATCCCCGGAAAATACATTGTCGAGCTCGAACCCGGCACTTCCCTTCAAAGCCGAGACATTGGCCGCAGGGGTTCTGCTCTCATCGGCGAGATCGAGTCACTTGGCTACGATGCAAGCGTGGCAGAGGACTTGACCTCGGCGTCTGGTGGTTTCCAGGCGGTTTCTGTCGAGATCAACAACGATGGGAACATGACCCTCGGCCAACTGAAGGATGTCCCAGGTGTTGTGGATGCCTGGCCTGTCTACGCCATCACTCTGGACGTCGAATTTGACACCAACAATGCCAGTCCGAAGTGGAACCCTCATGCTGTCACTCGAGTTGATGAGCTTCACAAACGAGGTCTCAAGGGCAAGGGTCAGCGTGTTTGTGTCGTCGACAGCGGTGCAGATGCGTCCCATCCTGTCCTATCTGGCAGGATCGCCGGCGGGAAGAATATGCTTGATGATAGCACCGATATTCAGGACTGCAACGGCCACGGCACCTTTGTCTCGTCCGTCATCGTCGGCCAGAGCAAGGACTTCGTCGGTGTCGCACCTGAGGCAGAGGTGTACATGTACAAGGTGTTTGGCTGTGAAGGGAGCACGCCCAACGACATTGTTCTCAAGGGCCTGCTCGCAGCCGACGCCGATGACTGCGATATTGTGTCGCTGTCTCTCGGGTTGGACAACGGATACTCTGGCTCGGTCATGTCTCGCGTTGCGAGTGAGATTGCTGAGAGAAGGCTGGTGCTCATTGCGGCTGGCAACTCTGGAGAACAAGGCGTCTTTTACGCCAGCTCCCCTGCTTCCGGCCGGGGCGTCGTCTCTGTTGCATCTGTCAACTCAAAGAAGGTGCTCGGATGGCCTGCTACCCTTGCCTCCTCGTCTGGTGAGACCCTCGAGCTGCGGTACGTGACTCCAGACGGGCAGAAGCTCAACGAGTCGACGAGCGTGCCGCTTCAGTTCGACGAGGGCGATTCCTGCGATCCGACTCTCTACGGCAATGAAGATGAAGCCGTTGTGATAAAGAGAGGCATCTGCTTCTCAGGAAAGTCGTACAACTTCCTGTCAAGCATGGGCTTCGGCTACTTTCTCATCTTTGACTCATACAACCAAGGCGTGTTCTACGACTCAGACATCACAGTCAGCCCTGAGGTCCACCTCTATGCCACGACGGATGCTTCTGTCGGGGAATGGGTAAAGAAGCAGGTTGCTTCGGGTCGGAACCTGACTCTTGAAGTTGAGGCTGATGCAGATGCTGAGGTTTCAGAGCAGGACTATCCTAGCGCAGGACAGGTCTCTGCTTTCTCTTCTTGGGGGTTGACCTTTGAGAATGACTTTTCCCCCAGCATCGCGGCGCCCGGAGGAGCTGTCTACGGCGCGTTTCCGGAGAACGATTACGCTATTGCTTCGGGAACATCCTTTTCGACGCCTTATATGGCTGGTATCGCGGCGCTGTTCTTTAGCAGCCGGAAGAAGGATGGAGAGGAGTTCTTCCGCAGGATTGCATCCACTGCTGCTCTTCTTCCATCTTATGATGCGGCGATGGGAGAAGTTGTCAGTGAGATTGCGTCTTTGGCGCAGCAGGGTGCTGGACTGGTCGACGCTGTCAAGCTGATGGACTATGAGACTGTTCTTGTGTCGGAGCCGCTCATCTCACTGAACGATACGGATAATCGGGTCAAGACACACACCATCACCCTGCAGAATACCGGCTCAGAAGCGGTCACGTACAAGGTGTCTCACGTGGCGGCTGCTACGGTGCAGTCTAGGGATGAGTACTGGTATCCGATGGTCTATTACCCTCCTCTGCTTAAAGGCCAAGGGTCCATCGAGGCACCTGAAAGCATCACCATCGCAGCGGGCTCAACCCGTGACGTTCAAGTTACCATCAGCCCCCCGGATGTTGAGTCCAACAGCGGTGCTCTATGGAGCGGCAAGATCGTCTTCCAAGGAACCAACGACGAGTTCATCACCGTGCCGTACATGGGCGTCGAAGTGTCAACATACAACTGGACGCCCCTCGAGGGTGCCCCCATGCCCTTCCGCTATGACTCAAACGACGGCTACCTCTACCCCATCAACTGGAAGAACCTACCGTATAAGCCCGATGAATTCGATTCGCCCGAGATATACTACGCCCTGCGCTACGGCACGTACGAGTTCTCTCTTGACCTTGTTGGCGAAGACTGGACCGCCAACGACTTTGAATATCCCTTTGTCGCTGGCGCATCGTCAAAGGCATGGTCCGGATCTCTGAGGAGCCAGCCAGATGTGTTTGGAAACTATGTTAACTTTCCCATCACCTTCCCTGTGCGGTTCAGCAGTGTTGGCTTCACGAAGTTCCAGAGCTTCTCCAACGGGACGGCGATTCCTTCAGGGAAGTACAAGATTCTCAGCAGGGCTCTTCGCATGTTTGGAGATCCGAACAATGCGAAGGACTGGCAGCTCTTCCTCTCGGATGCGTTCAGTATTCAACACGGTGATGATCCAATTCCCGGTCAGACAAGCACAGCCGCGACGACGGAGAGTCTTTCCACTTCTACTGTCGCCAGCTTGTCGGGAACAACTACCCCCAGCACCACGACGTCTGACGTTGCGGCAGAGACTACCGCTTCAGTCCCCGGCATCACTACAACTCTCAGGGCAAAGTCCACCCCGACCGGGTTGGCAAATGCCTTTGTCGACCTCTCCCTTGCCCGTCAAGGCACCCAGTCCCGCACGATGAATGCCCCCGGTGACTGGATGGAGCTTCATGTCCAGATCAGGGTACCCAACCGTGTCCCCGCTGATACGGTCGTCAGCTTTGCCCTCCCAGCTGAGATTGTCGACGTTGCTGAGGAGGAGTATGTGACGGACCAAGCGTCGAACCTGGTTGGAACTTCCAGCTTTGATGAGGACACTTCCGTTTACTCGATTACCTTGAACGACTGGGCGGAGTGGCATAAAGATATCGTCGGCGACTTTTATCTCTATTGTCGGTTCAGCGAAGAGCTTCAGGCAGACCTCCAGGCGGGAACGTACTTTGTTGAGATTGCGACTGTGGGCAAGAAGTTCTACCCCCCTGTTTATTACAGTGCCGTCGATAGGACAAAGGTCTATGAGCACCAGTTGGAGAAGACTATCGATGACCGACCTATCTATCAGTTCGACATCGAGGTCCCCGGCCAGGTGGGTCCATGGAACTCGGTCACCCTAGTTGCCAGCCAGGCTTCGACAGATGATGGATTCCTCTGCGATGGAACTTCTGTTGTCATTGGCACCGAGTTTGACCACGAGAACAAGATCATCAAGTCTCGGGACATAACTGCAGAGGCCGTCCAGCGCTGTCAAGTCAAGACGTTCCGGTCCAAGTACACCGGCAAGGTTGCCGAGGATGAAGTCTTGGCCTTCAGGATCGCCAACATGCTCGGCTTCAAGAGTTCTTGGACAATCGACATGTCCTATAGTCTGGCGATAGAACTCACCAATGGCACCACGGTCGGTTTTGACATTCGCACTCTTCAGTATGCCCTGTATGCAAGAAGCAGGCCGGACAACTTCTTCTCGGGCGAGGTCGACCGGCCGGAACCTGTTGTGAGCACCACGGAGAGCGTCTCACTCACGACTATCACTCCGATCCGAAACACCACGACGCATGTGTCGACGGAGGCAACGACTACTAGCTTTGCAACCTCCGAGACACCCACTCGAGCTGCAAACACTACCTTTTCGACATGGTCTGAGACAGCTTCCGAGACATCTAGTTTGGCGTTGCCCACTACTACTGATGCATCCTCTGTTACATCCTTGGACACCACCTTGACGTTGACCAGTGGCTCTTCTACTGTTCGCCCTGTCAACGAGACAATTACCACGTCAGCCACGGATAGTACTGGTTCTACGTCAAGTCTCGAGCGCTCTCAAACCGACATTTCCCCCTCTGTCTCCGAGTCAACGCACGCTTATCCCACGACTACCGAGTCAGATCCGGGCAGTACTCCTACTGACCCTGTGTCAACTCTTGAGACCTCCCCATCTGACGTTTCCACTTCCAAACCAACGCACGTCTATACCACTACTATTACATCTGTTCCCGATATTAGTAGCTCTGTGTCAAGTCCCGGGAGCTCCTACGCCGGCATTTCCACTGAGTCAGCGCACACCTATCCGACGCCCTCCTTGCCGAGCCAGAGCTCAGAGGGTACACCAGACTCTTCTCCTAGTTCAAAGACACACTATCAAGCCCCAGGATACACCTCTCTTCGCCCGGATACAACCTCACCCAGGCCCGGTGTCGTCACTGAGACGCATGCTGCGACGGTGATTACATCTGTCTGCTCCGATCCCAGTTGGTCAGCCCCGGTAACGGTGACATACACTGTCCCATGCGTGACGAGCGACGTTGAAAGCGTCACGACTGTCACATCAGTCTGCAAGAAGTGCGCGGAACATCCGGTTACGATCACGTATACACAGCCTGTCCAGGTCACACAGTACCCAACCTCGGATGTTCCTCTTACCCAGGGCGATGCGCTGCATTCTGCCTCTCAGATTCAGTATCAGGGATCCTCCGTCACCATCCCTGGTCCCAGGCAGTCTCAGCCAGCTGCTGGAGGCAACGAAAAGAGTCAGCTTGGATCTACAGCTGCCTCGAACGTCGACACCTCCGTGGTTTCCACCCAGGTTCGGGAAGTGCCAACCTCGACTGCGGATTCAGAAGGTGGCCGCGAGGTTGAGAACGAAGAGCAAAGCGGTTCCAGTGACGCCCATGGCAGTGGCCAAGCAGGTAACCAAGCGCCAGTAGTGACAAGGAGCATCACGACGCTGTCGGATGCAGCGACAGAGCCACCCACGTCCGCTCCGACTATGGTAGTCGTAGAAGGAAGAGGCCTTCGTCTCGGCGTCGATGGATGGAGGATCGCTCTTGGGGTCTTCTCACTTGCTTTCATGTTGACCTTTTAAACCATAATGTTTAGTGGGAGGAATACTCATTTAGTCACGTACAATAACTCTATATGCTTCTATAGTGTACATATTTGAACCTGATGTTATTTCACATCTTCCACGTTGTCAGCATCTTCCTATAGATAGATAACAGCGACATGCCTACAAGTCTCTAGTCTGGACGTGTTGTGGCCAGCGCATCGCCTGAAGTTCAAAGACTACACTTTGTTAGCATTGGGATATGATGCTATGATGTGTTGACAATGTGTTCTTTATTATTATTCTTAGACTTTATTCCACCCAAAATGGGGATCAAAGTATCTCAGTCAATATCTCAATAATTTCAACAATAAAGGCTCTATGCCCAAAGCCTAAGGTCTCGATAGGCTCAAATCAATAAGGTTTATCCACACAATCATCGATAGCTTCAATGACGCGCTGAAACCAGCTCTATTCATAATGAACAGGTTGCATCTTGACCAGCTGAAGAGGTTAAAATCCCCTTCACGTAGCAGCTCTCCCCTCCAACGTCAACCTTCCGATTATCCTTGCAATTCTCGACCACTCGAAGAGGCCAAAATCTTAAAGGATCACACTTCCATTATCCTCGTCAGAGGAGGTTCAACCATAACCAACAATAACTAACTAGTCAACTAATCTACGACCGGCCAACTAATTAATAATACATCAATAACGAGATCGCGATAGCTGCTTTCCGCAGAGACCTTTAACCAAACGATCAAAGCAGCGCGGCTAATGCCTATCGGCATAACTTCTAGTATAACTAAGATAACCTTGCCGAGGCGGTCCGCAAGCTTCGCAAGGGCGCTAAAAGCACCCACAATAGGCTACGAAAAATGGTATTAAACGGAGCCCTTCGGAGCATTGAGTTAAGCATAGAGCTCAGCCAATTAGCACAGGTTAAACTCGCGATCTTCGATTATAATATCCTTCTTCTTTTTCCTAGCCTTTTTCTACCTAGTTATAATACCAATAGAAGGTTCAACTTCATTAAAGAAGAGCTTTTCTTATTAGAGGCTCTTAAAAGGAAGCTAGAGGAAGGGGAAGATCCCATCGGCGGAGACACCGCATTCCTCGAGGACTTATAAGACAACAACCAGTATAAAGCATGGCTTATGACCCTCGTCATCAGCGTCAATACCTTTCGCAACGCCAAATAAGAAGATCGAAAGTCTTACTATGGCCAGCCAGGATCTAGCCACGTAGCTGCAGGCGCAATATTGGGAAATAGAGGTTATCGGCGTCATAGGTTTACTCGGAGGGATCGGTTCCTAGAGTCGGCGTCGGAGTTCTGCGAACCTAAAAAGTATCGGCGCCGGACTCGGCGGCAGATGGAGGTCTATAGGTTCAATTGATCAAACCCATCCGGTCAAATGCATGATGCGTACATCTTGGCTCGTGTGAATGTGCAAATGACAGTAATTTCAACAGTAATTTCAACAATAAGTGTTCTTTATTATAGTTGAAGCCCGGCCCTTGATGGGTTAACTGAGCCAGAAGATGGTCCAAAGAAAAAGAATAGGTCAAGCTAAATTTATATAAAAAATACGCGGCTTGGGGTGTGAAAAATCCCAAAGCGAGTAAGCTCTCGCACACAACCCTGAAGAGAGTACTAGTCGTGTAAAACCTAAAAGAGCTGCCCTCTCTTTTACCTAGGCTCCCCCAGCAGTAGCACCGCTGACTGTCACGGTATAGTCCAGCCCCTTCTGCACTTCGTCAGAAAGTTTGAATCCATCGTAGTTGATAAGTTCAGCGGGAGTGTTGGCGACTACGAGACTGGCCTCTTCAACAGAAGCAACCGACGCGGAAGCCGCACCTTCAACAAGTGAAACGTAGCGGACCTTTCCAGAGGCAGCCTCGTGGATAGCCAGAGCTCCAGTAAAGGCACCGTCGCACTCAACCTTGACTTCCACCTTTCCATCCCCGGATGTCGTGAGGGGGGTGATGTTGGACCCCATGTAGCGCGGCTGACGGTCCGCCTTCACCTTGTAAGAACCACTCCCTTGGGATTCGAGGTTATCAAATTTGAGTGTGTCACGTTGATTGAGGAAGGATTCCTTTGCGGATGGGTGGCCGATATCGAGGTAAGCCATGTGTGCCCAATAACGACCAACGATCTCAGCAACAGTCGCATTCTCGGATACGCGAGATAGGGTGTGAAGCGGCGTTTCGTTGCTGTCCTCTGAATACTGAACCATGAGCTGCCGAATCACATCTTGCCCGAGACCAGCAAAGTTATCGGGGTTAGAAGTCAAGTACGTCAGAAACGGCCAGGCCTGGTAATAGTTCCCACTATCCGTGGACCCATCGACGATAACCTGGAACGAATCCCCAATGACCTTTTGCAAGTCGATTTCTGTAGGTGAAGTGGATTGGTCATGCTTCTCTCGGGCCTCAGCGCAGATGTCGGACGTCTTGTACGTGTCTGAGAACCAGTTTGCGACGGTCTCCCACCAAGCTCCCGTGTTGGCCTGGTTCACCCAGGTTCGCTGGTGAAAGTGCACGACGTGGCCGTATTCGTGAACCGTAATCTGGGGGTTCGTGAGATATTCTTGGAGGACCTCGACGTAGCCAAATCCAGCTTCCATGTCAGAGTGCTGGAGACCCGCGGCGCCGCCGTCTAGAGAGTCGACGGCGTAAAAGTTTGTTTTGTAGTAAGTGTCGTCGTTGTCGTAAAAAGTCAGACCGGATGATCTCCAGCCGAGCTTGCTGATGAAGCAGTCGTAAGCACCCTCGAGCATGGCTAGGGCCTCCTCAGCTTCAGCAGAGCTTGCTCCATAGACACGGAAGCGAGCAGAGTCCGTGAAGTCACTCCCTCCATTTCCGACGCTGGGGTTGGCCTCGAAGGTGGCTGGCTCCGAACTGTTGTTGCTATCCCCCGAACCTTCAGTAGCAGCTGGCTTGGTGCTAGAAACACTCGGATTCGCGGTCGCCTCGGGCTTTGAGGACGGAGTGGTTGGCGCCTCAGAGGCTACAGGCTCCGGGGCCAAGGTGCTTTTATCGGGGGAGACCACAGGAATGGGAACAAAAGTGCTGGCATCAGTAGTAGCCACGGGCTCCTGAGCAAAGCTGGCAGTAGCTACCGGCTCTCTAATGAACGTGATGGGGTCGGCGGTAGCAACAGGCCACTCAAAGAACTCGCCAGGTCCGAAGCCAGCAGACTCTGACGTGACATCCTTAGGACGCGGCTTGCAAGCAGGAGCCGCAGTGCTGTTCCGGACAGCACAAAGCAAAAGAGCGGCAAAGATTTGGTTAAAAGAAGGCATAATGAACGAATTGAAAGAAAAAGTGCGAAAAGAATGAAACGAATGATGCTGGACGAGTGCTCCGGGAGTTTGAGGGTGGCCGTGGGCAAGATATAAATGGGCTTCATCTGATCATGCTCATCAGGAACCTATCCGAGTTTCAGGGACTGTCTATGAGGCCATGCAGAGAGAAACAATTACCGTATCCAACTCGAAAATGCCAAATGTGGGATTCCAGGCCTGCTACGGACTTGTTCATTGGTGCAATACTAGGCTTTCAAAGTTAGTTTCAACGTCAGTTTCAGACCCTCGTTTGCCAAGCAACGCTGAACTGTTCTTCTGCTTGAAGAATCATTCGAGTGGGATCGATGAAACTTTGCCAAGAGCCAAAATGTTATCTCGTAGTCAATCGAGATCAGATGGAACATGGAAGTAGAATTACATACGTCTTCAATGACATAAGTTGAGATGCCAAGACTAAACACCAGCGAGAAGTTATGGGCTCTTTCTAATCTTTATGCTGTCTGAAATAGCTTGTAGCTGATATCTACTTATGCGCCCCCTTAACTGCCGATAATATCTGCAGCGATCGCATTCTCGTACGCGCAAGAATGAGGATAAAGGGGGTGTCAGACCCGAGCAGGCTGTAAATACGGCACTCCCTGGGTAATTAAGATATCCTTGGCTCTGTCTCTTCCTATCGTGGTTCTTCATCCTGAGGGGGTATGACCCAGATTTCTGCGCCAAGAGTGTGAGCTCAGCCGTGAGAGCGAAGCACAATTGGCAACAAGGCTCCTGGCCGAGGTTGTACGAGTCGGATGCGGCAGATGGACAAGCGAATGCAAGGGAGAGACAGATGCAGCTACTGAATGGTCATTCCTGTATCAGACCAAGCTCCGCCGCCACAACAAACAGAGGAACGCGAGCTCTCCAAATGATCCCACCTCCAACAAGCGCCTTCATCTCCGCACGGGTCCGGTCAAGTCTAGTCCATCGCTGTTCCTGCCAATCGTATACAGCTTCAAGCCCTAGTCATGTCAAGCTTGCGAACTCTGCAGCCGTGGCCGTCGGGGCCGACCCCACCGAGACAGCCTTCATTCAGCACCCCCGCGAGGCCAAAAGTGTTAGCGGCTTGCGAAGCCTGCCGAAAGAGGAAATCAAGGGTTTCTATGTCCCAGCTCAAGCCTGCCTGGCAGTTCCTGACAAAGCTTGCAGTGTTCTAGTGATCGGCCGATTTGTAGACGTTGCCAGGAGAAGGGCCTTGAGTGCGTGTACAACACAGCCTCAGCAGAAACGCACTCGCAAGCCCTCAAGAGAAAGTACCACCAGGCCCAGCACAGGACGTCGCAGTACGTCGAATTATACGGGCTCCTCGCCACGCTGTCCGACGACGAGGCGCCGGGTGTTTTGCGGAGGATCAGATCTGGAGCTGACGTTGATACCATTCTCAACCAGATCAGGGCTGGTGATTTACTGCTACAGATGGCTCTTGCTCCTGAGACGAGGTTCCGATACGAGTTTCCTTACATCTCCGATATGCCCGAGGGTCTCCTCTCTAACAATCCATATCTCGATTCGCTCATCTATGAGGCTGCGTCTCTCTACTCGAGCCCTGCCAGCCACAACAGTCACCCAGGACCGCACAATCTCAGCCTCTCGGGATACCAATGGCCATATCTCAAACCACTTCACTCGGCAGAAGTCATAGACCCTCTACTCTCGTCCGCGAAACCCTCGGCGTGGTCCACTGTTTGCGCCAACGACACTCTAATGAGAGAGCTTCTCAATGTCTACCTACGCTGTGAATACTTTTTCTATACGCTTTTCCACAAGGACTACTTTCTTGAGGACATGGCCTCTGGGAGGGACACGTTCTGCTCGTCACTCCTAGTCAACGCCCTTCTGGCTTACTCATGCGTATATGAGATCCCCAGTCTCTTCTCTGGGTGCAGCGGAACTAACAGTGACGACAGAGCTGCTACTCTAGGTTTCGGGACCGGGCCGAGTACTGGAACCCTCAGACGCTCTTGTATCGGTTCCTGGCTGAGGCGAAGCGCCTGTGGGAGCTCGAGGCGGACACGCCCTGTGTCACGACGGTCCAGGCCGGTCTCGCACTCAACATGGTGCACAACATGTGCGGCCTGGACAAGTTTGGCAGGGCCTACAGCATCCAGGCTGTGAATCTCGCGCACAAGCTGCGGCTGTTTGACGACGTTGAAGAGGTTCAGGACCAGCGGACAAGGGACGGGAGAGCTTTCACGGCGTGGATGATGCATAACTTTGAAACGCAAGTTTGCCCGTGTCGAACAACTATTCGTCGCTGCTAACCAGCGAGTGGCAGACTCATTGCATACCACTTTATGCATCCTCCACTACTTACGCGTCGCCCCAGAGCGGCTCTGCCAGATCCGCTGAGGAACTCCCGATGGTACGGCGAGGTGTGGCTCAAGTACCCCGTTGAGGCGACCCTGTTTCCAGTCCACCTTGGCCATTTCTTCAAGGCAAGGTGTCAATTTCGGCAGATTATGAACGAAACCTGCCAGTTGTACTTTCGAGACGGCGCAGTTGTCACTTTGGACCAGGCCAACGTCTTCCACTCCCGGTTCAGGGCCTGGCAATATGGTCTGCCAGACTGCCTCAAGCCCAGGTTCATTGTGCATCCAGGCCACTTGAACCTGCAGCAAGTATTCAAGCCTCTTCTAAACCGCCCACCGCTTAACTCATCCCAGCTTCTACCACCAAAACCTCATCATGACGCTCTACGAGCCATTTGTCTCGCAGCCCATAGCCCAGAGCCCAAGTCCCCGAGAGATCATGTCCTTAGCAACAAAGCATCTCCTAACGCTCATCCGGATTTACTATCTCCGGCACGGGTTCAACGGAACAGACGTCTTTATCTGCCAACCGCTCAGCCTGGCGGCATTCATCTGTCTAGACGCCATCGACAAGCAGAGGAGTGGTATTGACCTCGAGGCTACTCGATCAACACTCTTCCTCGCCGCGAAGGGCCTCCGGGATCAGGGGCGAAGTCACTACGTGGCCGAGAGTCTCTTCCAGGTTGTCAAGGGTCGGATGCGGCAAGAGGAGCTGGAGCTGATGAGGGGCATATCCAGCATTGAGGATGTGAATGACATGGGGAGGAGAACCCCGATGCAGGCCGCCCATAGTCGATGGCCCGTCCACATTATGAGCAAGTCGGATGACCTCGAGGCCAGCAGTTTGACCAAGCTGGTGGAACAGTTTGCAATGGCCGACACAGACCGGCAGTAGAAGCAGAGGCGCTTGTAATAGACTGACATGACGATAGTTGAACAGGCTAGGAATTGATCGAGAAAATTGTTCTTATTGTAGGCTATTCTGTTTTGTTGCAGATCGAGTATGCATGAGCATGTCCCAGCTTCTAAGCAATCAACTATAATAAACGAAAACGACATAAAAGGCAATTTCTTTTAAACAAGAACATGAATGCTATGCAATCTTTCTAATGCTTCTACCTGCTTTGTATCTGTCTTTTACAATCGGCCCTTAGTGGTGCAGCAGGAGGTCTTGTTCGCATCCTCGTAGCTGGTGCTCTTGTTGAACTCCTGGTTCGAGGGTGGCACATCGTTGGTGGGGTTGTACTCGCAGAAGTTGTACGGCTTCAAGTGGAAGGCGGCAATCTCGGCGGGCATGACGGGGAAGTCCTCAACTCGGGGGTTGTGGGTGAATCCGAAGGTGTGCCAGATGACAATGTCATCGTTGACGACATAGTCTCGGTCCTTGATCCAGGTCTTGATACCTTGACCACCGATGGACTGGTTGGTGTAGTCACCAGCAGGGAAGAGTTGGCGGTCCTTGTACTTGGTGACCCAGATAGGGGACTCGCAGAACTCGGATCGTCGCCAGTGCCAGGAGCCAGGCTGGGCGAGGAGCATCTGAGAGCGGATGGGCACGAGCTTGTAGCCAGTGGGAGTCAAGGACACCCTGTTCTCCACGTTGGGGTTGACGATCTTGAAGACACGGCCGTCGGCAAGGCTGTCCTCGACAGCACCAGCTCGGTTGACTGTGGTCTCCTTACTGACGTAGCCTGTGCCCAGAGGGTTCAGCTTCTCGTCCCAAGGCATCTGAACAGAATCAGAGTAGACGAAAGAGTTCTGGTGGCCGTCGACGGCAGGGTCAATACGGACGTTGAACAAGTGCTGATGGTAGGGAGCCATGACACCATCGGCAACGCGCGTTCCCCAAGGAACCTTGGACTCCTTGTCAATGGGCTGAGTGGAAAGGATACCAGTAGCTCGGGTCTCGAAAGAAATCTCTCCATTCTGGTCGAAGATCCAGGCAAAGATGTACTCGTAGTTGGCAACAGTGATGATCTGCTGAAGAACAAGCTGTCGCTTGCGGACGACGACCGCCTTGCCGGTTCGGTGGTTAGTGTGCTTCCATTGGATGCCCTGGTCGACCTCGTGGATGCAGATGGCGTTGGGACGAGGAGCAGGGCTTCCGTCAGCAGCGACAACGCAGCCGTCGACGTACTTGATGACACCAAGGCAGTCGCATCCAACTGTAGAAATGTTAGCCGCTAATATGTTTCACACACTAGGAGGCAAACTCACGTTGAAGGTTGTTGGCGGTGACACCAGCACCGACGTTGCCCAAATCAAAGGCACCCTTTCGGTAGATGGGGCTGCGAGGGTCGCCGTAGGGAACAAACATTTCAGAGAGAGACAGGCGGTAAAAGGCGCTTCGGTCCATGAAGTGGACATCATGGATGGTGATACCCTCACGCCAGTTGAAACCAACTCGGAATCGCCACTTCTCCCACTCAATCAGATGACCCTTCATGGTGAATGAGGCACCCTCAGGCTGGATGACATTGTAGGGCTTCATGGTGGTTCGAGGGGGATTCTTCTGAAGACGGTGGTCATACTCAGGCTCAGCGGGATCAGAGTCCGGCTGGGGGACGTTTCCTTGGGTGACGGTCTCATCGGAACCGAGAGGAAGGCGAACGATCTCCTTGACCTTCATGGCACAGAGGTCGACAGTGACCATGAAGTCCAAGGGGAAAGAGTAGTGGGAGGAGTCAACATCGTTGTTCTTGGGATTCTTCTTGTAAAGGAAGACCTTGATGTGTGTTAGAGGATGCTAAGATTTGAAGTGTTGAGAGTACTTACCTGGGTCATGCGAGCTTGAGTATCAGTTCCATCCACACCATAGTCCCAAGGGTCAAGGACAACCTGAGACTTGTCAAGACCGAGACGGGCAAACTCCTTGTCAACGTCGGGGTGGGCCATGACCACGTTGGCCGCCTCGGTGAGCTCGGTGCGGTCAACGGGGCCATGGAAGTCCCGAGGGAGTTCCTGATGCTGGACAATCTTGCCATTGGTGACATCAACCACAGCCTCGAACAGACGAGGAGTACGCTTGATGTACCAGATGGCAAAGATGCATCGGGGAAGCAGGGGCAGGGGAAGGCCCTTGTGCTCCGCATCAAGGTATCGGACCAACTCCTTCTTGGGGGGCTCGTCCAGACCAGCGGCCTTGAAGTGCAGCTCGACAGGCGAGAACAGCTTCTTGATAAGGTCAGTGGCCCGCTGAATCTCGTCGGCCGTGGCCGGGTCAAGAGGGTGAAGGTATTCAGCAGACATTGCAAATACAGGCTAAGGATGACTGAGTAAAAGAAGATTGAAGTGTCTTGCTGGATGAAGAGAATGAAAGAAGATCATTTTGCAGGCTTTTTATTTGCGTTGAAGACCCTGCAGCCGAGTCAAACCCGCGTCCAGTTGAAGCTGCAGATTGTCGATATCAGGACCCAGATTGACAGAGGCTGAGTCAAATCAACAACGCCCTTCCCCGCAAAATCTGGCAGGGCCCTTGCGCTACCCCACAAGGATCACATCGCGAGATAGAATGCATCGTCGTCGGATAAGACAGAGATTTCGTACGAGAACTGGCTGAGGTGCAGGGTAATCTCTGCAGGGCCGAGTCAAGCTAATGTGCAAGAGAGCAAGGATGAGAATGCGGGGGACGAGTGGCGTCGCGAGACTGGGTCAGCCAGATAAGGATAGTGGGGGCCTCGCTCTGTGATAGGGGAAACGGCTGCAGCCTTCCGAGTTCCGGAGGGCAACCACGGAAAAATGACTATCTCGGCCTGCGGATCATCTCGACAATTGACCTGCCTCGCCCTGTCTCACAGCCAGCCAGCCAGCTCTGCTCTGTCGTCGCATCAATTAATGACGCATCCTTGACCTCAACACTTCATCTACCGCCATATTACTGCGTCTCTACCCTCGTTCGACTGCCTGCTTACCCATGTCCGGCCAGGAGACTTCCCCGCAGTCTCCCCCCGCCAACACCGGCAAGCATCGAAGGCCTTGGACATCCACCGAGGACTCGGCCTTGAGGACGCTGGTAGCTCACTTTGGAGACAGCAGAGGACCCGAAGGCAGGTGGAAGGACATTGCTGCCGGTCTCCAAGGTCGGACAGCCAAGGTACGTCGGACTCTCTGCACGCACACCGCAGACCCCACGCCGCCATCTTGATTGATATACGGCCCGGGTCGACATCCGAGGCGTGCAGCACGCAAGCACCGAGGCTGACATTACCCTGCAGGACTGTCGCAAACGCTGGTTTCACTCCCTTGACCCGTCGCTGCGCAAGGGTAGATGGACAGCCCAAGAGGACGAGCTTCTCCTTCAGCGTACGCACGTCTTGGGCCGGCCTGGCATGATATTGGTACATATCTATCTCTAGAGCACACCCAGCCTTATAATCTAACATAAACCTCCTAGCCCTTCTCATTCCTGGCAGAAAGACGACCAATGTTCAAAGAGGTACAACGACATTCTCAATCCATCCGCCCAAAACCGCCTGAGCGATTGGACAGCTCAAGAGGACAACCTACTCCGCCAAGGTGTTGCTACATTAGGTCATCGCTGGGCAGCTATATCATCGCGGATACCTGGCCGTCCACCTCTCACCTGCCGCAACCGCTGGCGCACCCTCTCTCGTCAATCTCATTCCCGCATCGCCAAATCCCAAGGCAACACACCGTCGTCATCGACGTCGCAAATGTCCCCCATGGATAGCGGAGTATCACCTGCACCCCAGAATCTCACTATCGACATGGAATCTGGAAGCGGGAACGCAGCCGAGCAGATTATGCCATTCTCCGCCATGGAGGCCGAGGCTGGTGAACAGACAGGGCCCAGTTTCCTCGACTCGGCCTTTTACGAAACCTTTTCTGGTCCCTCGCCGCCATCACTCAATGATGCTGACGGTGAGAATGCCGAGAAGGCCAACGGGACTGGTGTCTCGTCCGAGTCCGTCCTTCTTGGGGATCTCCCATCAAGCTTCTCGGATCAGACACAGACCGCAAAGCAATGGACACAGCCCAGGCCATTACACACAAGACACCGTCAGATAGCACCACAGGAGCATTCATGCCTTCGCCTTCAAGTTGGTCCTCCATGAGCTCAATGGTTGCCACGGGCACCTCGCCGCCAGCTGATCAAAGCTTGTGGCTCGGATCAACGGGTGCTTCATCAGTACCCAAAAATTGGGGGATTCCAGGGGACGATGCAATGCTTCAATCTTATGCCGAATCATTTCAATTACCAACGACGACACAACAAACAGTTCACCATCACCATCATCACCACATACATCATCACTTTCATCATTATCACCATCATTCGGGCGAAGACTCGTGGCGGCAGCTCGAGCGACAATCAGAGGCCGAGGCAATGCAATCGCACACACAAAACAGTACCACTAGACAACCAAATTCAGGATAGGAGTTTCAATTTCACGAGATACCATGTTTTACCTTCCAAGAATCTGTTCTCACAGTCCTGACTCGCCCGACTGAGCCGTGTTCAAGTCGATAGGTCTCACCGACGCGCGTGCCATGTTACACGGCCCAGCCGAAGACGCGATAATGATGTGGCAACCCGATCAAGGTCCAGGGTCGCCACGTTGATGCTAATCAAGACGAATGAGGACCATGGCAAATGATAAGGAGCTCCAGGCCATCGATTATTTGCCCCCCTAGCTGTTTTAAGCCAAGGACGACCCTCCCCCGCAAGTTAATCCGAAGGGTGACCAAGGAAAAACCCAGTTAGTGCAATCTGACTCGGCCCAAAACTCTCTGCGAACTGAGCCCATTTGAATGGGTCATGAGATATGAACACACAACAATGACTCGGCCAAGTTGGTGGTCCTTGCGCCAATAGTGTTGACTCTCTGTTTAAGAAGACGATAGACGGCTTCGGATCAGAAACATCAAACTCGACAACAATAGCAACATCATCATTATGAAGACTAATTCTCTAAAGGACGAGGGCTTGCAGCGCACTGTCTCGAACGGAAACGGCGAGGTCGAAAACGCCAACGCTGAAGATGCAGGCCTTCAGCGCGGATTGGCGGGCCGCCATCTTGTAAGTTGACTCGGCCATGTTGTCTTATCTTTCTTTGTTGACGCAGCTCTCCCTATAGATGATGTTGGCAATTGGAGGCGTCATTGGCCCCGGCTACTTTGTCGGCATGGGCACTGGTCTTTCAACTGCCGGGCCTGCAGGTCTGCTGCTGTGCTTTGCCATCGTGGGCATTCTGCTGTGGGCGGTGATGCAGTCTCTGGGAGAGCTTGGAGCGTTTATCCCAATGTCTGGTAAGTTTCATGTCTAAAATTCCTTTACTTGGCGTTTCTAACAAGGGGTTAAACAGGTTCTTTCACTCATTACACGTCCATGTTTCTCGACCCCGCCCTTGGATTCGCTCTTGGGTGGAACTATTGGCTCCTCTGGGCCGGTATCATCATCGCAGAATACAGTACGCACTTTGCACGACGCACTTCGACGTCCGCTGACGAACGATAGATAACTTGGGCTTGGTTTTGACATACTGGGAGACTCCTATCCCACGATGGGGCTGGATCATGATCTTCTGGTTCGCACAATTGTCTCTCTCCGAGTTGACGAGATGCTAATCGCTATATAGGGGAATCTTCCTCGCGTTCACCTTCCTTGGTATTCAGTCCTTTGGCGAAGCTGAATTCTGGCTCGCCTTGATCAAGGTCATCGCTATCCTCGCCTTCTTCCTCTGCGCCATCCTCATCACCTCAGGCGCCATCGGTGGCGAAAAGATGGGCTTCAAGTTCTACCACGATCCGGGTCCTTTTGCAGACGGTGTCAAGGGCGTTTTCAAGATCTTTACCTTTGCTGCGCTTATGTACAGCGGTACCGAGATGATTGGTCTGACTGCTGGAGAGTCCAAGAACCCTGCCAAGGATGTCCCCAAGGCCGTCAAGAGTGTTCTTTGGAGAATTGTCGGCATCTTTTTGCTTGGTATTTTCTTCTTGACTCTCACAGTTCCTTACAACGACCCTGATCTGCTTTCGGCAAAGAGCAAGACTGCCCGGTCTCCTTTCGTCATTGCCTTTACTCGAGTCGGAGCTACAGCTGGTGCACATGCCATCAACGCCGTCATCCTCATCACCATGTTTTCTGCCATCAACAGTGCTCTGTACGTCGGCTCGCGAACTCTTTACGGTCTGGCTGTCGAGGGTTTGGCTCCCAAGATCTTTGCTTGGACAAACTCAAGGGGCGTCCCCAGCCTACTCCCTCGTTCTCATGAACCTGATCGGTTTCCTGTCCCTGCTTAACCTTTCCAGTGGGGCCGGTGTTGTCTACACTTGGATCATTTCCATGACAGGTGTAGCCACGTTCATTACCTGTAAGTTTACCATCACGTCTCTTGCATCTTTACAACAACAGGCTAACGATATTAGGGGGCTTAATCTCTCTCAACCACATCCGCTTCCGCATGGCTCTCAAGGCCCAAAACATCCCCATCGACGTCCTCCCCTTCCAAGCCCCCGCCTGGCGCTTCTGTGCCTATCTCGGCGTTGGCGGTAACCTCTTCTTTGCTTTCTTCCAGGGTTGGACTTCTTTTGCACCATGGGACGTCGAGGCTTTCTTCATGAACTATGTCATCCTCCTCGTGTTCATCATCTTGGCTGTGGGCTGGAAGATTACGCACAAGACAAAGTTTGTGACACTCAAGAGTATCGACTTTAGTAGTGCTAGGCTTTGGAATGTCGAGATGCAGATGAGGGCTGATGCCGAGGCTGCTGTTCAGGCTAAGGAAGACGAGGTCAAGGAGTAATCGGCTGCTGCGATTCGACAGGAAGTTGAGTCGATATTTACATAGTCTAAGGTTATGGAGTCCCAATAAAAGAAATCCTCTTCTGAGCTGAATGCCTAAGCCGAGTAGCCACTTTGATGAGCCTTCCTCGGCAGTACAAGTTCTCCACCACCTCTTTCGTATCAGACGACTCACGCCAAGTGAATGTTCCGGCTACATGATTATCTTTATGTGGAATTAAAGTGCCTGGTAGAAAATCTATCGAGAGAAGCCCACTCCGACAAATGTTATCTAGCTCGAATACGAAATTAAAATGACACGGATTCTCGCCCCCCCCCCACCCTAGTCCCAGGTCACAGCAATGGGCTCGTGGTTACCCGAGAACCTGTACCCGTTGAACCAGAGTTCGAAGCGAAGGTCCGCGGGGGCAACAATAACGTGCACTTCAAACTGCAGGTGGTAAAAGGGCACCCCTTTGCGATACCAGGATCGCCTATTTTTTGTTCAGTACCATCTGGTCCTGCTGGACTCCTGTGAGGTTGCTTTTGACTACGCATAGCTTCTTTGCGCCCGCTGCTGTAGTTGTCAGTGACTGTATGGGATTAGCATTGGGCCATGGCACGCACCATGCTTCATGCTTCTGGGGAGAAGGTGCGGTTCGTTGTTGGATATGACGATGATGGCGTCCCAGGACCTTGTGGTGCTTCCGGGATCCAGCTTGATCTTGAATGATTTGATGAGAGACGAGTTTGGATCAATGACATCGCCCTGGGTCGTCAGAAGAAAACTCAAGATAAGTTTTGCACTCGTACCTTGCGTATTAGCCACTCTATCTGGCTTCTAGCCCATTTGATCTTTGGATCATACTTGTCCGTCTTGACATCCTCGTCAAAGTGGATGGCTGGGTCATACGGCTCCATAACGACCATACCGTAGCTTGAACGCGCGACCCGTGTTGCCAGGACCGGTAGGCTTCCTGTCTGGAATCTCTGCTGCTGGTCGAGGAGGAGGCCGCGGACGACGCAGAGCTGAGGCTCTTGGCACGGGACGACAATGACATGTCGCGCGTTTGGGTGCGGGTACCCAACAAGCTGTTGTTGTATTGCATCGCGCACGTACGCTGAACTTCCCAGGCCTCCAGCTAGAACCATGTACTCCTGTTTTGTGTCGTTTGTGTCAGAAGATGTATGTGCGGAAATTGGACAAAAGATGTCTTACCACTTGGTCTTTCATGCCCTTTTCCCTCATCCACTCGAGCTGCTCCTTTATCCGGCCCATGACGCCTTCAATCTGAACGTCAAAAAGTGCCTGGATCTCTTCCCTGCTCTAGGTCAGCAATCGTTCAAGCCATGATGGGCTACGCACTTTGTAAACAGCATTCGACCCCTTTCGACCCGCAAGCCCGGGTGGTTAAAGTCGAAAGCCACGCCCTCCATGGGTATCTTAAAGGTCTGCTGCATGTACACCTTCTCTCCAAACTTGTGCTTGACAGTCCTGAAATGGTGGCTCCTCGCCATGGACGTCGCCAAGTCATCAGGGAGCCTCTCAATCGCGTCGGGGTTCGCCGCCAGTCTCTGGGCAACGAGGCGGATGAAAGCCCGGTCGATGAGTGTAGACCCAATGCCGATGCCTCGTACACCTGAGACTTGCGCCATCTGGGGAGAGACGGCGTCAGTCGATGTGATGCGCATGAGAGCCAGATCCGTCGTACCGCCACCGGCGTCGACCGTTAGGAAAACTTGGCCCTTTTGGAAACTGACAGCGCTTGTCTTAAGCGTCGCGACAGATGCAGCCTCTGCCTCGGTGAGATCCACGAGCGCTACATGCGAGGGCCCCCCGGTGCCAAAGCCGGCATCCCGTACGACGCCTTTGAACGTGTTGACCATGGCGATGTTGGTCCAGGTTGTCGGCACGCTGAAGAGAAAGGTCACGGCCATGCCTCTCCAACCACCTGTGTGGCGCCTCCCCAGCTGCGTTTCAACCGTCTCTTCCACATGAGCGTATATCTGCCGCAGATAATCGGTCAAATACTTGCGCGCCTCCGCAGTGTCCTGAGGCGCACTGGAGAGACCTTGTTGTCGTGCTGCCTCTAATGTATCTTGGTCAATAAAGATCTTGAAAAACTCACGCCTCGTCTTTCCAGATCCCGGCCCGTCATCGTCATCTTCGCATATGAAGCCCCAAGAACTGAGGGTGCCGTCGTCATTGTACACGAGCTTGGTGGGCACCTTGCGCTCTCCTCGGTCACCGCTGCCGGGCCAATCGTTGACCACCTGGATCGGCGTCCTTGGGGTCATCCATGCGACCCCTGCGGGTTCTGTCAGCACTTTGTTTTCACTGCAGAGGGTGTGAATGTACCGGTATAAGTGGTGCCCAGGTCGACCGACACTAACAAGTCCGATTGTTTATTCATTTTTTCTGTTGTGGATGGGTGAGAGAAGAGGCCAGAGTCTCGCGAAGAGGGTGGCTCATGGACACTTGAGTTTGGATGGATTCATCTCCTCTCTTCTCTCTGATCGGCGGACAGAGGTGGGGTTTCCAATCTGCATGACCTGCAGCTACCCATGTCCAGGGTGATGGACCCTTGTCAATGGACCCTTGTCAATGGACTCATGTTGGCCCCAGGGATTGTCCAGCCAGGCCTGCGGACAGAAGATGGAGCTTTCCTCCTCGCAGGTACCCTTGACCATCTCTGTCCACGGAATGATGCACTCGCAGCAGCCCACTGATAAGTGGCTCATCCCCCGTCTGTGAAAGCACTGTTCGCAGTCAACTCCCCATCCTTTCGCTCTCCAATGGCGGCTACATCAACTGATACGACGGTCCTTTCAGGACAGTCCCAATCATGGATAAACGGGGTAGAAACTCTCGTGCCGTGGACAACGGCATGGCGTATGTTATACTTTCCAGATAATACGCAAAGCCAACTTCTAGGCCCAGGCGAGCTTATCACATCTATTGAGTCGTCCGTCACTTCTACTGCCCCCTCCAGTGCCGATGCCACGAGCTCCTCGGCCAGTACAAGTCTCTCGACCACCGCCGTCCCGAGCACCAGCAGAGACACCAGCGCCGGCACCAGCGCCAGCTCCAGCTCTAGCAGTCCCAATCATTCCTCAACGGGTGTCTCAGCTCCTTCCAGCGACAATGGATCGTCGGGCCACTCTACAGGAGCACTCGCTGGGGCAGCGGTGGGATGTGCCATAGGCGGCATCCTGATCGGGCTTGTGGCCGCTTGGCTCCTCCTCCGCCGACGACGTGAAGGACAAGACAACAGAAAGACTGTTCCCCACGAAGATCCCCGAGCATTCGCAGCCGTCGAAAAACCGTCACCCGTCGTGAGCGACGATTCGACCCCGTTGAACCATCTCCTCCTCGACGCGACTCCCGACAGAGAGATTGAGGCCGAACTACAGGCTTTGGGGCATCTTATCGATCAACACGTCGAAAAGTTCTATCATCTTGACCCGATCACCGACGTGTCGACCTTGTCAGACCACCTTACTCCGCTCGGAGACTTCCCTCATGGCACAGAAGCCATCGCAGGAGTATGCGCAAAGTCGATGTCTCGCCAAACTGGTCTTCGGCACGTCATCTCGCAAGTCGTCTTCAAGAGCCTTGACATCTACTCCCACAGTCCCTTTTCCATGCTTCCGGCGCCTCTCAGCGCTTTTCTCGATTCTATTCCCTCTCACAACGCAACAGGTAAGGCCATGGATCCGTCTCCTCTTTTTCCGCAACTGACGCCAATTTTCCAGCTCAATCGGCTGCCTTGTCCGAATGGCGCCGTCTTTCAGCTTTCCTACTCCACCCAAGCCCTTACGAGCGAACACCTCTGCCAATTTCCGAAGCTGCTCTCAGTTCCCAAGCCTTGGCATTGACGACCCGCCTCAATGGCTTCCTCCACCACTTCGTCGGGACCAGCCACAGCGCGCAGACAGATCACCTGCAGGCCGTCATCGTCGAGTGCACCAAACTCGGCTACGTGATCCTGTCGC
Organism: Fusarium solani; assembly: GCF_023522795.1. Classification (NCBI taxonomy): domain Eukaryota; kingdom Fungi; phylum Ascomycota; class Sordariomycetes; order Hypocreales; family Nectriaceae; genus Fusarium; species Fusarium solani. The sequence continues at coordinate 3,155,110 of NW_027072151.1, forward strand.
AGCCCCAGGATTGGCGTTTCGTGTTTGAAAAGGGCAACTCGGTGGTCGTGTGCCCTGGGTTGGACAAGGGGGGGAAGACGGGTAGTGGAACCCGAGGTCGGAGTCATTGGTGCATAACTAGGTTTGGCGGTGGAGTAGAATGCCCTGTCCTGGGCCTATCGTCGTAGTTTTTTGTAGCTGTTGGTTGTAACGGCAGGGGAGCAACCAACAAGTGGTTACAAGTGGCTTGACAAAGGACCACCTAAGAGCCAACAAGTTCATTTAACTTTCTAATCTCCTTCTTAATTCGATCACGGAGGTACTTCCGGGCCGGGCCGGCCGAAGGAGTTGCTTGGAGGCTGGTCCCTGCTGTGTGAGCGACCAACAACCAACAACACCAAGACATGAGACATGAGACATGAGACATCCAAGAAAGGTCTGGTGCAGCTGCAAGTTGGTTCCCCGCTCCACCCGCTCATTAAAAGGTCGATGGCGTTTCCAATCGACCCTCGTTCTCATTTGTGGGATGCTGGTGCACCTCGGCATCGTAAAATTGGCTCTCCTTGACATAACCAGTTCTACCTTTCTCCATCAGTGTCTTCAAGATGCCTGGCCTGAATACCCGTTTTCGCCAGATAGTCACCCTGGCGACTGATCAAGATCCACTGTCAACTCAGGTCCGCTCATGCATCGAGCTTGTCCGCACATGTCATTACGACCTCCAACACCTCGTTCAACTTCGAAACCAGCACGCCACCTTGCTGCTACCGGCGGCGATTGAACGCATCGATGGTATCATTGAGGCCGCGCAGCAGTGCCATGACCGCGTCGACAGTCTCGTGGAGAAGTGCCGACCCGAGGCGTACGGAGGAAAGACGCCCCTTCGCAGCAAGATGAGGTGGATTCTGGCCGATTCTATCGACTTTGAGAGCCAACAGCCGCTTCTTCACTGTCACCATGCTGCCGTATTGGCCGAGTTGAATTTTGTACGTCAAGTAGTCCTTGCGGCCCCGACAATCGAGGACCAAAAGGTGGAGGAGACGAGTCCAGAGCCCGCCGTGATATCCTCAACCTTTTCCAACATTGCCCTCCTGGGAGATGTGTTTGACAATATTTCGCGTAAGATAGCCCCTCCAACTCTTTCCTCTGGTAGCAAGGATGGTTTGCTGATGGTTAATCCGTCAATAGTGACTACGTGTGACCCTGTCTCATCTCCCCAACTTCCCTCGCCCTCCATCAACACTGCGCCCACTTCCGACCCAAGCAACGTACAGAATCTTTCTTCTCCAGCACCGACAAATACGCAAAGGCATAAGAAGTCCATATCGATCGTCGAGGTTCACGAAAAGTTCTCCGTCGACAACCAAAAAGAGCTGTACCCCTATTCCGACGAGAAGGAAGTTGTTGTCAATGAGCAGTCACGATCACCAGACAAGGATAGAGTTGTCCTCAATCCGCAAGACAACGCGGGTTTGCGTTTGCTGTTTGATTTGAATGACATCGAGGTCTCCCCGAGGTCCTCTCCCCTTGCGGCTGCTCCGTCCCTTTCATCTATCTCTCAAATCTCCTCCATGCCTAGTGTGTCGAACCTGCATGGTATTCCTCTGTCCAATCCTAGTCAGACCAACTAGAAACAAAGCCCCTACCTCACCATATGGGCAACTATACGATGAGAGGATTTGTAAAGGCCGAGTTAATTCAAGGAATATTATCTACGCCGTAGATGAAGAATGCCCGGACATAGAACATTATCTTCATTGAGAAAACCTGATGCCAAACTTATTTACCCAACAACCAGAGTATCATATAATAGGCCTCCAGAGTAGGTACGTGCTCTATGCTGTCAGGAACTAGATCATCTGGGCGAGATTAACCCCATGGGGTCTACGATCGGGGCCTGGCTGATGTCAAAGTCGTGTCGCCCGGCGTTGCGAGATCAAAAAAATATAGACAATCACAGATGTTCCTGTGGCTGACTGGCTGAGAGTGTAAACCATGACAGACTTGGCATGCCACAAGCTAGCCAGGGGGGACATCGATGAGGCCAAGAGAGCGGCCCAAGTGGGTTCTTCCGCTCCTATTAATGGAGATTGACAGCAAGGTAGTCGAACCTCTATTACCGCCTCCCAAGCTCTCTGAGGCAATAACCTTGCTAGTTCCTATCGCTTTGTGCTCTCTCCCATGAGCCTGATCATCATCACCGATGTGACAAACTCGACAGCCGAACAAAGTAGTTACACCCTCTGAGCCAATCATTGCCTTGATAGACTAGTTTGCTGTCATAATTCGACAAGAAGTTGTATGGATGGTTGAGGATCACGGAGTCCTGAGAAAATGGGGTTATCTTCTGTCTTGGTCAGAACAGTCGAGTAGCAACGCAACTGTAGCGAGACCGCCTTGACACCACAGGCTCGATCAGTCCGCCACGTCTCTTTTATCTGAGGACCTATGCCAACTGAATATTTCATTGTTCAGTTCCATCTACGTCTCTTCTAACGTGGTGGTGTTGGAGATTATGCCATCTCTAAAGAAGAGGTAAAAAAAGTTGTGAGAGAAAAAGAGGTCATCGGACATCGGCACAGTTATCAACGCATGAAACCATCAAAACCTCACTGTAAAACACCGTAAGCCAGAGGTATCTTCGGCTTTGCCTATGCCTGCACCCCTGAATTCCCCCCAAGCGACTGGTCGGAATCAATGGCTGACCATCCATCCAACCACAAGTCCTGGTGGTCGGCATCAAAGAGGTTGCCCCACTCTGATCCTGTCCCTAGCAGATCAACAGTCGGCCCATCCCTCAACCCTGGCTGGCCATTGTGGCTTAGTTGTTGGCCTTGAGATACTCCTCCAGTAGCCAGGCTTGAATTATGCAGCAGCTCTTCCCTTCCAGTAATCTCGCCAACTCTACGGTGAGATCTTTGCGGATCTAGTGTTGGATCCGACTGGACGGTTGCGGAACTTGGATTTTCGTTCGTATCTGCAGAGTCGTCGCTGGAGTGGAAGTCGGGGACCTCTCGCCTCAGAACGAATCCACGGCTATTGGAACTTTGTTCAGAATCTTCAATGTCTGTCTCAGAGCTTTGTTGGTCCCTGGCCTGCGAGCTATCACCAGATGGGTTTTGATGTGACGTTTGCTCCGTGTAGGCTCGAGACAGGCTCCGGTCCAAAGCTCTGCGGATGTCATCCGCCGCAACACTCGCCAACGCAGGGTCTTGAACAAGAGACTGCTGGAGAGTCTGCACGAATTCTCTCGTCAAAAACATGCCCGGAACGTAGAGCACCTCCTCCGTTGAAGAGGTGTCAGGGGACGGCTGTGGCCGTTCAGAAACTGTAAAATCGTTGTACGGCGTGGCAGGTCGGGGCGAGTGGCCAGGGAACAAGAGGTCAAATATCCTATACCATTGTTCCTCTTCAGTTCCAGGCGCTGATCTCAGTCTGAGGCGGGACATGACCCAGTCTTCGATATCGTCCCTGTGCTTCCGGTGAAGATGTTGCTTGACATACCGCACCTTGGTCAGGTTGAGTTTGACACATGCTTGGTACTGTTGGAGATCCTTTTTGCAAAAAGGACAGGCTAGGGGCTGAGAGGGCCCTGGCTCCTTGGGCCGCCTGGCACGTTTCGACTTGCCTGCTGATGGTTTCTCCCGCTCCGCTTCGTCTGCCGAATCTGTTCGCTCTCTTCGTCTTTTTCCACCTCTAAAGCCTTGTTTCTTTCGTGTTATTAGACCTGACGGAGCCGATGTCGCTGACTGCTCCCCGGACTGATGAGTCGCTGTCCAGAAATCCTGCCAGTCTTGCTGGAGCCACCGCCAGATACACAGAAGATACCAGAGAAGTCGAGGAAACAAGCGCAAATCCTCGCCCGGCGTCATCGCAAACGACGCCTAGTTATCTCTTGCGGCTCTCTCGTCGGTGTCCTGAATCTCCCATTCATCCGGTATTTCTTGGGTTACCGCGTCGCTGTCTTCATCACCCAACGTCGATGAAGAGCTCTCTGAGTCCGTTGAGGCGTAGGCCTCAGAGTGTGTAGCGTCATCTTGAAACTTCTCCTTCTCCTTCTCCTTTTTCTCTTTTCTCAATCCGAGATCCTCGGGGGTGTTGTCGGTGGTATCTTGCCATGATTCCGTAGGCATCATAGAGTTCTGTGATTCACCTCTCAAGAAAGACGGTTGGGCTTCGACAACTTGCACCCGAGCAGGACATCCAGAGTCAAGCACTAAATTGGGTCTCTCATTCATTTCGGGATGTTCCTTCTCGACTGCTTCCTCAACAGAAGAGCTTGGGTTGTCAATATCCACCTTGTCGCTTCTCAGATCAGAGACGTGAGAGTCGTTTATATCTCGACCCGGGTCCAGTGGAGGCGAGGCCACCGACATTTGATCAAGGGCATCTCCTTGGACTGGGGTTCCTTGCCACGTCGCCATCGCTTCCTGATGCTGGTGATGAGTGATCGCTGATGAAGATAGGTACTCGGATTCGTTCGCACGTGAGATATGGACCACACATGTGTCGTTGCATCGATAGTGATCGCAATTAAGGCATCTAACGTGAAGGGCCCAGCTCCAAATACTACCACAATAGCACTGTTTTCAATCAGCGACTCGAAGTTGTGATGTCGCCTTGGGATGGGTACTTACACATTCCCACATGGAATCAGTTCCGTGTGAACGTACGGGCTCGTGCATGATCAATCTTCTTTTGTGTTTCGCAAGGTAGATTTCTGATGCAAGTATTCGTTCTTGTGGGGCAAAGCGAGTGTCTAGAGGAATGGGCGGTTTGTTGGTCGAATGGATTGCGCACAAGAGATAGGAGTTACGAGAGTTGTAAGGTGTGGATTTGGGCTTTTTTACATCTCAAGTGGTGCTGATGAGTTGGAAGGGCTTTGAACCTCCATGAAAAATGGATGGCCTGTAAATACATCGGTCAGTCCACCATCACAGATGTGACAAACTCGGCAGCCAATCAAGTCGTTGCGCTCCGTAGGCCAATCATAACCCTCATAAGCAGCCAAGTACCAGCATCCCTCAGCTCTTGAGAAGCTCGGGGCATTCATTGATTTCGTGGTCACCATTGTGCTCATTATGCTCCCCAAAGGAGTATTGGTTATGGTCTGGGAAGGGCAATGCCCCCTCGGGTCACCTCTGTGACCATAACAGCGTTGAAAGCACAAACGTGACCAGCAATCTGTATAAAGCCTGCCAAATTCGTGGTTTATTGTAGAACAGAACCCAGACTTAACTTCCAGTCCAAGCATAACAGTTCTTCAAATCCTCATTACACCGACCCTCTCCGATCTCTGTGACGATTGCCACACAAGCACAACATCGTTGGTGGCACAGAGAGGATGTCTCAAAACATTCAGGTCCCCGGTATGCCCTCTTTTACATTAAGGTGATATCAAGCTGAACCTATACCATGAAGTCGTCGAACCTCCATCCGTTCTGTTGGCTTTCATCCATGATGAACCAACACTGCCTGAGCGACTTGCCATTTCACAAGGGACGAAGCAAGGTTGTAAAGAGAGGCTGAAGAATATGGAAAAAGAGATATCCAAACTAGTGGATATTTTGTAAGTTAGACAGCAGGTGGACGCGTTCATAATAGTAACTGATCGATGCAATTCAACAGGGGGCCAAACTCCAAAACACAGACAAGCCTACCTGGGAAACAAAAGTAAGGATGGTGCCTTTCAAGGCCCTTTGGTGTTTGGAGAGTCCATGGTTGGCCTTCTTCGCTTGGGTGCAGCTCCTGAAGACATGAAGGGGTTTACTCAATGTAGTGCATATACTTGGTGGTCGTGAGGATCGATATGCTGTGCAACTAACACGACGTTTTGGAGCCACGGCAACTCACACCCGGTTGTAAAAGAAATGTTCACTTTATCAACCATAGTGACATAGCTACTAGTTTCCAAAAACTTTCGCAATAAACTAGCGCAATATCTTGCGCTCTCATTGACTCTCAATTCCGCCAGTCTAGAGTCTGCATCGGTGGTAGCGGTCTGCAGATCTGATATGCTCACTCAGAGCTGCGTCGTTCCTGTTTTCCTCATGCCTTATTTTGATAAGCAGCTCCTCCAGTGTTTCACAGCATTGGGTTTGAATGCTGCTATGTTTTATCAGTGTGTTCTTTGATCTTGTGTACGGCCAAGATGTCATTGAAAAAATAGGAATAAGCAGCTCCTTCAACTTTTTTCTCTTTCTTAATTCCATCATTAGAAAGCTTGCTTACTCAATCACCTGGGCAGTGTCCACTGCTTCGACTATCTCTTCACCTCGGTCAATTTGTGGAGTCTAGTCACTTCGGCCAGGCGTGTGCCTGTGGACTGTTGGCGCAGGCACACCTCGATCTCAAGCTCCATGGAATTGAGCGTCTCCAATTGGCGTCTTATCACTGTTCAGGGTGATAGCCGGCATCAGGAAGCCAGAGCCGGATATCTATGGTCAGACTGCCAATCCACGATCAATGCATCTGCAGTCTCGCATTGTGGCCCCTTGACGAAGTCGGTCTTGGCAATAATCGTGACCGACCAGAATCGAGACGCGAAGACCAAGGAGTCTTGGCTCGGCTCGTGTCTGGTCGCTCATCAAATCATTTCTGCATCAAATACCCAGTAAAGTGGTTAATCTTTCCAATTCAAGCCATGCTGTCGCATGTCGGCTCTACCTTGAGGCCGATGCAGCGAGTTTTGCCTGTCTACCTATCTCGGGCAGCATCGGGGCGCCTCGGTGAAAGAAGAAATCCCGAGGACGGACAGTGGACATATCTGCGGTCGGTGTATCAGGGCATGGGTGGCTGAATAAAACTTCATGACGACATTACTCATCATTGTTCTTTAATAGTGCATATACCATCCATGATACATAAAACAGCGAGAGATTTCCCCAAAGATAGCATCCTTATCACATTCCTCCCAAGCCAACATCTCAATTCGCACTCATTCTTCAGCCCGACTTTACTGCCAGCATGTCGATTATAACGGTTCTCGGTGCCACTGGATCCCAAGGCGGCTCCGTGTGCAGAGCTCTCCAGGGCAATCCGCACTGGAAAGTTCGCGCCGTCACCAGAAACCCCGCTAGCAACGCTTCCAAAAGCTCCTCGAGAAGGTGGCTCGGTCCAAATACGGGAAATATTCCAAGATTTTTTACTGACGACATATTCATCTAGGGCATCGAGGTCGTCGCCGCTGATGCCAATGACGAAGCCTCCCTCCATGAGGCATTCAGGGTACAAGATGAGGAAACCGCCAACCATCTCGAACCTAGACTAATCAAGGTTTGCATAGGGTACAACGGCTGTTTTTGCGCTTACAAACTTTGATTGGTACGTGTATCATCCATTTAGCTCGTTATAATACTTACTGCTCATTTCAGGGGACTTGTGATGAAGAAGGGCCGCGAGGCAGCCGGCGAGGTGGAAAAGCAGCAGCAGATCAACATTGCCAAGGCGGCAGCTCAAACTCCAGGCCTCAAACACTATATAATGAGCTCGCTACCCGCCGCCAGTCTCTCATCAAACGGCAAGCTGCCGGTTCCGCACTTTGACTACAAGCACGCGGCCTTTCAGTGGATCGAGGAGCATGCGCCGGAACTGGCAGCCAAGACAACCCGGGTCTGGCTTGGTTGGTATCCATCAAACATGGCTTTCAACTCCATGATGAAATTTGTCCATCTGGTAAGTTGATCGCAGACGTCAGGCCAAGTTAGGAACTCTTTACCCTTGTACCATGGTCTGAGTGGTAGGCAGCGCGTTGCTAATTGCTTTTCTTCGACATAGCCCGGCCCCGATGTTTATGCTTGGATTCAACCCAGCAAAGAAGATGCAGTTCTCCCCATCGCAGGAGACGCCCAACACAACGTCGGGGTGGTCGTAAAAGGTATCCTAGAAGACGGACCAAGGTCGTTTGGCAGGATCGCCATTGTCATTACCGACTATCTCAAGCTGTCGGAAGTCGTGAGGGTCTGGGAGAGTGTCACGGGAAAGCGTGGCGTGTACATCGAGGTCTCGGATAAGACGACTGAGAAGATTTGGGGTGTCGGAGGTCTGGAGATCGCCTCTCAGCTGCGGTGGAGTGAAGAGTTTCCTAACTGGCATAAGTTGGAGCCTGAACGGGTCATCAGTCTTGAGGGACTAGGTGTCCAGGGCAAGGTTCGGAACTTTAAGCAGGCCTTGGAGAGTGTGAAGGAGAATCTTATCTAGTCTAGATAAGGGTTGTGCACCAGCTCATGCTACCACCATAGTGGTCTACTTGGAGCTCTGCAACAAGACTAGTGCCAATCCCGTGCGCTTGACCTCTGATGCGCCTTTCCAACCTACTCAGGCTTACGACCGTAGACGTACCGCACCTTGAAGTAACTGTGGACCTTGCGGTTGCGGATTGCCTTGCGCGTCTGCATGAGAAATACCTGGAACTCATCTTCCGGCCACTTCAGGACCTGGTTCCACAGCAGGAGGGAGTATCCTATGGCGATATGTCAGGGATATCAGTGTTGGGTTAGGTAATGAGCTTGCTCACCCTCGAGATCGTTCTCCAACGTCAGCTGGACGAAGCGGCCCACCTGGGCCATTTTAGGGTCTTTCGGCCAGCTACCAATAGGCATCTATAATTCACAAGTTAGATACATGTTGACGAGGGTGTACGTGCCGTGCAAATCTCACCTTGTAATCCACCGTCTTTATGTCGACAAACCCAGCCTCTTTAAGCCCTTCCACCTGTAGCTCGCCTACAAAAAACGGACGGCCCAGGGCCTTGCCGCCTTCTTCGTACATCTTATCGCAGACTTTCAAGACAGGCTCTAGTTCGTCAGTCCCATCATCGCTGAGCAGACGGACGTCAGCCTCGACTGACTCTACCCAGCCGCCAGGGGCGCAACAGCGGTAGGCCTCCTTAAAGAGGGCATGCCAGTCAGCGATAGCGCCGAAGAGGTAACGAATATGGATAAAATCAAAGTGATTATCTCCCCAGGTCCATCTCTCGGTCGCATCGTCTACCTCGAATTGTACATTCGGAGGAACCCATTCTGGCTGGCAGGGTGAGAGGTCGGTACCGATCACTTCGGCACCTGTGTACTGATCGGCAAAGTCACTAGAATGTGTAAGCATAAGCTGGCCACTCATATCTGAATAGCAGGGCGGTGGTACATTGCCCAAATGCCTTGCATATGGTTAGCGATGTCCGCGTGTGTGGAGGGTTTCACGTACCGCTTCCTGTACCAACATCGAGTACTTTCTGAGAAAATTATGGTTATTAGCGTAAGGAATTTCGCCGTTCAATGCTTGGAGCAAGTTCGCACCTGAACATTATCTTTGATAGGTGCGAGAAATAGCTGACCGTCCAAGAGAAGGGTGAGAGAGTGATGGCTAAGCGTAAAGTTAGCGTGGTGCAGTCAGTCTCTAGAAACACGGCCGTACGAGATGTCTATAGACTCTAACTGCTGGTCGTCATTGGGAAAAGCATAGTCATTGACAAACTTGTCGGCATGGTATGTGCGACCCTGGACACGACGATATTCGAGAATGCTGGCAGAGACAGAAGCGGTGGAACTTTCTCTAAGACGCCGATTTAGCACTTTGTGTCGCACCACATGACCAAGTCGTTCACTCACGCGTCTGAACCGATAGATGAATCGGCGTCCTAAGGATCAAACATCAGCTACGGATTTTCGGCCAAACAGAGGCATTTTTCAGGTCTTACTTCGCCTTGATCAGCAGGAACTAAATCGATCGGAGACGGAGTCGATCTCGGTGGAGAAGCGGAAGTCGGTACCCCGGCCGGCGAATTGGACCCGCACATGGTGAGTGAGACAGTCGGTACCAAAATTAGAGGGAGGCTAAGATGGTGGTGATGGAGCTAAGGATGAGGGATGGACGGATCGCGAGAGGAGTTCGAGCTCGGAGCGGGGAACACCCATGTAAGGGGTCATGGCTAAATACCGCGGTTAGAGGCCAATCGCGTGATGGAGAGTCGGTTTGGTAAGTTAATCCGCCCGTTGAGGACGGAATAGGTCTAGGGTAAGAGGCTCTGGCTTGTGTTTGAGTGGAATGAAGAGTGTCCAGGTTGGCACCAGACCCTGAACGGGTCATTACTGTTGAGGAACTGCGTATTAAAGATAAGGTCTAGAACTTTAATAAACTGCTAGAGTGTGAAAGGGTCCCTTGTTTAGGTCCAGATATGAGGCAGGATATCGACGGTCATCGCCCTTCGCTTGTCCGTTTTCTCTTTCAGGACCATCTTAGAACGAGTGTGGAGGATGGCGAATCAGCATTTGACATGTAGTTCCCCGATAGTTTATAAACAATGTTGTGTCCATTATCTAAAGAACAAACAGGGCTTCAAACCAAGTTCTACTTGCATTACCATTGCATAAATATATGCTACTTTCTTTCATAATTTTGATGCAGTGCTGCCCAACCGACCTGGCACTGCCACACCTTAACCACACCTGGAGGTGGCTTGTTTGATGATGCATCAAACAAAGCACAACCACTGCATCTCATTTCCCCTCAATTCTCCTCGTCAATCTTGACCTTTCTGGCACTTCGGTCTTCAATATCGACGACATAATACCCAAGGCATCTGCCGCCAACGTGTGGGTCGGCGCGCCTCCCGTCTCCGAAGGCGCCTTTGCCTTTGCCCACGGCGACTTCTTTGCCGAAGCCTCAGGCCAGAACAGGCATCGTCGTGCAACGCTCCAGGAGCTCAAGACGCACTTCACGTCTGGTAACGACAAAGATCATCCTGCGCATTGGTTCGAGGCGCAGCTCATTCACTATGGTCTCCCGCCGTCAAAGACAAAGTCGGTCGCCCGCATGCGTCTGCTGGATGTTATGAATGCGGGGAATCTCAAGGTGCCGGCAGATGTTACCAAGATTGAGAGCAAGCTGAAGAAGGAGTGGACAAAGAATGACCGGGAGGCTAAGAAAGCATCCAAGGCTGCTTCTTCAACACCGGCAAAGGCTGCGGGTGCCAAGAGAAAGGCTGGCGACGACGCTGGTCCCTCGAAGAAGGCAAAGACCACGACCACCAAGGTCACGACCACAACCAAGACGACCACAACTACGAAGACGACCACCACCAAAGCTTCCACTTCCAAAGCGTCTACTTCCAAGGCTTCCACTTCTAAGGCGTCTGCTGCCAAGGCTACTTCTGCCACGCCTGCAAAGAAGCAGACTGCCCGCCGAGGTGGTGCCTCCTCGACACCTGGTCGAAGCACAGCCGCCACCTCCCAGTCGTCAGCACCCCATGAGCAAATGTCCCGTCGAGGTGGCATCTCCCAAGGACCAACCCGCGCATCAAGACAGGATTCACCAGAAAGCCCCCCTCGGAAAAAGCAGACGGCCCGACGCAGCAATGCCTTCATGGCACGGAGACGCATCGAGGCTCCCCCACCCCGGCCTTCTGGCTACGACTTTGCCGCTCCTCCTCCCTACTCGGAGTACCCAGAAGATGGCGGCTACCGTTCGGATGACTACTCTTCTCGTGGCGGATATCAATCTCACAGCGATAACTACGATAACGACGGCTATGATGACGGCTACGATGACGAAGCCAGTCTCGCGCCTCTTGGCCTTCTCAACGGCGACTATGAAGTTGATTCAGAAGACGTCACTAGCCAGTGGGACTACTATCACCCAGACGACTTTGGGCTGACCCTCACGCTTTCCGGCTCCTCTCTGTGGGGACGCTTTAACTTTGGAATCTACGAAGGCGTCTTCTTCATTGAGGACCGCCCGATGAGACCATCCCACGAAAAGGTATGGTTTAAGTGGCGCGGACGTGAAGACCAGGGACCCATCATGTACGGCGACCGAAACAACGGCTGGATCAAGTTCCTGGGCGATGGTCGGATCGAGGGGTTCCTAGACGCGCAGTCTCTTTCCTTCCAAGGCCGTCGATTTCCGGACCAGCCGACGAGGAGCAGAATTGATGCGCGCAGCATGAAGGATGAGTTCGATGGGTACTCTGAGGATGAGTATGAACGCGAGAACCGGGCTCGCTGGTGAGTTTTGGGGTCGACAGGCGTTTGTTATTGACGTTTTGTCGGTTTTTTTCGGAGTTGGACAAGATCTGGAGGCACCTGGCTCTACAGACTGGGTACAAATCTTGTGATACCAGGGAGGGGATTGGTTTCGCGTTTGGGTTGATGTTGTTAAGAGTTCCTTGTACATGATGTCGCTTACCAACAAAGGCTGGGGCAATTGGGGTCATTTGTTTATGTTCCGGTCATCCACCTTCTTCTGTCTCGTTCGCCCGGTCACAAACTATTGAGCAGACAGTAGTTCTCTATTGAAATTCAAACACACAGCACTTGTGATCAAGATCTCGCTGGCGCATCTCGCCAAGGCTGGGACGTGGAAGCACCCATTTATCCGGAAAAGGCCCCACTTTGTGCAAGGAATACACCAGACAGATAACCAGTGATTGGCTCTTGGAGACAGCATCACTCACTCAGATTCTTCAAATTACTCACCCCTTTTCTTTCTTTTCTCAATCTCATGTTGGAATCATGAACGTCCTCAAAGGCATCGCAGATGTCTTTACAACAAGGAGCGCCCCTCGAGGCCTCACCGGCGCCCTCGGGACTCCCCTACCATGGTTCCCAACCACGAAGGCCTTCCGCGAGACATGCAGTCATTTCGCCGACCTCCCCAGCGATCCAGACCTGGAGAACACGCTGTGCGAGGTCCACTACATACACCGCACCCTCAGACACTACCTACTCCCCACAACACTGCCCGACGACAACTTAGAGCTGTGTAAGAAAATGCTGCGGAGCCTGGAGACACGACGCGACCTGACGTCTTTGGTACTGAGAGAGACGTCCATCCTCGACACCATGTTTGGTATTTCTCAATTCCGAAAGCCACCTCCATATGAACCGCCTGACCTGCAACGTCGTGTCGTATCTCTGAATAACCACTGGAAACTTCTCAACGCCAATCCCACGCCCTTGTCACGCGGCTATGCCACCTCTCACAGCCCGCCCCTGATACAAAGAAACTATGAGCTCACCCTGACACTCGAGCAGGCCGCCGAGGCAGAGCTCCATTACCGTTTGTGGCGGACTAATAGGGATAGAAAAGTCTCGTACCTCAAGAGGCACCCCCCAGAGCCGATCCAGGCCAGGACGGTGACGCACGGTGAAATCGCCTCGGACGCGGTGTGGGAGGCGCTGCCCTGGACACCAGAGGAGATGGGCAAGGCACCGGAGGACAGGCGGATCAAGTTTGAGCCGCTCTATCAACCGATAGAGAGTCAGGCTGTGCCGCTGGACTGGGTAAATCCGGGCTCGCCCCCTGTTTTCACGACGCCGGAAGAGGAGCGGCGCTGGGACGTGGTTAGGAGGAGGTTAAATGAGAGGAAGGACCGGCAGGTCGAGCATGCAAAGAAGCTGATGGCGGAAAAGAAAGGCTAGGGCGCGGCACGTTAGAGGAGAGATGAGGGGAGGGAGTTAGTAGGTCCTAAGACATTCAACATGAGATGGCAAGCGGCAGTTTCGACGACGGATGGGGTTTTCATTGGTCAAAACACAACTGGTTCGATGGCATGGAAGGTATATTTGCATATTTGTTTTTACTATACCCAGTTTGGAGACTAGAACGGCATATTTTCAACCAGTAGCTTGTTACAACACCAATCTTTACGGCTGATTATAATTCGTTATTTTACAACGCGATCCTCGTCTACTTCTAGGTTGATTGTACTTTTCGGCATGTGTCAATAACCGTGTTATTGATTATTATGGCTGATAGCCTTTTGGAAGCGTCACCAAGTACACAATGCGACCCGTCTACTATCGAGATATCGAGCGTCATATTATTCTCCAAGCTCGCCTGTCTTTACTGGGACAGGTCCTGTAGAATCTTGCGTCCTTTTACACAATCATCCTCATGGTCTGGTTCCCTCTCCGTCTCCTTGATACCATCCTGAACCCACTCTTGCACTACAGGATGCTCAAACAATCGATCCACATATTCCTGAGCCGCGCCCTCGAGCTCGACGCCATATGTCTTGCAGCGCGACGCAATGGGTGCATACATGGCATCCACGATGGTAAACTTGTCCCCGGCCAACCACGGGCCTCCAAACTTTTCGATTCCTTCCTTGAATAGGGCGTTGAAACGGTTGATATCCCTCTGTAGAGCCTCGCTCGGCGTTCCCAATTCAATCCTCAGGCCAACATTCATGCTGCACTCGTCTCGTATGGCGTTGAATCCAGAATGCATCTCTGCCGCAGCGGATCTCGCAAACGCGCGAGCCGCAGCATCAGCAGGCCACGCGGCGGGGTACTTTTCGGCAATGTACTCGCAGATGGCGAGAGAATCCCAGACAAGGATCGACGTGTCTCCGTCCTGCAGACAGGGCACTTTGCCCGTGGGAGAAAAGGCGATGAAGTGAGGTTGTCGAGGACCGGGCTTGAAAAGATGGAGCTTCTCCTCAAAGGGGATGTCGAGGACCTTGAGGAGGACCCAGGGTCGCATGGACCAGGAGGAGTAGCGTTTATTTCCGATGAAGAGTGTATAAGTCATGGTAATTTTGTCGTTGATTTGTAAGAATAAACAAAGTCTTGGCAGAGGTGAAAGATGAGGATGGTTTTTATAGCGTCGATGGACGACCCCGCTGAACTGGTGAGTCACGACACGCCCTTTATTCGACAGGCGGTCTGTTCCGTTGGTAATCAAGAGGGTTTGTGGTGCCACAACCTTGGAGTAGGACAAAAGGCTATTGAATTAAAAGTCCTACGTAGTTATTACATGATGTATAGGTGCAGAATTAATCTAATGGTTGCCCTTTTTTGCTGGAACCACTAATGTATGTGCCAAACTCCTCATGATGATATCCGCGAAATGTTGAATCTTGTGCTGGTTTAAACAGAGCTTTTGTGAGTGGGAGGGCTGTAAGCATGCTCTTTCCGTCGCTGCGCACCGTCCCAGAGTGCAAGTGTCGTCTCGATAAGGTGGACAATGAAGAAGGGGATGAGGTTGTATTGCCATCCTCGCATGATACGCAGGTGGCTTTCGATGTCGTCTCTTTGGCTCGGGTCGGGCAGGTCGAGCTTGAGCATTGCCGAATACCAATTCTGAGGTGTCCAGGATTGAAGGGGGTATTTCTCTCCGGCGTCGAGGCCCGCAGCGACGTGGGGGTCGATTCTCTGGCCGTTGTGATCGTTTGTCACGACGAAGACGTAGATGAGCGCGCTGAGGACGAGGAGAAGACTGAGGACATTTGTGACAAGCCAGCCGTAGTACAGAGCGATGCTGAATTTGTTGGGGTTCGGTCGAGATCGCAACCAGAGAATCAGGAATCCTCCGCAGCCGATGAGGATAAATGCCGTCCCTGCTGCGCCATTGCTGGTATGGCCCTGGTCGACAATGAGATTCTTGGGTTCGCCCTTGAGCTCGTGATCCGCGCCGTTGTATCTGAAAGTAAAAGTTCCGCTCGCAGTACCGTGCAGCCATCCAACCATGGCCGAAATAAACGACAACTCGATGATGGACACGACCATCAAGAGCCCGAGGGCCACGTACAGCGCAGGACGGGGAAACATTTTGCGATGGAGAAAGAAAGTGATGAGAGAAACAAGAAAGGGGATCGACAGTGTTGTTTATAGCCTTGATGAAGGTCAGCGCTAGATGCAATTCTGGGCTCGTTAGTGCTGACCAGGCGCTGACTAGAGGCTGCGACTACCGGTGCCGGTAAGCGTAGGGTTGCACTGCCGGGACACTGCCATCGGTCGCCGCTGACGCAGCCAGAGATCAATTTGACGTGTGCAATTTGGGTGGGAGAAGCAGAGTTGGCGATGGACGAGGTTGGTGGATGCGTAGTAAGCGCGAGAGAAGACGGAGAAGGAGCAACTTGACTCTCATCACCGCCGACACTCAGCTCCAGCCTTTCAACGCCATAAGCATGAGAAACATCTTCAAAAAGCGCAGAGGCGACTTCGTTTACTCAGAGCTAAACGTCGTGGCGCTCAGATGTGGCTGACTGAACCCATGTCGTCAATTGGACGGGCCCGATGCAACGTCGAGCTGACTTTGACAACGGGTCCATCCTCCACAGTATGAGGAATCAACCAGACTATTGGAGACGGGCTGTCCCGAGGTAGGAGTTAGACTCATCATAGTCGCCGCTGGTGGCAACCACCCTCGAGGAAAGGGACTTTGGTTCAACCCTGTTTATTGGTTAGTGGTTCTTACGTTGCTACCCCGGATCTTGTTGTCCCCGAGGCAATTGGAGGCTGAGGATCTCGACTCTATCTTGTCGCCGCCAAGCCCTGCATAGGTGGACAACACTCACATCAGCCTCATAAGCGGGCTTCAGGGCTTGAACGCAATTTCAGCTAGGCCATCGAAACGCGCTTCCACGCTTATGCAAGCCCCCGGAATACGAGCAGGGCGAGCACGTTTCACCGGCGCCGAGTCCCACCAATCGTCAGCGGAGATTGAAAGGAAATTCGATGCAGGTCTAGGGTAGTCTTGAAGCAATCGACAGGATCCTTGCCAGCCATCATCAACACCAAACATGCGAAATACTTCTATATGATAGTCGGGGGTATCTTTTTGTGCTTCAATTGTTTATCCACGGTGTTGGTTGGCTAGTCCGCAACTCTGCCGTTGACCGTGTGTGAGGCTGGACGAAGAGAGCCAACCTTGACGCAAAGACCACTGCATCCACCAAACCCGTCTTTCGCAACAAAATACAATGCACACGACGTTCACCTCAAGTGGCTAAAAAATAACGCTTCTCAGTTTATAAGCTTGTCCTCTCAGCTCAAGCAGCCTCTTCTATTTCGAGATGTCGCAAAGTTCCGCAGGCGATCATGGAAAGGTCCGTGAGAGGCTCGTATTCAAGCAAGGAGTTTGGCGCGGGCGACGCAGGGAAAGGCTGAACCCAATTTCGCCTGGCTGTGTCTATTTAGGACCATGCTTTGGCGCCTCCCGTTGAATCTCGGCTTTCGTCTAGTTACTGAATGCTCAAGTTAGTTGGCTGACTAGGAAGCATGGTCGCTGCCTGCAGCCTGTGTGCATTAGTGATTAGGGCGCTGATCCATCGCCAAGCAAACAGTTCAGAGGCTGCTTCCAAGACCGCAGAGAATGGGCCATGTGCTTAAATTGTGGCTTCATGCGTGCTCTCCAGCTCCGTAGCTTGGTGTCAACCAATGTCACTAGCCATGATCCGGCAAGACTCCGCTGACATATTGGCGGCGTGTGTCGCGGATTGGGGGCCTTCACACCTTCAACTGATGTATCAAAGATACTTGCAAGACTTCAGTAGCATTGATAGAGCCTAGCAAGTGGATCCAAGAAAACGGAGTTGGTCCTCACATCCAACTGATCCGCCTTGCAGGGTTCCGTCCATGTGGCTATTTCAAGCGATTTAAGGACGGGCTTCCAAGGCGAGGGCTCCAAAGAACCTTTTTATTTGAGAACAAGGACGCTGCACGGAGGTTGATCGATAAGGAGATTGGATGCAGGAGCCGGTAGGAAAAGTCTAGAAAAGGGGTCAAGAATCCATTTCTCTGATGAGTCGGCGATTTCAGTCTCAGATACCAAGAAGAATATGTGAAGAAACAACAGCACAAGCTTCGCAGTCTCAGGATCATTGAGAGGTAGCAAGCTCAAACTTCAAAGTGTCATCTGTGCCTTGAGGGGTAACAAGAGAGGGATTGATGGCTGTCAGCTAACCCGTCTTACACCTTCCATAAACACAACTGCATCCTGAAGCAGCCATGATCAGCTGTCGGTCATATCAGCACTAGAGATCAGAAACTCGCTGTGAACAGGGAGATGAGAGAGAAAAGTTGTCTCGCAAGGCCACGCGGCAGAAGGTGACTTGACTTGTCGTTGCCCATGCGAGAGAGGTCAGTCTTAGCCTCCTTGGGCTTCCTGATGGTGAATTGCCGATCTGAAACTATGGAATAAACTTATAAACAAAAGAGGAAGATCTTTTGACTGACTTCCCTCTCTAGGGCACTAGACCATGACAATACACAATGCGAATCTCGACTTGCACCGTTTCCATTCGCGCCCGTTTTTGCCTCATCTGCTAAGGCCGTCTATAATGTGAGAAATGCTTCTATATATAATACTCGCTTTTATAAATACCATTCAAGGGACCCTATAACAGAATTAGGCAATTCAGGTATGTGGGCAATGAGAAAAACCTCGCTACCAAAGACCTCAAAGTTCATCCTCATCCGCCATATCGATATTAGCATTAATGGGCCCGATAAACATGTCAAAAATGTTTCCGTCGATGGGTTTTGTATCAACACAGTCACTAAGTTTAAAAGTCAGTTATAGGCGCTTCGCCAAATCAATAGTGGTGTTTCTCTCACCAGTCGTATTGCTTGCCATAGCGGTCAAGATACGCCAAGTATCGTTTGCCATCTGAATCATCTCCAAACCGCAGGAATTGAATCGCCACCTGGGTACGACTTAACTCCTTTTTGAGAATCACATTGATCAGTCTTTTAATTGGGTTCTCGACGCCCGCGGCGCCTTCTTTGCCTTCGCCCCATCGGCCGTCGGTCAGGACGAAGATGGTCAGGTTTTTGGGTTTCTTCAGCCCAAACTTCTGGCGCAAGGACGATAGCCTTGGGATGACTGTCTGATCGATGAAAGTTCCGATTCTGTCTTCAAAGGAGAGCTGGTCCCAACTTTGTTCGTTGAATAGGCGTAGAAGTTTTGAAGTGTCTCCCTTGTGTGTCAATGGCACTTCAGATGAGAAGCAAACTTCGACACCGTCAGGATCGAACTTCTTAGCCAGATAGGCAAGAATCTTGAATTTTTCCGTGATTTCATGAAAATGTAGACCCATTGATTCCGACGCATCCACCAGAAAGATGTGGTCGCGACCTTTGACGTTGTTCCCAAGCTGCCCCACGACATCTTTAACCCTGGGGTCAACGGGACAGCCGCTCTTGGCATTATTATACCAATCTTGGGCTTGATTAAAGGTTAACATAGGGGACAATGGTAGGAGGCGTCGTGAGTCAGGCCGTGGAGCTGGAGTGGGAGAGTTGAAGAACGGAGGATGAGGCGCTCCGTTGGGCTGACTTCCAGGCAATTCAGGCCTAGGTGAAAGAGGCGACAGTGATTCCATTATTGAAGTAGAAATGGGGGATTGCGGAGTGGCTGGGGTCGTATATGTGGTTGTAGTCTGGGATCGACGGCTCGTCGAAGGTGTCCAGGGAAAACTAAGAGAAACGGGACGAGGCGGTGAGCTGGCTGGTGGCGAACTAGTCGGTGGTGATCTGGCTATCGGTGATCTGACTGTTGAGGATCTTACTGTTGATGATCTGGCTGGTGGTGAGCTGGATGGCGGTGAGTTGGTGCCATGACCCGAGGAGGCGGCCTGTGTGATCTTGGCGAGTCGTTCGCAGAGCATTTGGGCGTCTTGTCGATCTCCTTGTGGGACCAGCATGGATGTCTCGATCATATCGAGCACCTGGAGGGTAACAGTGTCCTCTGGAAAGTAGCTGCGAATCCAGTCATGGGTCGTCCGCACGGTGCTCAGGGCCTGGGCACCGTCATGGAAACATCCACCGTGACCGGCTTGATCAAACCTGGGCAGTGACCTCGTTTCGGCGATGCGTCTGTTTCGATAGTTTTCCAAACCCTGTCGACCACACTTGATCCAAATCGCAGCCTCGCTCATGACGCATCCGAGGGACCAGATGTCGACTTTGGGGGTGATGTGAGTTCGTCCGTGACGGGTGTAATCTGCATGGTGGCTAGATTCCGGGGCACCTTATCAGATTAGCATTTAGGGCAACCTATGTGCGGAAAAGGTGCTAACCGTAGACCTGGCCTCCGTGTGAGTCGATACCCCACGTGTCTTGGCCAGTCGTCAGAGTTTTGGTGTGGCTGTATCCGAAATCTGTGATGACAAGCTCAATATCGTAGGGCTGGCTTGATGCGGATTTGGAGACGAGAAGGTTGTCGGGTTTGATGTCCTGGTGAATGCTGTAGTGCTCCGTTAGCTCTGATATTGTCAGGTGGCGTCAAGTCTGTCTTACGTCTGGAAGTTGGTGTCGATGGCAGCAAAGTTGAGATGGTGCAATCCCTCCAAGACACCACAGAAGGCATTCCAGATCTTGTTAGTGTCGGGTAGTGAGCGCGGCGGGTTCATATCGGTATAAAATTCTTCCAAGTTTCCGCCGTCGACAAACCCCAATATCAGATTGTATGTGATGGTGCCGTCTAGGCGCTGTTGTTGGTAGCAGCCATGATAGCTGATGATGTAGGGAGAGGAACGGCTTTGCAGACTGGTGAAAGTTTTTACTTCTCTTTCGTACTGGGCTTTACCGGATTCATAGTAGGTCTTCCGGACGCGAGTGGCCTGTCATGGCATGGGTAAGCAGTGAACTAAAGATATGCCGCCCGCAAGGTTGCTTCGTACCGGGTCGGAGCCTGCGCAAGACGGATTCGTTTCAATCTTGTGGACTTGGATCGTGTCGCCAGCTTTAATGAGCTCCTCCGTGCAAATGGGAAAGATATACTGAGGGCTGAAGACTTGATTGTAAAGCTCGTGCTGCTCCAAGGTGACGGGGAAGAAGATCCACTGCCATTCGGTGATAGCCTCGAAGAGCTTGTCATACGATGGCGTATCAGGCCAGAATGAGGGACGGCTTTCTAGGGGAAATGTAGCGTCCTTTAGGTTGCGTTCGACGAGCCACCCGAGGAAGTCGACCTTGTTGATGTACACGAGAAGGGAGAAGGTGCACAAGAAGCTCTGGAAAATGACATTCTGGGATTTGTTGATAGAGCACGCCCGCAATATCGCGCTGATGCTGTGGGCCTCCCAAAATTCCTCGAGGCAGTGCCGAGGAATATAATGCGATCTCCCGCATCCAGTTCCGTCTTGACCATTGAATTGCAACTTCAAACGCCCAAGCTGCTCCCCACGTGTCGCGACAATGCTAGACGGCATTGATCGAACGGCGCGATGCGCTGGGAGGGAGATTGGGGCAGGGAGTGGCTGAGTCGGATCGGCACTCGTTGGACAAGAGCTTGTAACGTCGGTCGCGAGCCAGGGGGAGGGTCTAGGTTGTATGTAACGGCTTCGTAGGAGGACGATGTCGAGCAAACTCGTGGGGTGGGCTGAAGGGGATTGTTCAATAAGAGAGGCGGATGGAGTGCGCGCAAGGCTTAAAACAAGATGGTAGTGTAGGAAGTGCTTGCGGCAAGAATCTAGATGCGGCAATAGATGCAATACTAGATGCGCCTGATAATTCTGCAGCAAACAAGGCGTTGTTGTTGTTGTAGCAGGTCTCAACGTTTGTGAGATGGAAGAGCATCGGGGCGGGGTGGATGGGATGAGGAGGGACGTAGGGGTCGGCGCGAGAGCGGTCGCGATGGAAGGCACCGCACGGCACGGCACTTTACGAAAGAAAGTGAACTTTCAGGCTACAAGGCACCCTCGCCAAGGCAAACAAATGCCTTATCGAGGCTGAGAACAAAGTGGACGCCTTCTTTAGGGGTGGGTTGCATAGGTCGCCCATTTTCAACTCGGCTGAGACAACTGCATCCTTACAGGTTGGGTCACCCAATTGCTCCTCTGATATCCAGCCACACGGCGCTCAGCGCTTAGCCGAGAGGTGTTGGTAATCCCTGCCTTCATTTTCAGCTCTGGCTGTCTGATGTGACATGCAGATGCAACGCAACAATGATGCTGATGGCCTGCTTCGTCGCCCCTTTCCTCTCAGATAATGGCAGCGTGTACTGAACGCCGGAGGCATGCACATGTTGATTTAGGCTCGAGCGGCCAATCGCGCTGTTAGCGCATCATGTCAGCCCTGCTAGGCTCCCGATGTCACCTGCATGTCAGGACCTGATGCCACCTGGGCGAACTGTAATCCGCTACGGCTGCAGGGGTCAGCCTGCTAGAACGCCGGGCGCTGGATGACGGATCATTCCCCAGGTTCGCCAGATGGAAGCTCTTGAAGCTCAGCCAATCACTGGCGATCTGCAATATCACTCATCTGCAAGGCAGCCCATCACGCCGATGTTTGGGAGGAACTGCCATCTATGGAGGCCATGTCTGCCTGGCAAGCGGCAGGTCCCATGCAATCCACTCATCGCACTTTTGAGTCACATTAGACCCTTGCAGAAACAAGATTGGAAGCCCGTTTCTTGATCACTTGGTATTGAACGCCATTCTTGCTCTTATTTTTCAATGACGTTTCTGCCGTACACAGCAGTATTGAACGCCATCTATGTATCTCTATGTCTATCCCTAATGGAACCAAGGCCCTTAGAATTGTACAATACCTAGATACGAGATGAAAGGGGAAAAGTAGGAAATCTATCATGTCACACCATGTGATAGGCTTGGTTCTTCGAGTTTCTTTTACGCCTTGCAGACCAATACGCGCAACACCATGCCAGTAATGTCAATGTTAGCAATGGAAAGCAGACGGTAGCGAACAACTTCAAGGCGGCCAGCCGGACTTTCCAGGCGCCCATTGCAGAGCCGAAACCGGCACCACCATCCTGTCCAAACGAGATGATGCCACTGCTGAAGATTGTCTAACAAGTTGTCAGTGTTGGCTGTAGCTCACCGAAAGGGCAGACTTACAGCTACAAATGTTCCTGGGAGAAATATGAGCGTGAAGACTGTAATGACATGCATCGACATGGTCTTTTCGTGCATCTCTTGCGTCCAGCCCTTCATGATCTCGGTTGACTTTTCAGACGACTCGGCAAAGTACTTTGCCGTTCGCATACTCTGGTATTGAAGGATACCGTTGTACTAATCTCGCGTCAGTCGTAATCAATACTCTCAGATCAAAATAAACTCACCATTGTCTCTGTTCTCTCAACCCCGTGAAGGATAGTCGTGAGGTTACCCTCGTAGTTGGCGAGGTCATCCTCCAGCCGCCCTATTTTCATAACAAATTCTGAAGCGGCCTGCTTGCAAAGCTTCATTGTAGACTTGGGGACATGGCGTTTGAATCCCTCTGAATTGACCAGTTCCCGGTAATACTCCTTGACTTGAGCCAAGACTCTCCGGTTTTGAGTGATTGCTGATATCGCTTCCCCAAGGCTCTTGGCAAGACTGCTCAGTGACTGGAGCTTGTCAAACTGCACCAGATCTTCGATTCTGAGATGCTCTACCTTCCGAGGGGGAGGCTCTAATTGAGTCACTGTGCTGAAACCAGTGGTGACTTTCATGGATAGCCTTCGGACAAAGCCTGGTGACTCAGGAGACTTTGCAAGGCCACCGGTTTGCTGCCTGACAGGTGAACCTGGGTGAATTTCCATCTTTTCGCGTTGCTTGATGATGGCGATATCTTCGGCCAAATCATCCACAGGGGCATGGTCTGCCACCCCCGAGAGGCTTGTGTACTTGTGTTCAAGGCCATCGGCATAAGACTCCCAGTTTTCGACGCACCACTGCATGATCAGAAGATGATCCGTTAGTGTTTGGGCGAATGAGGCATGCACGCTGTGTAGAGGCGCGTCCATTTTCTTTATAGACTCTTCTGTTGTAGATTCGAGGCGCTTTCTCATGGTGTTATCGCCCTTGAGGACGACCCACAAGGTACGGCCCTCAATAAGGTCATAGGAGTGATATGCTGCTGTTTGTCGAAGCTCCCATCCTTTTTTATTTCTGCTTCTCTCAATCCCAAGAAGGTTGAAGCAGTGCTGAATTCTGATGCCGGATCGACCCATTGCACTCATTCCAGGCTGGTGATGCTGTGAGCCGAGGTAGTCTTCGTTCCGGAAGTGGGTGAAGCTGTGAGGTGTCTCCCGGTATATGAAGGAGCACCAGAAGTCTAGGAAACGGGCCATTATCTGATGGTGGGTGAATAGATACGCCATCATTTCTCGTGTGCAGTCGAGAGGAGACTTGTGGCTTCCAGATTTGATGAAACTGTGATATCATGTCAGTTTCAAATCAAGATTATGTCTTTTGCACGCACATGAACCTCCGACAGGGATCTGTCGGGGTTTCGCTCAGGGCGTTTTGGAGTTGAACCAAGTCGACAGAAGACCTGCTGACGTGCTTTCCTGCAAGAAGAATTAGCAAATCGCTTCCACATATAACTATTGCCAAATACGGACCATCTTGGGGCTTTGCAAGATCCCAGATTCTTATACGGGGTTGGCTGTCATCAAAGTATACTTCCTCGCCTTGCACTAGCTTCGATTTGTATGCCTCGAGGGTATACGAGAAGTCAGCCGTTCGAGTTAGATTGAGCGGATAGTCGCAAAACTTGGATAGCGACTCCTCAAACTCGTCAAGATGGCGGTTGTCAGTCATTTTACTTAGGTACGCCAGATGATGACGGATGCCTCAGGACGAGGGCGGAAGGATGGATAAACAACATGAGCAGAGGCTCATGATCCTTTTTGAACACCCCGAGGCATTTCCCCTCCCGAGGCGCGTCTCGGGAACGAACGCGAATGAGCGCAGGGCAGACTGCTGCGGGTTCACTGCAAATTTAAGACGGACTGTGGGCTTGCTTTACTGCCACCACATGTGCCACGGTCGGCCGACCACCCAGTCAATCATTCAGGGCGCGTGCTGTGGCTGAGTCTGCCTGGTGGCTCATGGGGCTGGCAGTGGCGGTAACAGAGACAACAACACGGAACAAATATGCCCTGGGACAAAACGTATTTGTCGTGTTCAGATTTTACAGGCGTACCGTTACAGAAGGCGTAAACAATGTCATAATTGAACTACCTAGCAAACCCATGCGCGTACCCATAGCCCAGCTAAACATACTGAAGCAGAACAGATGCGAAGGAGTATGGACTAGTCGTCGTCACTCTCCGGGCGATAGCACACGTACTTCAAGATATGGTTACGTTGCGCCTAGGAAACGCTAGTGTCAATAAGGACAAGAAAGGGGTTCGGGGTGACATCCATACCGAGGTCAACTTCTGGGGGATCGTGAGGCGATAAACAGTGCCGTGCTCCTACAGCGTTGTCAGTGCGCCTGACAAATGTTTTTGTCATTAAGACTCACCTCGACCGAGATGTCATTGCTGTACGAAGGGAACTGTTGTTTCAGGTAGTCAAGGAGGCTCCTTTTCCACAGTCGGTACTGGGGAAACGTGTCGATGACCATGTCCATGGCTGAGATGATTGAGGCGCAGCTCCCAGCTCTGTTATGGAGGCTGTGTCGCCCGGGAACAGGGACGGGACGAGGATGTGTAATAATCCAGATAGCCAGGCGGGGAAAGCCTTAAAGAGGCGATGCCTCCCACAAGAGAAAATGATTCACAGTGCTCTCTTGATGTTGAGCCCTGTAGTTGGTTGTGATGTTGGCTACTTGCACCCAGTCAAGCGGCCTGGTCATTTCACGGGGCTGAAAGAGCAAGACCTGTGATTTCAGAAAGCGTGGGGACAAGAGATGAGCAGAACAATGGGAACAAAGAGGGGTAATTTGAGCCTCATGTTCAGGTGCCATCGTGGCGCACCATTCGCTAACTGCCGTGTTACTCTATCTAGCATCTGATTGGAGTTGTCTGTGATAACATGCATATCAGGCTGGCGGTTGACGACCCATGACACCTTATGAAATCAGGCTCGGCAATAGATGCATTCCTAACCGACAAGCGGGCCGAGATGCGCCTCAGGTGTTATTTCTCCTGGCAATGCCTCACATATGCTGTCCTCCCATGACCAGTTACAGCTGCACATGGTTGCGAAAACGGTGGCAATCTCGGTAGATAAAATATTAGCGAAAAGAACAGGGGGAAACATCAATCGCTTTTTTTTTTAATTTGTTAGTATCTTTTCCCCTCTCTTCCTCCTCCTCCTTGTTCTTCTTCCTAGCCGTTGACCAACTGAACAAGTCAGATGTTCAATCCTAGCCGTAGCGGCCAGACTACCACCGTTGAGCTCTGTAGGGAAGACCACCTTGTTAGTCTGGGTACAGGAATCAGCAAGGGCCGAAAGTGCAGAATGCCTGGAGAGCCCAATGGGTCGATGAAGGTGTGGCGAAGAGGGGACTTGACCACCTTGGAGCCTCGAGGCGTCTTGAATCGAATGGAGAAGTGTAGATTCGAAAAAACAAGATTCCAGTGGGGGTTATGGTGGCGGTGGAATGCTGTTGTTGTTGTTCTTGTTAGTGTTGGCGGCATGTTGGCTGCGGTCAGGCACTTTTCTCACATATCATTATCGATGTTTTAGAAGGGTTTGAAAAAACAAGAAGTGAAGTTACCATTGTGTTGATGGTGTCCCTTGATGAACTGCCTATGGCTCGACAAGATTAAACCAAATGATCAAATAAGAGGCAAGGGCGATAATAAAACGCTTATATTCCTGGGCTGAAGAAAGTACAATAGTATTAATTAATCCAAGACATCAAATTCTAGCTATGAGTTACGGGTAAACTCTGTCTTCTGCTGTTGTGGCTGATGGCTTCTTGTCATCATTGCAGGTAATACTGAGTTACAGGTGCGACTCATCTACAACACATCGTGCCCCAGGATATAAAAAAGCTCATTCTTATTCCCTCAGTGATTCCATCCAGTATTACCACTCCTGAGAACCCTCCATTCTGATCATGCAGGGACTGCTCCAGCAGTGGACATGAGGGTTCCTGCTCGACACCACGTCCTACAAAACAGAACCGGAGCTTGTTTCTATGGATATTATCAAACGGGCCATGGAAGTTTTTGAGCACAATATGTTATGTGTTGCTTTCAATTTCAAGGGGACAACGCGCTTCAGAACACCCTGTCACTACGCCAAGGCCCTGGAACTGTAAATTCAAGCATTTGATCAACTTGGCCCATTCT
Source organism: Fusarium solani (assembly GCF_023522795.1). Classification (NCBI taxonomy): domain Eukaryota; kingdom Fungi; phylum Ascomycota; class Sordariomycetes; order Hypocreales; family Nectriaceae; genus Fusarium; species Fusarium solani. The sequence goes on from NW_027072151.1 coordinate 3,181,849, forward strand.
TGCTCCCGCCCCCCGTTGTTTTTCAATAGATTGAGTTTGTCGTGTGTTTTCTCTCAGATTATAAGGCCGATTTAAGCACCGGAGCGAATTGTCCTCAGTAACATTACTGATGGCTGGAAGAATACGGTTCAGGGGCGGCAACAGAACTACGCAGCCACTTCTCAAATCCTTTTGGGGTCAGAAGCTCTTACATGCAACCAAGAGAGGAAGCTTCTAAACTTCGCCGACCACCACCTTCTATTCAGTTGGTGAAAATGTTTTTGTTCATTACGGTGGTGGTGTTGTCATCCCCTGCACTATTCGTGCCGTCCTCGTCCGTCATCTCGAACCCGTTCTCCACGTGCCTACCCTGTACAGAGAGGAATCTCTAAGTTTTATCTACCTCCAATCACGGAGAAGTCCTTGGCAGGCTGCATCTTCGGATGCATAGTGTGGAGCAAGACTCTCTTGGATGCAACCTTGCTATAACAGAAAGTGAGCCTGGGATGCAAGGTTTTGGAGAGTACCATTGGTCAAGCTCTACAGCTATAACCCAAGAACTGATGGGGTAAATGCAGTGGTCCATCATACGTTAAAGGATTATAATGGTTCCCATCTGAACTATCCCTTCATTCATTTGATGCGATAACAAGCGCTTTCTTTAACTAGGAACCTGGGTATTCACTTTCACACTGGACCTGTTGTGCTTCTCTTCTCTCTCGTCTTTTGTATTCATCGATCATGGTGATGAAACTATGAGCCTACCATATGCAACACCCATCTACATCCGTCCATAGCCACCTGCTATTCGTCCCTATCCATTGTCCAATGTCCGTTCACACCCTTCTAGCATGAATCTGTGATTTCGATTGATACTCACCTTCCCCTATTGAATCAATGGAGAAGGCCATGCGGCTGCAGCAGCTCCACAAACCACCGTTGCCAACGATAATAACGATACTCATTACCACGATTAGCATCATTACCAATACCGGTAAGCTCTTGCCGCTCCGGATCCACACTCTCCCGCCCGTCCAATGGCACCTCTGGGCACTGAGGCTCGAGGGTGGCCTAGTCTTCTCCTCACCACCCTTCCGTTGGCCCACTGGGCTCTCTCGGTTGTTTTGTACACTTGTCCCGTTTGTCCTCATTCCCTTTCCCCTGAGATTAGACTAATAATGGTTTACTTTCTGCAAATCTCAACGAATGGGGAGCCCCGGCCCGCTGGGGGCGATAGCGAACGTGAAGGGCCACTCGGCCTCCAGCAAGGTGCCGAGATAGAGGCCGGACGGGTAGAGCCCCTGCAGATCGGGGTAGGACCAAGAGTGCTGATGCTCCTATTTTGGTCCTACCCTAAATTGAAGGACAAACCTCTTGGTAGTTTACAGAACACGCTCATTTGCACTTTTCTATGTAGAAACTACTTTTGCTATCGATACAGCTGAGTTACACTTAATTCCCTCAAGCATATTACCGGGTGTAACTTGTACCTTATTGTTTAAGATGACGTCTAGCACTTTCTAACAGGTTCATCCCTTGGGAACCAACATGATCGTCACACTCGCTTCACGGAGGTGTATCACACACTTTGGTGGAGTGCCTGAACTCGGGTGAAGATTGGCTGGGCTGCTCCTGATGCAACTCTGAGTTACCCTCCCTGAAAGCGGATACGCTGGATCGATAATCTCACTCAAAACCAATCTAACTTCTTGATGGTGACGGGGCCGTAGTACCGTAGTAGAGCCCGCGCATCGCGCGGACGTTGAGTCTCTGAACTCCCCTATTCGATCATTTGTCTTTTCTTTTTCTCGGTCTCGCTTTTATTATTCTAGACAACGCTGTGGTCACCCGTAATGTTTTCTACGGATTAGAAGACTGTTATCTTTGTGTGTTGTGATACTGCTGCGCAACAAGAATACGAGTACGACGGACAGATGGTAACTCCCGTCCTGTCCACTGGGCAGGGCATTATCAAGAGACACACACATGTTGGCCCGGGAACATGTTATCACAAGTAAAGGAAACTTCTAGCATTCTCCAATAGAATGTGTCGGGTTTAGGAATGACTGCGCTTCCGGTAATGTTGGCCAAGAATGATGCAAATTCCAATCGCAACCCGGCAACATGGAGGGGGACATGGCCACGTCAAGTACGTCCAAGCGCCATCTAAAGGGAAAAGAAAAAGAACACGAAAGGAAAGGTGTCACGGACTTGAAAAACGTGGCGTGATTCCTCCCGTTTCATTACCGGGGGCTCGTGTGTGACAGGCATGAATCAAAATATTGACAATTTTCAACCATGACGACATTGACAACTACCAACTTGGCACGCAGGGATGGAGGACATTTTCGCTCTCGGGATGATTAGATGATAACGCCCCTGATGAGGGGAAAATAGAGTTTCAAGAGAGCAAAAAAGAACGCATTGCCACGTTTTTGCCCCCAACTCCATGGAGATTATCAGCTTTCGTCCGGGCGGTGTCCGGAGACGGCCCCGTAACGGAGCCCGGGGTAGAGTTCAAGAGAGTCAGAATCTTATCCGTGTAGACCCACGTCGAGAAATGGACGTCATTATGGTTCTCAATGCGTTGATTCAGGAGTGACGAATGTTGGAGTCATACCGTGTCACCGGTGCCCTTGTCGATTTGGATCTTGATTTCTCAAACAGGGGCTTCGATCCAATCATTACCATGAAGCCAAGCTGTCAGATTCCGAGGCATCAAGTCTGACACCAGCTGAATAAACGCTCAAACTCTAACAAGCGCGATCCCGGGGTCCTCGTCGGGTCCGACAACTCTTGGCACGGCGGAGACTAGTGGATGATCCTGGCAGGGGAGGATCCACAGGGCATTTGGAGCAGGGGTTCAGAATTTACCGAGACCTCTTACCCCCCAGGTTTTTTTCAACGACATTCGATGGTTCCCCGTTCCTCTCGACTCTCACCACCAAGACTGAGCACACCACGAGACCAGCACTTTTGAGCGTCATGTTACTTGTATGGCGTGACTTGATTTGATCAAAATATATACTACAGGATTCTTTACAATTTCGAGTTTATTATGGTATCTGTATCAACGCCCCCCATTGCCGTGTTGCCCAAGTATACCGCCCTCTATCTCTCTAATGCTCGCTAACCATCAAAGATTCTGTGCTGTTACCTGAACGCCAGACACCCCCAGCCAGGTATACAAAACGCGTTCAAATGCTTGCGGGCATCAAGATAGAGTATACGCCCCTTCTTTCCCACCTTTTACGAGCTGTGTCCCCAAATCAACGCCATACCAAAAAAAAAAAAAAAAAAAAAAAAAAAAAGTCAAGTGACTGAGAAGAGTTGTGTACTTTCAAAAAGCAATGATTATTGTGGTGAAAAGGTTTGGTGTTGCTCATAGCTCGAAGGCGTCACCTTTTCGTACTCTGGAGGTGGACTCGAATGGCTATCCGTGGGACTGCTGGACTCGCTATAATGTCCTGGCAAGTCATACATCTGAGACTTTTGCACGCATGTGCATCTCTTGAGGAGCTGCTCGCATCTTTCCAAGCGTTCGAGGAGCTCCTTTGTGGGCTTCCGTCGCTTACGCTTGGGAGCTGGTGTACTGGGTATGCAAGTGACTTTGGCCTATCAAGCACGGGTTAATATCTTGCTTGGTATGTTGAAGATGTGTAAAAACATACCTTGACGCAAAAGGAACATGGACTCTTGCGATCACACTTCTTCTTGCGTTGCTGGCAAAGTACGCAGGCCAAGATTCTCTTGGACTCTGTTGGCCTTTGCGGTTGTTCTGTAGGCAGGGCTGCCATGGTGTCGTATAATGACCGAATGTGGCAATATGGGAAGGAACAGGTAAAACGTAAGCAAGCAGCAGAAACTTCTTTTTTTCGTTCTTTGGAGTTCGGTAAGAGAGTCAAGCCGGCGGGCGAACTAGGATATTTCTTGCTGCGGGCAGATAACGAGATGCAGCTCTTTTTGCAAGGGGTGTTGGTGCTCTTCGTACATGTTAACCAGGGCTGTGTATTTGCACATTAATAATTGCCACCCACACTTTGACGCTTTGTCGGTGACGGACACTAGACGGGCCCCGAAGGTCTTGTCGGGGACGGGGAGTCGACCGTCCCCGTGTGCGTCTCGTCTGCGGATCCCGCGTCGGTACCCACCAGCATCTCGGAAGATACGGGCTCGATCAAGTTTGCGGGAGGGCCATTATTAGACCTGGGGAGGTGCCTCGTTGTGGTCAGCGTCAATTTGGACAATTCAGATCTATCCTTTTGTTTTATTTTACTACATACATACTTAATATTTGTTGCTTTCTTAATTCCTTAGAACTTGCTTGTAAGTCACCACCACCCCCTTTCCTTCACTCAAATCTGACTCAATTGCCAGATAGAACGCTCACAGACACCGGTACGGCACGACCAAGCGCTTGACTGGACAGCATCTGTCTTGCTCAAAAACATGCCTGCCTCCCCAAACCCCAGCCCTGCCCCGGGCGAGGCACCCATGGGCGCTCCCGGCTCTATCCACGGCAGCCACGAGACCGTCGTCGACATGGAGGGCATCGCCTCTACCGCCCACTTCTCCGAGAAGCCCAAGAATGCGTCCCCCAACGAAAAGTCCAGCTCCAGCTCCAGCGACGACGATGAGGATGAGGAGGGCATGAACGAGATGGAGCGTCGCCACTCCATCGTTCGCGACCTCGCGAGGCAGTACACCCAGACTTCTATGCAGAACTTTCAGGGTGATGGTGCTGCACTCTTCGCTGCCGACGACAAGGACTCTCCTCTGAACCCTCAGAGCGAAAAGTTCAACGCCAGAGCCTGGGCCAAGGCCGTCGCCAAGACCATGTCGGAGCACGGCAGCGGTTTCCGTCAGAGCGGCCTCTGCTTCCAGGACATGAACGTGTTTGGCTACGGCGCAGAGACCGATTATCAGAAGGATGTTGGCAACGTCTGGCTCGGCATTCCCAGCGCTATCACCAACCTCACCTCTCCGAACCGCGGCAAGCGACGGATCGACATTCTTCGAGGCTTTGACGGTGTTGTCAAGGCTGGTGAGATGGTTGTCGTTCTCGGTCCTCCTGGTTCGGGTTGCTCGACTTTCTTGAAGACGATTTCTGGAGAGACCAATGGTATCTATGTTGACGACAAGACCTACTTCAACTACCAGGGTGTTCCCGCCGATGAGATGCACAACCATCACTCGGGAGAAGCTATCTACACCGCTGAGGTCGACGTCCACTTCCCCATGCTCTCAGTCGGCGACACTCTCACCTTTGCCTCCCGCGCGAGATGCCCTCAGAACCTGCCCCCCGGCGTCGCTCACAACCAGTACAGCGACCACTTCAGGGACGTTGTCATGGCTATGTACGGTATCAGCCACACCATCAACACCCGAGTCGGCGACAACTACATCCGAGGTGTTTCTGGCGGAGAGAGGAAGCGTGTCACCATCGCCGAGGCCACTCTTTCCAACGCCCCCTTCCAATGCTGGGATAACTCGACCCGTGGTCTCGACTCGGCCAACGCCATCGAATTCTGCAAGACGTTGAGACTGCAGTCCGAGCTGTTCGGTCAGACCTGCGCCGTCTCTATCTACCAGGCTCCCCAGAGCGCGTACGATCTGTTCGACAAGGCCCTAGTCCTCTACGAAGGCCGACAGATCTTCTTTGGTCGCGCTGAGGACGCTAAGGCCTACTTTATCAACCTCGGCTTCGAGTGCCCCGACCGACAGACGACCCCTGATTTCTTGACTTCCATGACTGCGCCCTCTGAACGCATCGTCCGTCCCGGCTGGGAGAACCGAGCTCCTCGCACGCCCGACGAATTCGCCGCCCGGTGGAAGGAGAGTCGAGAGTATCAGCTTCTGCAGAACGAGATCGACACCTACAAGAGCCTGTACCCCCTCAACGGTTCCAGCGCCGACGCCTTCCGAGAGAACAAGCAGCAGACCCAGGCCAAGGGCCAGCGCCTCAAGTCCCCCTTCACCCTCTCCTACGTGCAGCAGATCCAGCTCTGCCTGTGGCGAGGATTCAAGCGTCTCAAGGGTTCACCCGAGGTCACAATCTTCTCTCTCATCGCCAACACGTCTACCGCTCTCATCGCCTCCTCGCTACTGTACAATCTCCCCGAGACGACAGGATCCTTCCAGAATAGAGGAATCGTCCTGTTCATCGGTGTCCTCGCCAACGCGTTTGCTAGTGCTCTGGAAATTTTGACCCAATACGCTCAACGTCCCATTGTTGAGAAACACACTCGTTACGCTTTTTACCATGCCTCTGCGGAAGCCTTCTCATCTATCTTGGTCGACATGCCGTACAAGATCCTCAACAGTATCTTTTACAATCTCACGCTGTACTTCATGACCAACCTGAACCGCACTCCTGGCGCTTTCTTCTTCTTCCTCTTCGTCTCTTTCCTCATGGTCCTGGCCATGTCTGGTATCTTCCGTACTATGTAAGTCACACATCATCCTGCACCGATCAATCTCTGACTCTTTCAGTGCCTCCGTCTCTCGAACGCTCTCGCAGGCCATGGTTCCGGCTTCGATCCTGATTCTCGCCCTCGTCATCTTTGCCGGCTTCGTCATTCCCGTCGACTACATGCTTGGCTGGTGCCGCTGGATCAACTATCTCGACCCTGTCGCTTACGCTTATGAGGCTCTCATGATTAACGAATTCCACAACCGCAACTTTACGTGCAACCAGTTCGTCCCCAGCGCGGCTATCCCCGCGTACGCCGACATCACAGGCACCATGCGTGCTTGTTCCGCTGTGGGCGCTCTGCCCGGTCAGGACTATGTCAACGGTGATGCCTTCATGAACTCCAAGTATAAGTACTACCACAGCCACAAGTGGCGCAACGTTGGCATCATCATCGCTTTCGTCCTCTTCTTCCATCTCACTTACATCGCTGCCACTGAGCTCATCGCGGCCAAGAAGTCCAAGGGCGAGGTCCTTGTCTTCCGACGTGGAAACATGCCTGCTGTCTCTCAGGGCAAGGGTGATGCCGAAGCTGCTTCTTCTGGTCCTATCAAGGCTGCCGACAACCTCCGAAACGAGAACGACGACGCCAACATTCAGGGTTCCACCAGCGTCTTCCACTGGAACAACGTTTGCTACGACATCAAGATCAAGGGAGAACCACGACGCATTCTGGACCATGTCGACGGTTGGGTCAAGCCCGGTACTCTGACTGCCCTTATGGGTGTGTCTGGTGCCGGTAAAACCACTCTTCTCGACTGTCTCGCTGATCGTATCTCCATGGGCGTCATCACTGGTGAAATGCTTGTCGATGGAAAGATCCGCGATTCTTCGTTCCAGCGTAAAACCGGTTATGTGCAGCAACAGGATCTTCACTTGGAAACCAGCACCGTTCGCGAGGCCCTGACTTTCAGCGCCCTTCTTCGACAGCCTGCCACTACTCCCCGTGCTGAGAAGATTGCCTACGTTGATGAGGTCATCAAGCTGTTGGACATGGAAGAGTATGCTGACGCCGTCGTCGGTATCCTCGGTGAAGGTCTCAACGTTGAGCAGCGCAAGCGTCTTACCATTGGTGTTGAGCTCGCTGCTAAGCCTCCTCTGCTGCTGTTTGTTGATGAACCTACTTCTGGACTTGACTCGCAGACCTCTTGGGCTATCCTTGATCTCCTCGAGAAGCTCTCCAAGGCCGGACAGTCTATCCTGTGCACCATCCATCAGCCCTCTGCTATGCTCTTCCAACGCTTCGATCGTCTTCTGTTCCTCGCCAAGGGTGGACGCACCATCTACTTTGGCGATATCGGTGAGAACTCTGAGACTCTGACTTCTTATTTCGAGAAGAACGGATCCAGCGCCTGCCCCAAGGGTGAGAACCCTGCCGAGTGGATGCTCGAGGTCATTGGCGCCGCCCCTGGTTCTCACAGCGACATCGATTGGCACCAGACCTGGAAGGACAGCCCCGAGTACCAGGCCGTTCAGACCGAGCTTCACCGTCTGAAGGCTGAAGGCCCTGCCAACTCTGCTGCCCATGACAACGACCACGGTGCCTACAATGAGTTTGCCGCCCCCTTCTGGGAGCAGCTTAAAATTGCCACCCAGCGAGCCTTTGAGCAGTACTGGCGAACTCCTTCGTACATCTACTCCAAGGCTGCTCTGTGTATATTGGTTGCTCTCTTCATCGGTTTGGTCTTCCTCAACGCTCCCCTCACCATGCAGGGCCTGCAGAACCAAATGTTCGCCGTCTTCAACATCTTGACCATCTTTGGCCAGCTCGTTCAGCAACAGATGCCTCACTTCGTCACCCAACGGTCCCTGTACGAGGTTCGCGAGCGCCCATCCAAGGCTTACAGCTGGAAGGTCTTTATGTTGTCCCAGGTCATTGTCGAGATCCCCTGGAACACTCTCATGTCGGTCCTGATGTTTGTCTGCGTCTACTACCCTGTTGGCTTCGACAAGAACGCTGCCGCGGCTGGTCAGACTGCTGAGCGCGGTGCTCTCATGTGGCTTCTGTTCTGGCAGTTCCTCATCTTTACCTGCACCTTTGCTCACGCCTGTATCGCCATCACTGACACTGCCGAGGCTGGTGGTAACCTTGCCAACGTCCTGTTCATGCTTTGCCTGTTCTTCTGCGGTGTGTTGGCCTCACCTGAACAGATGCCCGGCTTCTGGATCTTTATGTATCGTGTCTCCCCCTTCACGTACTTGGTCTCAGCCATTATGGCGACTGGTCTGGCCAACACCGAGGTCACTTGCGCAGCCAACGAATACGTCATCTTTGACGCTCCCAAGGGCCAGGACTGCGCTACTTACCTCGCGGACTACATCAGTGCGGCTGGCGGCTACGTTCTCAACGAGAGCGCCACCTCTGACTGCCAGTACTGCCCCATGAGGGACACCAACGTCTTCCTCAAGGCCCTGAGCTCCAGCTACGACAACCGATGGAGAGACTGGGGTATCGGCATGGTGTACATCGTCTTCAACATCGCGGCATCGCTGGCCCTGTACTGGCTCGTCCGCATGCCCAAGGGGAAGAAGCAGAAGCAGTCATAGAGGCTGTGGCCGGGTTGATTCCTCACGGGATTTTTTCTTTTTCTTTTTGGTGAAGCATTTAGGGAAAACATCAACTTTTTATTATAGACTGGGTACCTTATAGATCAACTGTCAATGAGACTAGGACAAGATATTTTGATTCGACAATTTCCGCTCATTTACCTAGATTTCCTTAATACATCAAGATTGGCAGCCACTGGGCCGGAGTTCCGACTATAGAGGATGACATCTTGAATGACAGCATAGCATGCATTATGAAAGCCTTTCTCAGGGCCGATAGTCAGCAAGGCATTCTGGCAACACGAACTCAATAACAGATCTCTTCATTGGATACGTGAGACTTCTAATAGCTCAGCCTTCTGTGACATGCCATTATATTGATAACGCCCTTCAGTGACTGTCGACTCAGTGGTATACTGACCTAGCCAAACATTGGATGCCCTGGCTCGCGTTGTCCAATTGCTTGACCCAGTTCTCTAATGCTCGCAAAGAATGCACCTGTTCCTGGATTCTCAGGATAAGTTTTATCGACTGAGCCCTGCCACCCATGATCATAACATCGCACCTCCATGAACTCTACCTCGTTCGTAGCAAGTGACCGCAGTTCCTCAAACAATTGGCTCTGTTGAAGAAAAGATTGCATTTTTTGAATGCCGATATAGCGAAATATTCCGCAACACGAAGTGTTGTTCACATCCCATCCGGTGGTGCAGTATGAGGACACCACACCGCCGGGACTCTGCAGCACAGATCTGGCAAATTGTGAAAGAAGGTTTCCCAATTTTCCTTTGTCCTCTTCTGTGAGGGTAATGGAGAAGTTGAAGGTGAAGAAGGTGGACACGGTGTCATATGAGCTGTGCAACCCCGGATGCCCTCTGTGGCCGCCCCATGGAAGACGGTAAATGATTGAATGAACGGGCACAGATATGACAGAGTTCCAGGCCGCTCGAAGGTTTTCCAACTCAGTACTAGACTCGAACTGTTCTCTCCCAAGGCTTGTTTTCCAGTCTTTGACAGCAAGTTAGAATACCCAATACCCAAGGAAAAGGTGGAGTTCAAGTACCGATGAATAACTTGGCTCGTTGGGGACATCCGTGGACAAGAGTCCAGTAGACTATACCGGTTTGCTCTAGCTCAAGATATGCCTTTAGTGTAGATGCCCATACTTTTCCCACAGTCGTATTCTCGTCGGAAAGCGCTGGGGGAACTGCGATATCTGAAAAGTGAAACGTAAGAACCTCGGTGAACTCGTAGATACCAGGTGGAGGAGGAGTGAATAACGATGTTGACATGACTACTTGAAATTGGATCTAGGGCGTAGTGATGTATAGTCAGGTTTAAATCTAGGCGTCTTCCCAGGAAATGGTGACATGAGAGAGTTACTTGTTTCAAGATGACGACAAGTGAAACGCAAGATGCTCGGACCAACCTCACATGACGGCCGAAAAACACCAATCACATTATTAGCTCCGAGCCGCGTCGGCTTTCTTCTGGTTGGTCAATCTCAATTGATCGTTCTATGGGGTTGGTTAGTTGTGATTGCCCAACCATCTCAGCCAAGCTTCAAGTTCCCACATCAGGAAAGAATAAGACATGGCTTTCAAGAACTGAATCTCAACTAGATTATGGAATTTTGCAATATTTTGCTAATCTTAACGAAATGGAATTACAATGTGATTTGTTTCTCCTATGGCATAAGAGAAGATAGCTACGCCTTTAGTGGCCGCTTGGGAAGAAGTACCTCGTCATACTCCATCGTGTGCAAGTGCAGCCGATACTGCTGTATCAGGAAACTCGCACTCGATTTGGCAGCGAAGGCATAGTCGTCTTCAGTTAGGTCCATATCCACCATCTCCAAGTCAATCACTATAATCCTATCCTTCCCGTTTTCGGTGACCAGGTGAAAGTTGTCCAACTTAGTGTCGTCGTGCGAGACCTGATGGTCGGTGAGAGAGGTGAGGGCCTTGTCTAGTAGGAGACGAAGATCATTCTCGTCAAGAACTGCGCCATCTGGCGTCGCGAGACAAGCCCCCCCGATGTCTGAAAGTATCAGAGCCCGTTTTCCATCGTACTCAATCTGACCGTAGCATCGTGGAATGACGTCCCCCTGCAGGCATACAAGTTTATCGTGGGCTGTCTTTTCCGTCTCGAATTCCTCCTCCCAGTGATCTTTTTCGACTTTGAGCACGATTTTCTCTGGCAACCATTCTGGGAACTTGGTTTGTACACGAGAAGTCAGCACAAGGGGGAGAAGCGAGATCAAGACTTGGATGGCGAGCCCGAGGAGTGTTTTGTGGATTCGGAGGCGTAGAACATTGGGATGGCAGTGATCTGAGGCACGGAAAGCGAAAGTACTAAGCGAGTGAGCTGGTCACTCCTATGAACAGGGGGGACTTCGACATACGACTGTTCTCATCTTCGGCAGCTTGCGACCTAAAAAGTCTTTCGGCTGAGATTCATCTTCATCATGTATTTTGTGCCACCGGGGCGGCATTTGATTGTCCTTGGAAGAAGGCATTGTCAGGGTGAATGCTAGATGAAAGGGGGAACTCACGGTGCCACAGGATGAGCGGCCTGTGCTAAGCTGCCTAGAACCCCTGCACTCAATTCAGCCCCCAGCCGTGTCTCAGGGCGACCAACATGTTCCAACCAACAAGCATCTCTAACAGCGAATCAAGTAGTTCAGCTACCAAGCCTCGCTTTCACTTAGTGATTTCTTGAAGACAATACTCACTCCATCAACACATGGAAGAGAAAAAAGTTTCCATGCATAACTCTCAAAGCGAACAATCACCGTGTCCGTCGTTGTATGGGAGTTACTAGGGCTTAGCAAGTCTTCATCGTGTTCACGTCTGTCGGCATAACCGGCTTCACTATTTTGAACGGAAGCACGAACATGAGGGTATCAGTAAGCATATATAGTGCTAGGATCGGGTAAGAAAACTTACACCAGCCCGTCTTGGGGTTAATACCTAAGTACCTGCAAGACTGACCCTGGGTGTTGTGGCACTGGGATGAGATCTGGACCGCCAAGTTCAACCTCATCCACTTGACTGACCTCAAACTTGTTCGGTTGCGCCCCCGAAATGTTGCAGCAAAGCGACCTAAGGGTAAAGATGGCACCCTCTCGATCAATGTCAGCAGCGATACATTCTTCCCTGATGATGACCTCCTCTTGCACTACGGCGTTGAACTCGAACGGTCACACACCCTTGAGGAAGAAGACCCAGAAACGTTCAATATAGTCGACGCTTAATCCCATTAGTCAACCCGCCATTTCCCAAGCTTATGTCCAGGCAGTTCGGAGATCTACCACTGGGTACATAGAGACAATCACCACGACCTATGTTGCGACCTCTTCTTATCGCTACGTACCTACGTGATATGTACCAGCGGGATAATCAACTGATTTGGCTAGAATGAACTACATATACTCAACGAAATAATACCATATTGTTAGCGGGCGGTTCAAAGCATTGAAAGATGCATGTCTAAGGCGATTCAAAAGCACATCCTAGAAGTAGTTGAGACTTAGAAGAGACTGGCGCATGCAAATCTTTGCTCTTCAGCGATGAATGGAGGGGGTACGATTCATGTGATTTCTGGGGAGAGATATGAGCGAGCTTAACACAATAAAAAGAATAAAAGAAGTCATGGTATTGAAAGTGGCAGTTGGTTGTGTCCGTCACATGCCTTTCGGCCGTGAGCCGCAAATGCCGACATTTTGGCCGCTAACTTGCCGCACCGTCGCCGCAGCATGGGTTGTGGTGGGTTTGCAATCTGGGGAAATCTTGGCTCTGGAGATGGTCATTTTATACAGGCTCAACTTTGACAATTACAACACCAGAATTGTTCTTCCAAATCCTGAGAATTATGGGTTGTAGCTTTAAGGGAGCGCTTGGCCTTTTCTACCGTTGGAATTCCACATGCTGAGTTTACGGTGAGACCCAAGCCCACCCACGTTTTATGGCTGCGACGCGAGGAACTCAATCGCCCATTGACGATGGCATCTCAGCCTCCCAAAAACTAGCTTCACTCCCGTTATTCCCGTTTTTCCCGTCCCTACCGCCTAAAAATGTGCTAATGACCAGCTTCAAGGTTGTCATCCCCACTGCTGCTCAACCCTTTCGTCTCTCCAGCGTCACGGCGCAGGGCGACTCTGGCCAATTGAACAGTTTGATCGTCGTAATTGCTGGGTTTTTTTTAATGCATATTTCGTGATTCTCGGCCGGATGACCGATGCCGGGGTCGGAGGCGGAACCCCGCGAAAAGTCAAGGTGGGCTCCGTCAAGGGCGCGCCGGACATGCGGACGAGTATTACTTTTACATAAACCCCAGGTACCTCTCTCTCCAGCAATGCGTTTTTGGTCCCGTATCTCTTCGTTACCCTTGAACTCGAAATGGCAGCTTCCGAGATGACGGCTGTGGACGACAGTGTCTGCCCTACGCCCATCGACACTGACCCAGAGTCTTCACTGGAGAAGAAGCATCATGGCTCTGATGACGACATCTCTTCAACCCTCAATGGCGACGATTCGGACCAAACATGTCCAATTGACCCTGGAGAGCCTCCCGATGGCGGTCTACGAGCCTGGCTACAAGTCGTCACTGGTCATCTCGTCGCCTTCAACTCTTGGGGCTACCTCATCAGCTTTGGCATCTTTCAGCCCTACTACGAGGACAAGTTCCAGCTCCCGCCGTCGACCATATCTTGGATTGGGAGTTTAGAGGTTTGCCTCATTTTTCTTGTGGGGACCTTTTCCGGTCGCGCTTTTGATGCGGGTTACTACCGTACTGCACTCCTCATCGGCCTGTTTCTTCAGACCCTCGGCGTCTTCATGACCAGCATCGCGTCGGAGTACTGGCAAGTCTTGCTAGCTCAAGGCATAGCTCAAGGACTTGGCAACGGTATCGTCTTTGCTCCGACAATAGCCAACATGTCGACATACTTTACAAAGAAAAAGACCATCGCCATTTCCGCTGGGGCCTGCGGTGCAGCAACCGGAGGCATGGTGTTCCCCCTGATCGCCCAACAACTCATGCCCAAGATCGGATTCCGCTGGACAGTCCGAGTAATGGGCCTAGTCGTTCTCGTGGCGTCCATCCTCATCATGATCCTGGCGAGGACGAGATTACCTCCGAGAAAGGCTGGACCGCTTGTGGAACTTGCGGCGTTCAAGGAGCTGAGCTACGTGTTGTTTGCCGTAGCCATGTTCTTTACTCTTTGGCCGACATGGATCTCGTACAACTATGTAAGGTCGCTTAATGAGACTCTTTGTTTGGCTGGTTACTCACGTTTAATAGGCTCGTCAATACGCGACTGACAAACTGCACGGAACGGCTTCGGACTCTTTCACCATCCTCATTGTCATTAATGCCGTGGGTATACCGGGACGGATGGTTGCAGCCTGGCTTGCAGACCGATACTTTGGCGCCGTCAATGTCTTCATCCCGACCATCCTTTCGGCCGGCATCTGCATCTACATGTGGTCCCAAGTCCACACCCTCCCTGGCGGCTTCGTCTGGGTTTCCGTGTTTGGCTACTTTGGCGCCGGCATCCAAAGCCTCTTTCCCTCGACGTGCGCGAGTTTAACAAAGGACCTGAGCAAAGCAGGAACAAGAATCGGCATGATTTTCACAATTATTAGTTTTGCTGCCCTTACAGGGTCGCCGCTTGCTGGCAAGTTTATGCAGATGACGGGCGGTGATTATCTGGCTGCGCAGATGTGGGGAGGGTCGAGTATGATGCTCGGGGCGGCGTTGTTGTTTGCGGCGAAAAAGGTTGAGGAGAGACAAAAGCCATGAATTGGATATAATATTGAATAGACATAGACTGTATAGAATACTTACATACATACGACATTTCACAGCATCTTTTCGCGTTGCAATTGGCTGCTGTGAGACTCGACTGAGCATCTCGGCCCCGCGCCAACTGTATCCCCGGATTTTCGCGGTACATGAGGCTTCTAAAAATTCAACCTCAGATCCCCCTCCAACATCAACAATTTTGACGTCCAACCCCCCAATCTCCTCTCACAAGCCATGTCCCCGGCGCCATGGATATGCAGGAGCTGCACTCGAGCGCTGGCTCGCTCTCACGTGCGCCAATTCGTGCGCTTCGCCTCCAATGGTTCGTACAAAGCCACCCGTTGAGGCAAGCTCTAGCTAACGATTGCTCTCTAGATGCCTCGTCGCTTCTTGCTCCCGCCCTTCTTCACCGCGCACAGTCCATGACCTCCGAATACGACGAACTTCAAAAGACTCTCAATGCTTCTTTCGATTCTACAAAGGCTAAGCGCGTCGGCGAGCTTTCTCGGGTTGCCGAGGCTCTGAAAGCATGGGAAAAGTCGCAGGCTTCTGTCGCTGAGCTGACAGCCATGCTCAACGACCCTGAACAAGACGCCGACCTTGTTTCTATTGCTCGCGATGAGCTAGAAGGCGAGACGGGAAAGCTTGAGTCCCTCGCCAGGAACCTCTCTGCCAGTCTCACCCCCCGCCATCCTTTTGCCGATTTTCCCTGCATGATCGAATTCCGACCCGGTCCCGGTGGTCTCGAAGGCCGATACTTTACCGATACGCTTTTCAAGATGTACAAGGCGCTCTGCATGCGAAAGGGTTATCGTCACAGCGTGATGAAGTACGAATTCGCAGACACGGCAGGCGACTCATCCTCCTCAGCCGGCGAGAACCCCCTCCAAGAAGCCGTCCTCGAAATCCAAGACCAAGGCGCCTTTGACCTCTTCCGCAGCGAGGCAGGTATGCACAGAGTCCAGCGCATCCCCAGCACCGAGAGCAAAGGCCGCGTTCACACGAGCGCCGTCGCAGTATGGGTTCTCCCCTCGTTTCCTGAGAATGGCACTGGCAGCGTCGACTTTGAAGATCCGGAGAGCGACTTTTACGTCAACCCGCAGGAAGTCAAGATTGAAACAATGCGTGCTCGAGGTGCAGGTGGACAGCACGTTAACAAGACAGAGTCGGCGATTCGAATGACGCATTTGCCCACGGGGACGACGGTATCCATGCAGGATCATAGATCGCAGCAGAGGAACAGGGAAGAGGCTTGGAAGATGATGCGTGCGAGAATTGCAGATCAGAGACGAGAGGCGAGGGAGGAGGAGGCTGCAAAGTTGAGGAACAGTGTACTGTCCAAGACGCAGATCACGCGTGGTGACAAGATCAGGACGTACAACTATAACCAGGATCGATGTACCGACCATCGCGCGGGGATAGATGTGCATGATTTGCCCAATGTGTTGGAGGGAGGAGAGAAGCTGGATAGGATCATGGATGGTGCGAGGGATTGGCTCGTTGGTAGAGATATCGAGCTCCTTGTCACAGAAGAGGAAGCAAAAGAGAAGGAAAGCAAGAGCAAGAAATAGAGACCAGTGCATAAAAGTGTAGAATAGTATTGGATGTATTATACAGGACCTGCTGTAAGATGGATGAGATGGTCTCTGCTGACGGCATGAATAGAAGACGACATATCCTCTCATGATACCCTTTCATAGTCTTCATCTCGGAATGCAACTGAATTAAACACCAGATTATACCCATTTTCAAGACACCAAACTCCTGGCAAGATCACAACCAGGATATCCATGTCTTGCGCTCCCAGCCATCAACTCCATGCAACGTTCAAGAACCCCGTCAAACTCATTAACCCAAATCCTGAATAACGTCTTACATGAGACCTCCCAGGACGACTTTGCCAATGCTGGCTACTTCCGTCTTGATATGATGTCGGCTTTGATCCTCAAATTCTCGTACAATACCCTGCACGATAATCTTTCGCACTCGCGAGTCGGCTTTGGTGAAGAGCTCGGCGACGGGAGCGGAGCATTCGCGGGGTGAAGGCACAAGAGCCAAAAATCGGGTATAACAATCGATCAAGACGTCGCACAATGTCGCAAACGTCTCAAAGTAGTCGGGGTCGAACGGTAGTGATGGTGTCAAGAGATGCGTATACTCTTCGCCAGGAAGCAGATCCGTTTCTGATGCCGCAAAGTTCATAACTGCGGGCGCGGGTCCACCGGCTGCTGGCACTGGAGCCATCTCGTCCACCATGGGATGCATATCAGCTGCAGATGTTGATCGTCGCGACTTGCCGCCCGGTCGGCGGAACATGCTGGGAAGTCGGGCGCGGGTCAAGGAGGCGGCTGTGGAGGAGTCGCCGTGGAGTTGCTGGAAAGAGTCGTATTCGGAGAGGAGGGTGTTGAGACTTCGGAGAAACTCGATCGGAGTGGAGGAGTAGAGGTCGACGACGGTGGGGAGGGAGAGGCCCAGGAGGAGATGATTTGTTGCTTTGCGACCGAGCTTCCGTGCGTCGAACGAGGGCATGCGGTGGAGATCTTGCTTTTCGAAGAGGTAGGTCTTGAACCAGTGGACACGGCCTTCATGGCTGCATGCTGTCAGTGTGCGATCATAGGAATATGCTGTTGGACAACGCACGCTTTGCGCAAATAGTCAAGCGTCGAAATGCGCTTGTTGGCGAGCTCGGTGACATGATGGTGCATAATGCTGGCCTCGCTCTGCTGCCACACACCAGTCGTGCCAGGCGCACCGTTTGAAGTCCCATGAGACGTCATACCGCCGCCCAAATGAATTGTTGATCCAGTCGCAGTTCGATTCAACATCTGAATGCCCAAGTCGGGAGCCTGCGGTAGATGATGACCCTCGGCGAGGTCGGGTCGGGGTGATATTTTGGCAGCGGCAGCCAGCGCGTATTCAGGGAGGGCGGGGGGCGCTGCTGCGTCCGTCACGTAGGCATTTGGACCGTTTCCGAATGAGCTCCCGCGGCGGCGCGATCCGGACAACGAGGACTTGCGCGAGAAGGATGGCTTGCGGTCCTTGATCAGGAGGTTCGGGTGGTTGGTGTTGAGGGGGTCGACGCCGTGGCCGTCGCGGGTCGTAGGGCGGGAGGCGGCGGCGTTGGAGGAGGAGGAGAAGATGGAGGTCGAGAAGATGGGCGTGCCGGTGGAATTGGGTGTCTTGGGCGGCATTTTGGCGGTGGGCTTGTTGGTTATTAATTAGAGACTATGGAGTGTGTGGTAGGTAGTGTGCGAGTCGTTTGAGAGGCTGTGCGGCAGCCGCGCGTAAGGGATGGCACACTCTGTCGGTAGGATCGGCAGGTAAAAGGATGAGACAGCGCAGCTGCTTTCGAGCAAGAGTCAGAGCCGCAGACGGTGGTAGCGTTGCAGCCAAGCAAGGGGGTGGGTGGAGGGGGTGGTATGGAGGGGAGAGTAGGTGAAGTGGCGCTGAGGATTGCGCCTGTTTGGCGACTTTCCCAGCTTGAGCCCCTGGCTGGGAGGTTGTATCGGTGGCGGGTTCGAGGGACGATCGTGATGAATGACGCTGATGAGTGAGTGTATTCTTTAGGTGGTAGTTGTTGATGTTTCTTCAGGCCCGCCGCCCCCTGTTTGGACAAAAAAGTGGACATCAAAGCGGTGATTGCATTCGGCAAGGGGTAAGAAGGGAAAAATAGAAGATCCAGAGTGGAGGCGAGGGGCAGACAGGGATGATGGGTTAGGGGACTTGGCCACGCTACTGCAAGCCATTCGACGACATGTGCATTCTACATGAACTCCAGGTTGTCATTACTCGTGTTTTGATCCTATTCGATGTCGATATTTCATCCCGTCGGTCATACATGAGCTGTTACCTGTTGGCGTTCTTGTCACAAAACCCCATTCGGTCTTGTTTGTCCCACTGGATATACCCACCTCCAGTAGCAGACACTAAGCTACAGGTTAGGAGGTGCCACAAAGCAGATGCAGGATTACAATTCTCAACGCATGGCTGTATCATTGTGATGAACTGTGGCTATTGTATAGCGACTTTTGAAAGAATTATGTGTGGAAAATTTGATCATTAGATCATAAGACTAGACATCAACCCATTCTGTCAACGAGGGCTTCCACCCGGAACTAAACACCGATTGTACGCAGCACGACCGTTTCCAATTGGCGTCAATTCCCCGTTTCATCCAGCAAAGAACGCCACGGATAACATCAAGCTGCAATTGATGTATCATAGGAGATTACAATGATAGAGTTTATTTACCTAAGCATTAAGACACGAGGGGTGGGGCCCTTTCTTACTCGGGCTGGCAAACCCAGGCCGCGAAGGCCCCAGGCGAGACTAGACGACTGAAGAGATGATAGAGTACTTTCCACTCGCTATGCTCGAGACCTAGGGCGAAAGAGACTTCATTTCTTGGGAAAATGACATCTTTCATCCCCTTGATTGTGTAGAGAAACATGTACACTGACTCTGTTATGATGATACCTATACAGGCGTGATAGGACGTCACCCTTCTGCAATGGGATTTCCCGCGGGTCTTCACATGTGCCAGTCTTTGCCTAAATATCTACCGCCGTTTCAGTTTTGGGTATTTCAAACCTTTAGTATAGGCAGATGCAAGTGGCTGGCCGATTGAACGGCGAGCTGAGAAAGGGGCATGGCTGGCGCTGGTGGTCGTGGCTTCATTCTGTTGCCCCATACTTCAGCAGCAACTCTTCTACCTCGGGCTTCCACTCATCCCGTTCTTCCTCCTCATACCACGGAGTGTGCTCAAAAACCCCACCCTCATCTGTCAAGTCTGCCCTAGCAGCTGCGAGGGCACTTCCAAACCTCCCAACCTCAGTCCGTAGGTTCACTTGGGCTCCAGCATCGAGCAATATCTGGACGCCCGATGCGAATCCCCAGTAGGCTCCTGCTATTAGGGCAGTTCCAAAGACGACCTCTTCTCCGTCGGGGATCTGGTCTACTTCCACTCCCCGGTCGAGCAAGAATCTGACCAATTTCATTGAGTGAGACTGCATTGCTGCTATGAGAGGGCTTCCGTAGCACCCATGCGGAATATGAAGGTGGACATCTGCTCCCTTCTCGACTAGGTACCTACATGAGGCGAAATCGGTAGAGGCTGCTGATATAAGAGCACTTCCATATAGCCCAGTAGGGAGGGGAAGGTTCACATCTGCCCCGTACTTTATCAACATGTCTATCTCCAGGATGCGGCTGGTGTTGAGGATGTCAGTTCGAACAGCAGCAGCAAGAGCACTTCCCCACCGGCCGACTTTGGGGATCGCATTCACTTCTGCTCCATTCTCGATCAGAAACTCGACTATGGCTGGGGAAGGGTCGAACTTGAAGCAAGCAGCTATGAGAGCACTTCCGTAGATGCCAGTCGGCGGGAGCTGGTTGACATCTGCTCCATGCTCGACAAGAAGCCGGGCCATGTCTAGGCTCCGACTGTGTACGGCAGCGATCAAAGCATTCCCGAAATGTCCATGTGGCAGTGGTAAATTTACATCTGCCCCGTTATTGATGAGGAGTGTAGCCTTGTCTGGAGACCCGTAGGATGCCGCAGAGGCCAGGGCGCTTCCATACGCTCCAACATGTAGTAGAAGATTCACGTCTGCCCCCCGGTCGACCAATAGTCGGCATATGCTTGCACTCCGTGCTGCAGCGAGGGCGCTTCCAAATCGGCCGCCCTGGAGAAGCAGGTCCACGTGAGCACCTCGTTTGAGGAGAAACTCAACGATGTGGGTGTGTCCGCGGGCTGCTGCCGCAGTAAGGGGACTGCCAAAACAATTCCCGTGTTTTTCAGGGTTCACCGGCGTGCCTCGTCTAATGAGGCTCTCACAGATTGGCATGTAACCTGACATGACCGCCATGGTTAAAAGACTCTCTCCGGCTTGATTCAATGCAAAAGGGTCGAATTCAACGTCGGCTGACTCCCACCAATCTCTCAGGGGGTAGAAGACTGGATAGACGCAAACCCCAAATAGAGGACTGGACTGCCCGAGGAATTCTTTGTTCGCAAGTACCCCACGCTGAAGCCCAACGGAATCGACAAGGCGGACCCATCGGTCGTAGGCATCGGAGCTATTTGTTGGTGAGCCGAGAAACCTCTTCAACATGGCGGTGAGATTGTCGTATGGGGCGAGGCTAAAGTCAATACTGGAATCGTCGTATTTTTGGACATATACCATCCATAACCTCAGAGCGTAATCTTGTAGAGGAGGGAAGGGCTGATCAAATCGTTCCTGCGGCGCTGCTTTATCTGGTTTCACAAGCAGAATAAACAAGTTGGCCATTGTAACGAACAAATGCGCACTTGACGTCGTGAAGCGCTCGTCAAGATATTCAACCACTGACAGGTGGCAAGGCCTCCAGACGGCGGGAACATAGACAAGGGGATCCGGGGTTTTGTCTAGGAAAAGCAGGTTTGCGCACCAGCCGAGGAGCTGCTCTTCTGTGACTTCGCCAGGCCCATCAATCTCCTCGGCGTCCGGGTCCACACGTATCGCACCCAGAAGATCTTCGGTAGAGAGAGGGAAGGGCGAGGCCATGACCCATTTGAGAGCCCTGAGTGTCCGAACTCTGGAGTATTCGGGACGATCTTGAATCCTCTGATAGATCTCGTCGTAGGATGACTTGAGATCTTTGGGGAGCTTTCCTAGTCTGGCTCGGAGATCCTTTACGTGATCAATGACCCTGAGCTGGTCAACCTGTAGCCTGGCCCACTGAAACTTGCCGTCACTCTTTTTGATCAGTGTCTGGACAATCTCTTCCTTCAAAACGGGGTTCCCTGCCAGGGCTATGCTCCACAGGCTTTCGCTAGCAGTGCTCTGATTGATGAACTTTGCAATGTCGTGGGCATTGTTTCTGGCAGAGATCTCGAGGTTGGGTAGGTGGATTAGTCGTTGTCGAATGTCGCCTTCTGGGCGGCTGGAGATAAAGATCTTGACAGGTCGGGATGAAGACTTCAATGCGTAGTCAAAGATGTCGAGTAGTAGCCTTCTCTCTTCGATCTCGCATTCATCTAGAGCATCCAGTATGATGGTGGTGTGAGGGTAGAGGTTAAATAGGTGAACCAAATATTCCTTGCAGAGATTGAGAGTCCATCCAGCTCCGTTCAGCCGAGACTCAACGTATAACTGCTTTAACTTGGGGTCGAGATGTCCCGACATGGACCTGGGTGATGAGAGCTGTCTGATGAAGCTCCGGAGAACTGAGAGTGCCTGTCGGCGAGTTGGCTCAGTTTGATTGCAGTAGAAGTAGGCGAAACCTTCATGATTTGGTTTGCTTCCAAGGGTCTCTGCAACCAGATCAATGACTCTCGAAGTGATAAAGGTTTTCCCAGTACCTGCTGCAAAGGGGTTAGAACAGCTTGCTTGAGACGTATGCTATCGGGCGCTTGGTACTTACCAAACCCTTGGAGCCAGAAAGTGATGGAAGAGGTTTCGCTCTGCCACTCGTAGAACTTTGACTGTTCAACAATCCAGTTACAGGTGCCCTTGGTCCTCGCCTCCTTTATCCGCTCATGAGGTTGATTGTACTCGAGCGGAGAGATCCAATTCAGAACGCGTATCAGCTCCTCCACCTCCATCTTCTCGAGGACTTTCTGGACGTTTTCGTCAATCCGAAGAACGGGCTCCTCAAGCTTTAGGAGAGATTGAAGCTTCTGCACTTGCTCTCGAGACTTGGCATCAGACTCGGCACTCCGCGTGCTCTCGCAGACGGAAGCTTCCTTGATGACTTCGTTCTCGAATTTTTCAAGTTCCGATAGAAGGTCTGTCCCCTCGGTTGGCCTGAAGACGGCGTAGAGGGAGCGACTTGCGGTGCCTCTGCAGAGGAATTTGCCCACCCGTGCGAGGATATGTAGAAGTGAGGCATATAGGTCAACCAAGGCCTTCTCGAGGCCGCTAGCAACTCGAACATTGATTGTGTCGCAGTTGTAGAGAAGCTCATAGATCTGGCATCTGTGAACAATCCTTGTTGTTTTCTCAACGCTGATTAGCGAGAACGCCATGTGCTCTTCGTATGAAATGGCGGATTGAAGGATAAACCTCATCGCGGCCCAAGGCAGGGCTGCATGTCCAGGGTCGTACTGGACAATCGTGTCGCCGACCTCTTTGAACTTGTTGAGCCATGTTATGGCGTTACTGGCCAGATCGGAGAGATTAATGGTAGTGCTGAATACATTGACGGTTGTCCATCTCTTGGCTTCGCATTCTTGTCGTTTTTCATCAACCAAAGCAATGATGCTACGTATTCCGGGGCCAGATGAATCTAGAAACTGCTGGGAGTTGCCGTTGATCCACGTCTTGTCGTCTTCCGAGAGCCTTCCCATCGCTTCATCCCATAAGTTGGACTTGACTTGGCTCTTCTCTGGGGGCCCAGTAGTGGGACTTGTCTCAAAAGAAGAAGGTGATGGCTTCTCTTTCGACTCCAACACCGCGGGGTCAACTTGTTTGGGCACTATTAATAAGTGTGAGCGCATATAAAGTCAGATTTATGCTCAAGCGGGCTTGCCATTTGATTGTTGTTGAGAGGCAGCCGGTTTGGCTTCGACCGGTCGCCCAGGCTGATCATTACCATGGTCACCTGAGCGAGAAATGCCGCAGCATAGCATTCGCCGCATCGTGCTGCCTACCGAGACTTCCCTACAGTGCAGAAAAGGATTGGGACCATAGGAGCTCAACGGAATATCCAGAGGATTGACAAGGTTGACTGAACACGCTAAAACACAGGCTCGAAAAAAAAAGAAGATGGCACGAAGAACAGGTGAGATTCGATGTGGACACCCACTTGGGGGTGAATCTGCCTTGGCTGTAGCGGCCAATAGCAGAGCTGGCCGCGACAAGGGGCTGGACCAACATTTGCTTTGTTCCCGACTGCTAGACGACCTTGATTGGCCTTGATTAAGCGCCGAACAAGACCAAAAGTTGAAGTTAAGGCGGCTGTCTCCAGCTCGTCGAGAGAACTACTACGATCGGTGGAAATTTAATAAGTTACTTTAATGGGAAACATGCCTGCAACTCTGACTGGCTACAAAACTCTTGCGAGATATTTATATCACATCCAATCTCCTACGGTTTGTGTGGGCCAGAATCTGCCGAACAGATGCTGGCTATTCCGCCTTGTCTATCTCGGCTGGGGCGTAGCATGACACCCAACAAGAGAAAGGATCAGGCTCCCGACAAATTTCAATGCATATCAAGGCAATCAACTCCGTGCATGCCTGGCCCAAATATAACCAATGTTATTGGAGAGCCAAGACCTCAGTCGCGGGCAACAGATGCAGTCAGCAAGCCACCCTATAAATCTCATATGAGGCCTCACCTCCATGGTGACTGCACTTGTTCAACGACGCACAAAATGAATTTTTAGCGTTTTACAGAATATGTTTTTGCGACGTGTCACCATGTGTCGATTAACATGCTGGTGATTAACCCTCTTTAGACTCAATAAGCACGAGTTAGGTTCGGACTTGGACAAGGATCTCTGCAACTAAAGCTTGAAACTCTGTCATGAAAGATACACTGGTTTTATATTCCACTAAAGAGTAATAAGCTGTGATTAAGTCTAGTTCTAGGTACTCAGGGTAGGGAGAGAATAAATTTAATATACCGAACTGTAGGTAAAAAAGACACTGATACTTGAGTAGTATTGTTTATGGATAAAGGCCTTAGCGGTAGGGAGGGTTAAGAACAAATATTAAGGGTATGTATTTGAGCTTCAAAACGATGACGTGCCCCAATTCTATGATAAAACCTATACTTACGAATATGACGAACCTCTATCGTTCTTTTACCGATGTACTGTTGGTTACCTCGACCTTGCTCTACCTGAAGTGGTAATTCTAAACCGCTAACAAGTCCCGCTCACAATGAATCAAATGTCAAGTTTGGACTTGGTCTTGTCCAGTTTCTTGGTCGATTCTAAGTCAGGGTTCAATCTTTTGGGGTGTTTTGACCAATGCATTCCACAATCAACTGATCGCGCGACCATTCAGTCACAATAAGTAGCATGGTGCATTAGAATAGCCGGAGATCAATTTTTACAATGCCGGCTGACAAATAAATCTGGGATTTTTTTCGGTGATTTGAATGCAGAGAATACCGACGTATCGCAGATTAATCCTGCTACTTGTCCTACCCGAGACTGTCAAGGAGTTCCCAACATCCCCGAGATCTACCTTCCGTGATCCAAGAATGTGACCGCGTGCATCGGCGCAGATGGGTTAGTCATGACCTACACTCCGAAAAGTCTCCGACAAGGTACTCCCCATATTGGTACTTCCAATGCATATCACCACGGAATTCAAAGACAGTGACATCCCGGGGTGGCTGGAGGCGGCACAGCAGCTGTGGTGCAGGAAATCCCAACTCCACCAAGCAACACGACCTTCCATGTTGGTGAAATGAAGCATCGACTAAAATGAACACTGCCACAATTCTCAAGGAACTTGTAGATAATTGTCTCGAGTACAAAAACATGGAATGTTGTACCCTCACCGTCGATGACCTCACGTCACCAAAGCCAAGGCGAAGCTTATTCCCAACAAGCTTAATTACATGGTGGGTCGCCAAGACTGATCCGACATGAGCTTCCCTGGTTCTTGGCCTTGGATCAACCAATCTGATCATTCGAGTGTCATACCGAGATGAAAACTCCATCGAGCGGATTCCAAGGAGAACTCCGACGGATCTTTTGATGTTTTGTCCATGGATCAAAGGTCAAGTCCGTTCCTTGACATGTCTTTCTTAGCACTTTTGTCAACTCGGCGCATCATCTCGATGCCTCACCGCCTTGGGACATTTGACTAGAAGAACCGAGCCAGTCCTTGGGCTCAAAAACCCTCCGGCATTTGATTTTGCTTTTGCACTGCCTCGCGCGAGCGGCCTCCCCCGAAGGTTAGAAAGGGCTATCCCCTGCCCAAGTTCCACCAAGCCGAAGCCATCCGCTGGGCCATCGAGTCGATGACACGACTACTGAAAATACACAGCCCCCTCGAGGCTTTCGTCATCTAGGAAGGTGACGCCTTCAAGGAGGCAATTTTCCAGCGGGGAGGCATCCCAAGAGTGCGCGTCTCGGCGATTTCAAGATCTAGATGCCTCCGCAGATACGGAGATGATATCCTGTTGTAGAAAAGATGTGTTTAGCGGGATGGCTGTGTTTCTGAGACCTTTCACGTGTTTGAGGTTCGTAGAGTACTTGTACTTGATGGTGATGGACTTGCTCAAAGGGGTCGGAGGGGCGTTGCACTGCCCCCTTTGGCGCGACGCACGCGTCGCATTTGAGTTGATTTTTGATTGTTGGACCTGATCAAATACCTCATCAAATTTCTCTTCACGAGCTCGCGTTGGCTCCTTCAGGGGAACGCGGAGCTGTGCCGCGATATTCGCATGATTCATCAGTTGAAGCTTAACTGAGAAACAAGGTCGTTTAAGACGTTTTGGCTGTACGGCACCTGTGTTTGGCCTAGGTCTGTGCTTGGTAGTGAGGGATCAAGGCATCTCGTCTTGGGCAGTAGAAGACGCGGCAGTTAACCAGAACCAGGTCAAGAAAATCAAGACTAAAGTAGGAGGAATCTTGGCATTGCTAGTCGAGTTTGACCAAGAGTATTATATCCCGCAATGGATCGACACCTGTCAGGGCGACAAGCAAAACGCCTAGTCTAGGTGACTGTCAGAGGCGCATGCGGATTGGTTGCCACACACCCCCAGACCATGCACCTCGCCGAGCCTATTACTGCCTCGTCCGTGTAGTTAGCCTTGAAATACGGAGTACACCCAGGCGTCCCTCTGCCTACGAGGCAGGCTGGGGTTTGACTTGATACACTTCCTCTCAGCATAGCCTCATTCTTCGGGAGTTTCGTATATTCCAATCGTTTTGTACTACTCACGCGGCCTCTGGCTAAGCCTCACAAGACCTCGCCAAGCTTAAAATCGAGCAAGATTCCCCTTCTTGGCTCTGTCTCCTTTAAGCTTATTCCTGTCTTTCTGCTCGATTTACATGTCGAAAATTTAATCACCATGACTCATCAAACAGACAAAATCCAACCTTGCACCCCTGGTCTTACCGCAAAACGTTCACGGTTAGGCTCAGGGGACCAGTCGAGCCTTTCCGACCCATTTGTTACAGCGTCGTCTTCCGGTGGTTCTACAGCGGAACTAGAACACTTTGAAGTTTCCCTACGGCCGGATCCAGGAACCGAAAATGACTTTACGGTCGACAACAGCCCCTTTGCCTTTTCCCCTGGTCAACTCAACAAGCTGCTGAACCCAAAGTCTCTTGATGCCTTTCGCGCGTTAGGAGGTTTGAGGGGCATAGTCAATGGCCTGCAGACGGATGTTGCTTCTGGATTAAGTGCGGAGGAAACGGCAGTGGGGAAGAATGTTACCTTCGAGGAGGCCACCGGGTGGCAAACAACCACAGAAACCACCCCTACGAAGCAATCCCCGTCGACACCCGCAAAAGAGCCCACGAAAGAGCCTTTCGGAGACCGTATACGAGTTTACAATCGCAACGTACTCCCAGCAAAGAAAGCTACGCCGTTTTGGAGGTTATTATGGAACGCATACAACGATAAGGTTCTCATCCTCCTCACGGCAGCGGCTGTCATCTCTCTTGCGCTGGGACTTTACGAAACATTTGGCGTCAAGCATGAACCCGGTGCTCCTACTCCGGTTGATTGGGTCGAGGGTGTGGCCATCTGCATTGCCATTATCGTTGTTTCCTTCGTCAGCGCTGGCAATGACTGGCAAAAGGAGCGAGCCTTTGTCAAGTTGAATGCCAAGAAGGAGGATAGAGAGGTCAAGGTTACTCGTTCGGGCAAGGTGGTTATGATCAACGTTCACGATGTGCTCGTTGGTGATATTCTTCACCTTGAACCTGGTGACCTTGTGCCGGTTGATGGTGTCTTTATTGATGGGCATGATCTGAAGTGTGATGAGTCTTCTGCTACTGGCGAGTCGGATGCTATCAAAAAGACTGGAGGTGTGGCTGTTATGCAGGCATTGGAAGCTGGACGCTCTTCAAAGGGTCTTGACCCTTTCATCATCTCTGGTTCCAAGGTTCTCGAAGGTATGTTTCAATCTCGTAGCTTACACAATACATTGCTAACAGTAATACAGGTGTCGGCACATTCCTTTGCACCTCGGTCGGCGTCAACAGCAGCTACGGCAAGATCATGATGTCCGTCCGCACCGAAACAGAAGAAACCCCTCTCCAGAAGAAGCTCTCCAAACTCGCCAGCTCCATCGCATACCTCGGAAGTACTGCAGCCGGTCTTCTCTTCTTTGTCCTCTTGTTCCGTTTCGTTGCCAATCTCCCCGGCGATAACCGCCCCGCAACGGACAAGGCTTCGTCGTTTATGGATATCCTCATCGTTGCTGTCACCATCATTGTTGTTGCTGTGCCGGAGGGTTTGCCTCTTGCTGTTACGCTTGCTCTTGCGTTTGCTACGACAAAGATGTTGAAGGAGAATAACCTCGTGAGAGTTCTTCGGGCGTGTGAGACTATGGGTAATGCGACTGCTATCTGTTCGGACAAGACGGGTACTCTGGTAAGTCGCACTCAAGGAATCACAGACATACGGATTGATGCTGACCATTATTATAGACAACTAACAGAATGACGGTTGTCGCTGGTACATTTGGTGACGCCAACTTCTCCAACACTGAGAAGCATGACACCCCAATCGCAACCTGGGCCAAGATGCTCACGTCTGATGCCAAAGACATCATCATCCAAAGTGTCGCCATCAACTCCACTGCCTTTGAAGGTCAGGAGAATGGCCAGACTGTTTTCCTCGGATCCAAGACGGAGACTGCCCTTCTCGATCTTGCAAAGGAACATCTCGGTCTTGAGTCTCTGGCCCAAGTTCGAGCCAATGAGGAGGTTGTTCAGATGATGCCTTTTGACTCGAGCAAGAAGTGCATGGGTGCTGTTATCAAGCTTCGATCTGGAGGTTATCGGCTTCTCGTCAAGGGTGCTTCCGAGATTCTTCTTGCCTACTGCACCGCCAAGGCCGACATTGACACCCTCGGGGAGGAGCCTCTCACCGATGAAGATCGTCAGACCTTGAATGATACCATCGACGTCTATGCGAGGAGGTCTCTCCGGACAATTGGTCTCGTGTACAAGGACTATCCCAGCTGGCCCCCTTCATATGCCGAAGTCACTGACAACAACCACGTCGACTTCGCGTCTGTTCTCAGCGAGCTTGTCTTCCTCGGTGTTGTTGGCATTCAAGATCCCGTCCGTCCCGGTGTGCCTGAAGCAGTGCGCAAGGCTCAACTTGCTAAAGTCACCGTCCGCATGGTCACCGGTGACAACGCCACGACTGCCAAGGCCATTGCCAAGGAGTGTGGTATTTACACTGACGGGCTGGTAATTGAAGGCCCTGACTTCCGGAGACTCTCTGAGGAAGAGATGGATAAAATCTTGCCCCAACTTCAAGTCCTTGCTCGTTCCTCGCCTGAAGATAAGAGGATTCTCGTCATGAGACTCAAGCACCTTGGTGAGACCGTGGCTGTCACTGGAGATGGCACCAATGACGCTCCTGCTCTCAAGGCTGCTGACATCGGTTTCTCTATGGGTATTTCTGGCACTGAAGTTGCAAAGGAGGCTTCGTCGATTATTCTCATGGATGATAATTTTACGTCAATCATCACTGCCCTCAAGTGGGGACGAGCTGTCAACGACGCTGTCCAGAAGTTCCTCCAAGTAGGTCACTCTCATTCTACAAAGTAACACGTACTAACATCAGCAGTTCCAAATCACCGTCAACATCACCGCTGTTCTCTTGGCGTTTATCACCGCCGTTTATGACCCCGACATGGAGTCTGTTCTCAAGGCCGTTCAGCTCCTCTGGGTCAATCTCATTATGGATACCTTTGCCGCCTTGGCCCTTGCCACCGACCCTCCCACTGAAGAGATTCTTGATCGTCCCCCTCAGGGCAAGGACAAGCCATTGATCACCGTCACTGTAAGTTCACACCTCTAGATATCTCGTACCAGTATGCTAACATGCAATGCCTAGATGTGGAAGATGATCATCGGCCAGGCCATCTATCAGCTCGCCATCACCTTTGTCCTCTACTTTGCCGGCGACAAGATCCTCGGCTACGACACCTCTATCGAGAGGCAAAAGACGGAACTCGACACCGTCATCTTCAACACCTTTGTCTGGATGCAAATCTTCAACATGTTCAACAACCGCCGCCTCGACAACAAGTTCAACATCTTCCAGGGCGTCCAGCGCAACCAATTCTTTGTCCTCATCACCCTCCTCATGATTGGTCTCCAGGTCATCATCATCTTCAAGGGCTCGAGGGCTTTCCAGATTATCCCGGATGGACTTGATGCCACACAGTGGGGTGTTTCCGTCATCACTGCCATGTTCTGTCTTCCCTGGGCTATTCTCATCCGAATTTTCCCTGATGAATGGTTTGCTGCCGTTGCTGGCTTCGTTGGCACACCATTTGTGTTTGTCTACAGGTTCTTGCTTGAACAGTGGAGCAAGGTGAAGGGTGTCTTTTCTAGGAGAGGCAAGAAGAATGATGATCCTGAAGCTGGTGTCACACCCGCCGCGAACTAGACGAGAGAATGATACAGGGCACAAACATAGAGGTTAGGGAGAGCTGCAAAGCACAAGGGTAAGATTTAGCATGTTTTTCTGTTATGGGTTCTGTACGAGTATGTTATTGTTGAGATGTACGATTGTATTTGCCGTCATTTGCGTTGAATTATCTACTTTTTCTTTTTTGAGAATCTGCCACGTAATAAGATCACGACAGGATTAGAGTAATGCCTAATGAGATACGAAGAATAAGAGATTTTAAACTATTTGTTCAACACGGTGAATGTCATACCATCACCAAGTACCCAATAATTTTAGGGATGCGCCTCCTTTAATGGACAACCGTCTTTGGAAATGGAAGTATTCGCAATACAGACATGGTCGCCGTATCAAGCCAGGTACACGGAATCCAGATCACATCACCACCTTGTCCAGCTCATTCTCAGTCCAAGTCCAAAACTTTGCAGCCAGCTCATCATCCTTCCCATCATCCGTTGCTAGGCCTCCTCTTCCAATGGGCTCATAGTACTCCCCGCTTTTGACACCCTTTGATACTGAAGCCCAGAGCTGGTTTTTGACTCCTTTTTCAACAGGCGTCAAGAGCATTATCTTGATGATCCCCCGGAGGATCCAGCTGATGCCTGTTGCCTTTACCGCCAGCTCAGTCTGTACAAGGCCAGGGTCGATGGCAGAGACGGTGAGATGAGGGTACCGCTCGGCGAGCTGTCGAACCCAGAGAATGTTTGCCAGTTTGCTCTGGTAGTAGCATTGAAGTGGACCTGTAGACTCGCCCGTCGTGTGAAGCGTGCTAAAGTCAAAACCACCCTTGCGTAGGTAGACATGGCCGTGAGAGGCGAGACAGACAACTCGGGGCTCTGTCTCTGTTTGTTCTTGAGAGGTATTTTCCAAGACCGGTAGTAGGAGCTTCGTGAGGTATGCGTGCCCCATGTGGTTAGTGCCAAACT
The DNA here is from genome assembly GCF_023522795.1 of Fusarium solani. Lineage (NCBI taxonomy): Eukaryota > Fungi > Ascomycota > Sordariomycetes > Hypocreales > Nectriaceae > Fusarium > Fusarium solani. Next base: position 3,213,188 of record NW_027072151.1, read on the forward strand.
GAATCTCATAGCCGTCCTTGGTGAGTTCAGGCGGAACTGCCATGATACCAGCATTGAGCATGAGTATATCAAGACGCTCCGATTTCTCAAGAAATGAACGTGCCGCTTGGTGGATAGATTCGAAACTGGCAAGATCCAGCTCTAGGAGCTTGATTGCCGCATCTGGAACTTGCTGCTTGATCTCGGCGACCGCAGCTTCAGCTTTCTGGAGGTTACGAGTAGCGAGCCAGATCTGAAGAGGTTTGTGACGAGCAAATTCGAGGATGGCCTGCTTCCCAAGACCAGTGTTGCCTCCTGTAACTAGGATGACTTTTCCGTGGAGTGATGGAATATCCTTTTCTGGGTTGAATGATATGGAGCTTCTGGTGAAACACATTGTGGCAGGGCTGAGGAAACCAGAGTTGACTTGATAGATGCAATGAGAAGATGGTAGAAAATCCAGGCGAGGAGCAATCCGTTCTTATAACAACCAAACGGTCGCCATGATCCTCCCTCTTACCTGTGTGCTCTTTCGTTCTGAGCCTTCAAGCTCGTAAACTCGTCTTACGGCCCAACTTCACCATGGCCTCGATTTCGGCTTCTTACAATTTGCCATTTTTGTCTTGGATCAGCGGCAGTACAGGCAGACGGACAAGAAAGCATGAATTAGGGGAGGCGTTGACAAAATAGACCATCAGGTAGTACACCAATTATTGCAAAAGACCAGTTGTTTATTTGTGTCCAGGATTTCCTAGGCGTAAGTGGCAAATGGCGATCATTTCCTATCAAAGTAATCAGTACGGTCTTGGCGCGGATCTGAGCTGACGTTGGTGCTGTCGTTATAAAACCAGAGGGCGTCATCAAGTTGGATCAAACTCGTTTTGGAAAACAGTAAGACGGAAAGCTGGCATCTCCGGAGATTCATTGCATGCAAAATGCTTGGTATTACCAATGTTGAGGCACAAGCAAGTCAGTATCAAACCCCTCTCAGCATGTCAGTCAACCTGATCCTTGTTCCAGCTCCAAACCCCGGTCCATGGATCATCAGCACTTCTCTCGACAAGCCAGATCCACGTACGCGCAGACACATTAGGAGCCATGTGATGCGCGGTAGAAATACGCGTGCCGATAGACGTGCGAGGGCAGATGCCCGGTCTCAGCCTAAACCCGCTCTAGCTTCTGTCGAATCGGCCTGCCAACAACGGGTGATTCCAGACGGAGAGCGGATCCATATTCCCCGAAAGCTTGCACCCGAGCTTGCATTAGACCGATACGGATTCGAGATGAAACCATACATGTTGAGTCTCATGCATCAAGGTATAAAGAGCTACATTTTCGTAATCCTGTATCAGACAAGCCTGACTCTTCAAAGCCTTCATTACTACCAAACCCTGTGTCTATGCTGTCGACATGAAGCTTGTCAACGAGACTGAAACCCAGGTCTTTGACCTATCTGATATCCACACCCACCGAGCCACAATTCATTCCATACTCTTCACGGCCCAAGCATTTCAGGACCTTTCTCTGGGGCAACCTTGTGGCAACACTGCGCAGTTTCACCTTGGCAAGACTCTTCATCATCTCCAGCAAAGCCTCAATGACAGACATGGCGCAGTAGCAATGGCCACCATCGCGATTGTGGCAATGCTGGCGTCAGCCGCTGCTGTATTTGGAGATTTACAGACTGTCAAGAAGCACATGGATGGGCTGTACCGGATATTTGAGCTGCGAGGAGGAGTGGAATCTCTTCAATGTGGAAGCCTTGTACAACACAAGGCCCAGCGGCAAGCCATGGCTGATCACCCCTTGGTTCTTCCAACTAACTTGTAGCAGACTAGACCTTGCCCTCGCCATGGGAACCAACCGCAAGCCGCGACTCTTCCCCCAGGAAATCTCTTGGGAACCGCAAATCGCCCCTGCAGGGTGTGCCACATGGTGCAAGGAACTCGAGGCGATCCAACCATCACTTGATCCAAGACTGCTCGCCGTCTGGGCTGATTTGAATTGCTACTCCAAAATAGCGAACCGCGCTCAATCTGGGCTCGAGGTAAAGCCAGACCTCTTCTTATCGCTAAGCACTTCTGTTCCGAATCGGTTACTTCACCTCGAGTATGATAGCGCGTCGCTAGCTGAACTTATGAGGCTGTCAATGCTGGCGTACATCAAGGGTCTTCTCTTTCAAATACCTGGTATCGGCAGAAACATGCGATGCCTGTCGGATAGGTTGAGTCTTTCACTACAGGCCCAGCAGTATCCGCCACCTCAAGAGCATGCACATTTTGTATTTTGGGCCTTGTTTATCTCAGGTTTGTCCATCTTTGAGTCGTTCGACCAAGAATGGCATCGCATAGCCCTTATAAAGACCGCATCGATACTTGACGTTGGAGACTGGACTCAGGCGAAGGAATTCTTGGAGAATGTTCTGTGGGTTGATCGGATCTATGAAGCAGGGGCCAAGGCTGCCTTCGAGGGGCTGTTCGGTGTCGATCAATAATAGAAACTCCCCTGGATCGCGCCATTACCGAGCTGGGTCTCGATCTCTCTGGGACGGCCGGGCCCGCCTTCGTTGCGGGTCACAATCAGATTCACCGTTGCACCAGAGTCAGATCATGGCATGAATTGACGCCGGGATCGACACCACTGGGTTTGGAAGTTATGTGACCACAAAGAAAAGCATGGTGAACTTCTGGGAGAGACGTGCCGCATCGGCAAGCGACCCACTGACATGACTGGACGTGTCGATACAGAAGGCGATGGCCAGTCCTATGTTGATACTCTCTTCTATTTGTTTCTATCTAAGCATCTACTTCTTGCAGCCCAAATAGCCACGTAGGAGCAAGTGGGCGTGTCCCTGTGCAAGCAGCCTCTACCGCATCAGCCAAGCTACCAAAAGCGACACCCCTTCCCGACACTCCCGGCCCATAATGAGCGTACTTTGCCGAAATGGTCATGATGTTCTGCGCTTTGTGAGGGATTACGGGCTCTTTCAGCATACACCAGCATGTGTCGGTAATGAATTGCGCGCCAAACTTTACTACCACGTCTCGGTCACCGGATTCTTTGGCTTTTTTGTAGACGAAGCGGCTCGTGGTGATAACCATTGCCACTTTGGGCGATTTTGTTTTGTTCTTGATGAGATGGATCAGGCGAGGGAACTCCTCGAGCGCGAAATGGGGATTTCCCAATGAGATGATGTCGACCGTGTCGTTTTTGGCTGATTGGAGCTGTAGCCATGTCTCGGCCAGCTCTCTCCTCCCTATAGTCATCTCAGGAATTTCCTTTGGTACAACCACTGTGTCTGCCTCTGGTGTCACGCCTCGGATATGGAACATGGCCGCTGATGACGTTGTGGCAAACCCAGCACTGAATGCCTTCAAGTCTGGGACACCGGGATTGCTGCTCTCGAGGCCAGAGATGGTGGGGATGTCGCCGCCAACCAGCGACCCTATGTGGTAGCCGAGGAGAGGAAATGGCGAGTCATCAAAGCCAGTGAGCTCATCCGTGTTGATGTGAAATGACATAGTGGGTCGACGGCCCTCGTCGAGATGGCAACCCATCACAGGAGCCCGTCCTGTGAGGGCGATCAAAACGTCAAGGTAGTCGGGATATTTCTGTGTGCGGGCACCGAGGACGCTATTGGCAAAGGCGACGGCGTTGGACTCCCCCAGGCGATCTGGTCGCTCTGCTGCGGCTTGCTGTCGAGTAGGTACGGGGCGCAGGTGAAGCTCATGGTGGCGCCCATGGCCAGGTACGCATCACCAATTTTGGAAGCAAACTGGGAGATGTCAGGGTCGGTACCCAGGGCCCGCCATCTTTGTCGGTCGACGTCGAGGGAGTTGCACGTTGCTGGCACGCGAACACGACCTCCAAGCTCGAGAAGGCGCTGCGGAACTAGGAGGCTTGTCTGGCCCACGAGACAGCAGGCGTCGATATGGACCTGGGAAACAGTGGTGAGATCTTTTGCGCCCTGGATTGACGCAAACTCGACTATCAACTCCATGGCCATCTGCGTCGCTGGGTCGTAGCCCTCGCCCCGAAGCATGCGCTCATCCTCGGGAGTCGTCTCCACACTCTGAGAGTATGGCCGATCGAGTGACACCAGCTCGTCGCCAATCATCAGGTCCTTGGATGTGATTCTGCAAGATTCAGCCTTGAATACTTTTGCCCACGCAGCGTCATCCTCGATCAGAACCACGGGAATGGACTTGGAGTAGAGAGCACCCGCCAGCAAAACACCCAGAACAAGAATAGGGTCCATCTCGCGAAAGATCAAGGCACTCGGGGCCTTTCCCAGGTAAAGCAGCTCCAGAATTACGGCACTCGAAGCACAAGATCCGCGACCCTTGCGTAGCGCAAACGCCTTTCCCTGCAGAGGAACGCCGAGGAGGGGATGGTGCTCATCCATTACAACGCCCGTCTCGGCATTGACGCCCATCATGAAGCTGATGGGCGTGTCGGAGAAGACGATGTCCGCGTCAGCCGTTCCGGGCACGAGGAAGCGACCGGCGGCTGGCCGAACGGTGCTTTCGTCCAAGAAGGCTTGTAAACGGCGGAGAGGGACGGCTTCTGATCGCATGACTGGTAGATGGCTGGGCAACGAAGGAAGCACAAGTGGCAAGTCTGTGTGTTGTAGTGGTAGGCGTGAGGAAGAAAGCAGCAGTTAGGGCATTTGAAATAGGCAATTCCAAGGGACCAATATTACTATTCTACACGAAAATGGTACACATGGTCTCGGATGTTCTACCCCAGTTGATGTTGAATTGGCCATTACTCACATTCCAAGCCAAGAAGATTGCCTGCAAGTTTATTGGGGGTTGATCAGACGCATCGGAACCGTGTCCCGGTTCAACGGAAGGCCATGAACGGAAGCCGCATACTCAAAGTGCGAGGCAGTGGTTGAGATGGAGGCATTCAGGCTATGAATTCCGCGTTGATCAACCGTGGCATGCGAATGCGCAAGGTAGTTCCGCCGTTAACAGATTAACTATCCCCAACTGTCGTTGTCAACCTAAATAAGCAGCCAATTCCGTCCCTGCTTATCGCGCCCCGAACATGACTCGCCACCTCCTTTTGGTCATATCCCTTTCTCGATCCCCTATCAGCAACCGATTACGCTTAACATCGGGTGATACTAGACCTCTTATCGTTTGTTTGAGAGGGTCAGCGGGTTAAATGCTGTCTTGCGGAGAAGTAGTCACGATGATCTTGCAGAAGCGATAAGCGGAGGCCAGGGACTAGAGCTGGGGTATGTCTCGCCATCAACTAACGGGGAAGGCTTCGCCGTGCTAGATAGACCTACGATGGTACGTATGATTCAAAGAGATTAGTATAAAAGTATAGGATGCCTTGCCTTCTTCTCCCTTCAGTCCATTTCATTCTATCTCACCACACTTAGAAACCAGCCATCATGACGTTTGTTCCAGACGATATAACTGCAACCAAGGAGAAACCCCCGATGCCCGTTGACCATGAAGTTGGCAACGTGAGCAACAACGTCCAACACGATGCGGTGTTTGGCGAAATCACTGATGAAGGTCCAAATTATCGAAATGTGTGCCACATTCTTAAAACACACACGTTATGCTGTTGATCGTCTGACAAGTCATAGGTCAGTTGGATAGGCACAGTAGGCTTGATGATGAAGACACAGATCGGTCTAGGTGTCTTGTCTCTACCTTCAGTTCTTAACACGCTGGGTTTGATCCCTGGTGTGATCATCCTCTGTGTCATTGCCGGCATCACCACTTGGTCCGACTACATGGTTGGGGTGTTTAAGCGCAATCATCCGGATGTCTATGGTGTCGACGATGTTGGACAGCTGTTGTTTGGTCGGATCGGCAAGGAGCTGTTTGCTGCCGCCTTCATGGGCCGTATGCCCCCTACTTGTCTGGGTTTCTAGGAACTTTTACTGATGAATGCTGCAGAATATGTAATGGCTGCCGGCTCAGCCATGCTCAGTCTCTCTATTGGATTTAACGCCTTGTCGAATCACGGTGCCTGCACAGCCGTCTTTGTCACCGTCGCCTTCGTCCTCGTCCTCGCTTGCGCCAGCCTCCGTACGCTTGGCAATATCACCTGGGTAGCCATCACTGGTGTTTTCAGCATCATAACCGGCGATAAGTCTTTAGCTTGAGAACTATATCTAGCGTTCTTTTCTCATGGTTCCCTCAGTCTTGATCGTTACCATCAGCGTCAGTGTCCAGGGCCAGCCCCCTGATGCCCCAACCGACATCGTGTGGAAGTCGGATTACAAGCTCATCGGCGATCCAACCCTTTTGGAAGCCGTGTCGGCTATTGCAGCCATGGTCTTCGCCTACGCCGGCACCGGTGCCTTTTTCCCCATCATCGCCGAGATGAAGGATCCACGGAAGTACACACGTGCCTTGATGGTCTGTCAGACTCTTGTCACCATTGTATATGTAGTGGTGGCCGTCATTGTTTACTATTATTGCGGATCCTACATCGCCTCGCCAGCTCTTGGCTCTGCAGGGCCAGTGATTAAGAAGGTCGCTTATGGTATCGCTCTACCCGGTCTGCTTGTGAGCGGTGGTCTCCTGACACACGTAAGTCATGCGTCGACTGAATTGAAACTCAACTGTCGAGCTGTTGACTAACTATTAGATCGTACCAAGTCTCATCAAAAATACATTTTCGTTCGCGCACTTCGAGGGACCAAGCACCTTGCATCCAACTCAGCCATCCATTGGGCCTCGTGGCTTGGCTGTACCGTAGGAATCAGTCTCATCGCCTATGTTCTTGCTAGTGCTATTCCCGTATTCGGTGGCATTGTGTCACTGGCTGGTGCCCTCTTCGGTACCCTCCTTTCCTTCCAGCCCATGGGATGCATGTGGCTCTATGATAATTGGAGTAAGGGCAAGCAGAACCCTACTACTCTGTGGTGTCTGATGGTGGGCTGGAGTGTGTTTGTTATCGTCTCGGGCACCTTCCTCATGGTAGCAGGCACATAAGGCGCGATCCAGGGCATCATTGACTCGTATCGTGCCGAAGGAGGATCTGCCGCTTGGTCATGTGCGGACAGCTCAAACTCAAGCTAGGCGTGAGCCTTCTAGCTTATCACCGGGTGGTACATGTATCTCAAGCAGATTGCGCTTTGCTGGCCAACTCCAACGCAGCCCAGTCCGCTTTTCCATGCCTTGTTCATTTCAGTCTTGTTCAATTTCCAGCCTTCGGATTAAAAGTGGCATCGCAGCATTAGTTTAAACATCATCAACCCTCGTGATTCAAGATCGAATTCAAGCAAAGGAAGAGTTGTAAGGTTTTTCTATTAAGTCGACAGTATTAAGCATTCATGAACCAACGATGCATTTAAGGGACTTTTCAATGGCGATCAATGATGGAAACTCGCCTAGAAACTAATGCCGATAATGGATGCTGAATTCAATCACGAATCCATCTCAGGAAGGCGCCATTTCTTACTAACTCGAAAGGTTTATCTGTAGTACAAAGCAGCGCCGTCACGTGTCAGTGCTTGGAGAGCGTCAGACAAAGGTAGCACACCTTCGGCCGCCGCCGCGTTCATTTCTGCCAACACCATCACGACCAAGGCGATGACGACGATTCACATCCTACGCCATGGGCAGGGCCGCCACAAGTATGTTGCAGTTTTCGGTCATGAACAAGCGTGGCAGCTAATCTGCGTAGTGTCCAGAGAGGCTACCCATACAGAGATCCTCCTTTGACAGAGGTTGGGTGCGAACAAGCCAAAGCCGTGCGACGAACCTTGGCCGTGAGGCCCGACCTTATCCTAGTATCTCCTATGACCAGAACCATTCAGACTATGAATATCGTGTTTGGGCACCTCTTCAACGACTCTTCTGGGAGTAAGAAAGTCGAGGTTCAAGTCTGGCCCGAGTTGCGTGAAGCGCATGACGCAATCTGCAACAAAGGAATATCGCGAGCAGAACTTGCCGCCAAGTTTCCTCATCTCGACTTTTCAGCATGTCGTAGGCAATGGGACTACTCGGCGCACAGCCCTGAAAGAGCGACAGCTCGAGCTGAGAGAATTCGGCGGCGCCTGAGTGCCCTTGCTTCGTCTGGCAAATACAAGAACATTTTTCTGGTCACTCATCGTGGCCTCGTCGCTTTTTTGGTTCAAGGTCCCAGGTTTAGTGTTTGCGGTACGAGTCCATCAAGCAATCAAGAAATGCTCACTAACAGCAGTTTTACAAGAGCATCGTTCGTATCAGTTGGCTTCGGGCGAGGAAGTGGATAAGAAGCGGCTTGGCGTGAATATCGATACCGGCCTGGAACAAGATTTTGGTCCGACCTTGCTGGTTCCTAAAGTCTCGGGGGAAACGGCTAGGCTGGGGGCGTGAATCTGATGATCAGCGCAAGTTGGTCACAGGGCATCATCGTTCTACTTTATTGGGATTATGGAGGCGCAACGAGGAGTTGGGCCGGGCGTGTTTTTGTGGTCAGTCCTTTGTGAAGTTGAGCGATTGTTTCCAGGGCAGCGTGATAATAAGATACGAGGAATTCGACTAGACAGAACTGAAAAGGCGTTTCATTCCTTGGTGACAGCTGCTCTTCAAGTGAAGACCAAACGGATTACTGCGAGATAAATCGGAGCTAAAAAATAAACCAGGCCCTCCCTCTATGAACCAAGAGGCAAAAAGAGAAGCCATGCAATGCTCGTAATCAATTGTTTTTATAGGAACAGCCCGATGCGGGGGTCGAACCCGCAACCTTGAGATCGCGTACTCATCACCCAGAGGGTATCTAAGAGTCTCACGCTCTACCGATTGAGCTAACCGGGCGTGGCTCTGATTGGTTGAGTGAAAGCGTCGCAGTTGGACACCATGTGCCTGGGCTACGGTGATGCCTCGATCTCACCACGATAATCAATGTGATATCATGACTTGAAGTATGAGTAATTAATAATCTTATCTCATCATTACTATATATGGCTGAGTCAAAGTCATCATACTCACAAGATTCGCCATTTTAAGGACCTCTCAGTTTTGCAGTGTCCTAGAGGCTTTCAGAATAATCGGGAGGACAACCAATATTCAATGATACAGATTCTCGTTCCTGAGTAGTCATTCTGAGATATGCACCCCTGCATATGAGATATCATGTAAAACTCTAAGACCCAACTTACCATCGAACTGACCTTTCAGCGACAAATAGCCGTTTCCTCGTACCTACGTTGATCAGTTCGGAGCATCCAGCTACCCTGCACCGTCACGGATCAAATGCCGTTCTTGACCCACCTACCAGCACAGATTCTCGTGTTCGATTGCCAAAGGCTAAATTTTCCCAAAATGGCAGACAAGGATTCTTCCCCAAGCCATCTTTTCGGGAGCTCGGTCACCTGGAAACGTTGACATGATTTGTAATTCGATCATGGGATCACCACACGAAAGCCACCACCTATGCGGATCCTAACATCACACACCAATATCTAACCCTGAACCAGAGCCACTTCTACTAAACGGCGTCACTACCAGCCGGGGAGCCTGAGTCTGACCTCCCCAAGATTGAGTTGAGCCCTCCCCTTGCTTGACCACTCAGGCACATGCGTATCAATGACTTCTCTCAGGGACAAGACCCTAGTCCAAACTTTCTTTCCCGCCCCTGATCCGCTTCATCCGATATAAGGCCAAGCGCGTGGCAGAACTTTATCTCGGGCCCTGTTGGCCGCTTTGATCTACGTCGCGTCGTGGCGCGGATGGCGTGAGATTCCACTGCGCCTTGGCCTACTTTTCTTTTCGACGTCTGCCTATCCATTGGTCCCGTGAACCGAGAGAGTCGCCTCGTGGATCGGTCATGAAGGTGGGCTTATTGCCGAGGTCTAGTCAACTCCGTTTTCGCCGTGCAAACGATTTGTCTTGTTGCTGCGGCTGAGACAGTCCACAGCCCAGATCTGGAGTGCCCTGACATATGCAGGTACAAGGGGCAAGGAACACCATTGATGTTCAAATACGAGGTCAAGTACCCGGATCGCCTCATGGTCATTGATTTTTAACCTGGCTTCCTTTTTCGTATAAGGGCCAATCCGGAGGTAAAACTTTGCAAGGAATCATCAGATTGGTCTTCAGCTCAGTGCTTGCGTACAATTCCCCATCGCTGCCTGCTTGCACCATCAGCATGACCGCTTTGTGTAACCAATAATAGCACGTGAGCATTCCTGGACAAGCTTTGAAGTCACGTCTCTACAGCCCTCAGTGCGCTATTCTACTCAAGGATAGCTTCAACTATTTGACAGAGGCCCTACCAACGGCCATTGCTGCGGAACCTTGAGCAGCTGCGTGGTGAGACAAGGCGACCTCGTATCTGACCCTTTTTGAGAAAAGAAGACTGTAAATACGGCAAGAGTGGCGCCGATCCGGTAGTCTCAGAACTCAAAAGCGATCGTGGCGGAGTTGTCTTGGCTCCCAGTGTCAGATGCGGTCTCGACCTTGGTATTAAGCGAAGACCTGGCTACCGCCAGTGATTCATGAAACAAGGTAAAGCAGTCGGGTACGAAGAGACCCGAAAAGCCTCTCGTTGCACAGAGATGAATGAGACTGTGGCTTCCTGACGCTCCTGGTTGCTGGTGATGCGCCGGAAGCATTCTTGAAACAGGGGATACGTGCTTGTTTATCAATATGACTCTGTGGTGGCGAATGGCTTGTGTTGAGGATGAGATGTCTTGCATTTTTTTCAAAATGTCGTCAGTGATTGAGTTGGTTGGCAGTGTTTTGGTTGCCTGCCGGAGGAGATGAAAGAAGATCCAGTTTTCACAAATGGTAGGGGAAATGGATCTTTTTTGCTTTTCAAGTCTCAGGTCTTTTTTTAGAGAGTTCTTGGGAGGACGGCTCAGGTCTGGTCACTTTTGCTTTTCGAAGTCGTCGGAGGTAGACTTTTAGACTAGGACGGCTCAGGTCTCAGGTGAGATGGTCACTCTTGAGCCGTCATTTCGACAGTCGGCGTCGGAGCCGAGAGACAACTACCCGGTGTTCATGAGTGATCTTGACCGTTTTTGGTCGCCACAGAGATCATCGTCTCGTTCAGGGGGTCAGATCATGCGCTGTTGCCACGAGATAAAGTATGACTACCTTGCTCCGCTGATAGTTTCACAAAGATGTCATTAAAACGTATACAGCCCATCATGCCACGCTTATATCGATCATCCTATATTTCCATACGATAGCCGGATCTCCAGCTCCACCAACGTCAGCGTCTCCATCTCTTACTCTCCATCAGCCAAAACCGTAACCAGCGGACGAATGCAGTCAACCACAAAGTCTTCGGAGCCCCCGACCATACAGATCTTCGTCGGGGACCATAGTGGAGCTGAAGGTGTGCCATGTGTAACCCCAGATCACATCCAGCAGGGTCCTGATCTAGCGAAGCAGTAAGTGGACCTGACCGTGTGATATCACACACCGGAATGTCTTGCCAAAGTATCAAGAATTCTCCGAACGGAGCTCGTCCGCGCCAATCACAAGTCCGAGAGGATATGTGATCTACATTAACCCAGTATTAACCTAGTATTAACCTAGTATTAACCCAGTAGTGCAACGCCTGCCAGCTGGGATAAGCTTCTGCTAGACAGTTGTGCCCGAGACGAAGGAGTTGGTGTCCGGAGTGCGCTATCCCCGCTAGTGTAACGTTAGACTATCTGGTGTTTTTATGTACTCCAGGGACTCATGACCAGGTCGAGACAACAAGTGAGACCTGTCCGCTAGCCCGGAGTGACAGGCCAAGCTGATGGACTCGACTGGGCTTTCATGGCTGTTAATATTCCCGGTATCCAGGGAAATAATTGGAGAAACATGTCCAGACCCCTGACGTCTCGTTGGTTCCGCATCCAGAGCTGTATTTCCGCCATTGGAGAATCTGCTGCTCCCCAGAAGCTTGGCTTGCAGTAGTTGTTCATGATTGCCATGTCCGTCAAGCCCTCGCCACATTATGCACATCATCTGCATAACTACATCACTGCTAACGTCTACGCAGAAGCACCCACGGGACCTTGCAGCCCCCTATCCGAAGTGTGCGTACCGTCCAGTTGCCCTGTCACACACACATGCCGTGAAATAGCCTCGTGCTGTCTGTTCCAGATTCTATTACTCTATACTCTTTCATTTGCTGTGTGTGCATTCATAATAACAAGGCACAAGTCGTCGCGTCAACGGACAGCTCTCCCGCGCTCCCACATTCCAGCGCCAGAGTCTAGGCCAGCCGGGCCGCCTCTCCCCAACCTTGTGCCAAACGCTTTGGGGTTTAACTTGTCTCATTCCATGCAGGAACGTGGAAACAACACTTACAGAGAGGAAACGGCATCGATCCACAGCGGGTACGTCCGCTTTGGCATGATGGCTTCCTCCTTAGCAACCCAAATCCAGGTGCTTTTTTGTGCACAATGGCTTTGTACCGAGTTTCCACATACTGCTCAATCGTCGAGAACAGCTTTCCTCCCCAGGTCTTGACGCTGCGGGCCCTGAGGTGCCCGAGTCCGGATATGAGGCGGGTCGAGAAAGGATCGACAGGCTTTATAATTCTTTGGTGGTATCTCCTTCGTTTCTGAAGCCTCATATCGCTCCTTCACTACATTTTTGCGCGTCTAATCTTCTATCCCTCCTTTTTGTGTGCACGTTGTGCATGCGCCGCATCAACAATGCGGTCCTCTTTGACGACGGTGCTACGGCACCTACTCTTCGCGACTCTCGCGGGGACATCCCGCGCTTTCCTTGGTGTTCAAGATGATAGGTTAGTTCTTGGTATTAACAATGAGTATTCAGGTGTTTGTTATACGTATGTATCCGTCTATCCAGTCCTTGCCGATATTCCCGACTACATCACCGTCACACGATCATACAAGGGCTCAGTCAAGACTCTACAAACCGTTCCTCCGCAGGGCGATGAACCAGGTATTGTCATCGTTCAGGAGCCGGGTGGTACTTCATCACCGGAGAACACAGTCATTTCAGCATCAGATGGGGGCTCTTATGTGATCACACTACGCCCACATAAGGGATCAGTTCCGATTACATCGGCAATCACAAGGGTTATTCCACCAACGGATGGTAACCCTGGAGAGGTTATTATCGAGACCCCAGGCGATGGCACTTACGAAACCCTTCAACCACTTACTCTCGAACCTCACGGCACATCTGGATATGTCACAGTTCTCCAGCCACTTGCTAATACACAACTCTCATCCATTCAATGGATTACTCTCTCACCCAGTGGAGGACAACGTGGTTCAGTAATTATCCACGTCCCTTCCAACACACTCACTAGAGGCAAGCTCGAGCCTCTGACACTCGAGCCTGCTAAGATCGGCGGTTATGTCACCGTCATCGAGGCGCATGAAACAGTTTCGACAGTCATCCGCGTAACTATCGAACCGAGCGGCAACAATCCCGGTACGGTTCTTATTCAAACACCAGCTTTGGCTTCTCTCCAAGCTCTGGGACGCATCGAGGGCAAGACGATCACTCTTCAGCCTGAGGATACAACTGGTTATGTCACTATTATCGAACCAGCTGAGGGCGACGTCACCCCCACAGCTCCTATTCGAATTACTATTCCTCCGACTGGCACCAAGCTCGGCACTGTTTTGATTCAAACACCCCCTGGAGTTAACAACGCCGATCAGGGAGGACCAAAGGCTACTCTACCGCCAGGTGCCACGGCTCCACCAGGTGGCTCAGATTCTGATGGATCGGTTTCTTATACAACCATCACCCGGGTTGTCGCGGACCTCGATCTTGGTGATGGCGGTTCAGGCGATGGGTCTGGTAACGGTTCAAATGATGGATCGGACGACAACTCTGGCAACGACGGAAACGGCGATGCTGCAGCTGGAGGCGACAGTAACGACGATAACGGACCACGACAAACGGTCACGATTCCTCCCGAAAACGGCAACCCAGGAACCGTTCTCATTCTCAGGCCAGGACGCTCAGGCGATTCTGCCACTGGGCAAGACGGCCAAGACAACGCCGTGGAAAGCTTGTCTGGAGATGCCCAGCAGTCTGACACCGCTAGTGGAAATTCTGATGACGAAGATTCAGAGTCTGGGAGAATAGAATATGACGGCGAGGAAGATTCAGATGATCAGTCTGGCGATTCAAATTCTCCTGGTGCCAATGCAGGCGCTGATGGATCAGACGGAGGCAATGGCGATGGATCTTCTGGCTCTGGTTCAGGTTCCGGATCGAACTCTGGCAACGGCTCTGGTCGACAAGGCCAAGGCAATGACTCAGGAGACAATGATTCAACTGGAGGCGATGATAACTCAGGAGGAGATGCCCAAGGAGGCAGCGGCTCTGGAAGCAATGATCCCGACGATCCCAACTTCCGCGATGGCCACGGCAAGCACAATGGAAACTATGACGACTCCGATGGCCAGAGGGGTGGCTCTTCAAATAATAACTCTGGAGGAAGCGGATCTGGAGATGGTAGCTCCAGTGATGGAGGTAGCCAGGGATCCGGAGGAAACGGAGGTTCTGGGGGCGACAGCGGTCAAAACAACTCTGGAAACGGAAATTCGGGGTCTAACAGTGGCTCTGGGAACAACGGTTCTTCTGGATCTGGAAATTCTTCTGGTGGCTCCAACTCTGGAAATGGTCAGTCAGGCAGCGGCAACCAGTCTGGCGGTTCGGGCAATGACGGAGGCTCCTCGAATAACTCAGGCGGCTCTGGTTCCTCCTCCACCGGCGAAGTCGAGAGTAATGACTCTGGAGATGGCTCTTCAAGGGGCAGCTCTGGAGGCGACGACGACTCTGGTTCTAGTTCCGGGTCTGGGTCCGGCTCCAACTCCAACAATGGCAATAGTTCCGGAGGGTCTGGTTCAGGGGGCAACAACAACAACGGTGGCTCTGGACAAGGCAATTCTGGTGGCCAGTCCTCAGGAAACAACAACAACTCTGGGGGTGGTGGATCTGGTTCCAACAACGGTGGCTCCGGCTCAGGGTCCAACGACAATGATTCCGGAGATGGCACCAATGGAAACACCAGCGGCACAGGAAACTCTGGCAGCGGAGACAACAACTCCGGTTCGGGCTCAGGCAACAACTCTGGCTCTGGACAAGGAGGAAACTCTAACTCTGGAGGCAACGGATCCGGATCAAGTGGAAACAGGCCCTCTTCGACCCATGGTCACGACGGGCCAGGTGGCAAACACAACCCCAATGGGCCTGAAGAAACCAATTCTAGTTCAGGATCTGGAGGGTCTGGCAATAACAATGGAGGCAGCGGCTCCGGAAACAACGGGTCTGGGTCTGGATCCGGGTCATCAGGAGGTAATAACTCTTCTGGTGGCTCAGGATCTGGATCCGGATCTTCAGATGGCAGTGGCTCTGGTTCTGGATCGGGCAATAGCGGATCTGGAGGAGGTAACAACAACTCCGGAGGCAATGGTTCGGGGTCCAATAACAACGGAAGTGGCACCGGTGGAAACAATGGCGGCTCTTCCGGCGGCAGTGGATCTGGCTCTGGCTCTGGAGGAAATGGATCTTCAGGTGAAAACGGATCTGGATCCAACGACAACGGCAATGGCTCTGGCTCTGGCTCTGGCTCTGGAAACAATGGCTCCTCCGGTGGGAACGGTTCCTCAGGTGGTGGCCAATCGGGAACTCCTCAGGGCGGAGACAACTCCAGCCCAGGCTCTTCAGGAGGCAGTGGGTCTGGATCCAACAACAGCGGCAGTGGCTCGCAAGGTGGGTCTGGATCGGGCTCATCAGGGTCTGGATCTGGTGAAAACGGAAACGGTTCCTCTGGCGGGAGTGGCTCTGGGTCCAATAATAACGGCAATGGATCCTCTGGAGGTGACGGCAATGGATCTGGATCAGGGTCCGGCAGTGGGTCTTCTGGAGGTAACAACTCCGGGGGAAGCGGATCGGGATCTGGATCCTCCGGGGGCAATAACAACTCTGGAGGAAGTGGATCAGGGTCGGGAAACAATGGTTCTTCAGGTGGCACCGGGTCCGGATCAAACAATGGCAGCGACAACGGTGGTTCATCGGGAGGTAGTGGATCGGGATCCGGAAACAACGGCTCATCTGGAGGGAACGGCAATAATTCCGGAGGAAGCGGATCCGGATCCAACAACGGCAACGGCTCGGGATCTGGCAACAACGGATCTTCTGGTAACGGAGGAAACGGTAATAGCTCCTCTGGTGGCAACAACTCAGGGTCGGGATCCAATGGCAGTGGTTCATCCGGAGGCAACGGCAACCAGTCCGGAGGCACTAACAACAATGGTGGCTCTGGCTCTGGGTCCTCCGGGGGTGACGGATCCGGATCCGGGTCTGGTAATGCATCGCGCTCGGTATCTGCATCTCCAAGCCCTGGTGGCAAGTTCAACCCCGATGACGATAATAGCTCTGGAGGTGCTGCCCCTACAACTCGAGTCCCCTCAAACAACGGGTCAGGCAACAATTCAGGCAACAACAATAACTCCGGTGGTAACAACTCTGGAAGCAACGGATCCGGAGGCAACTCATCCGGAGGCAACGGCAACTCGGGCAATAACAACTCCGGTGGAAACGGTAACTCTGGGGGCAACTCCGGAGGTGACGACGATGGATCTTCTGGCGGAAATGGCTCAAACAACGGATCTGGAGGCAATAACAACAATTCTGGTGGTAACGGCAGCTCTGGAGGAAACTCTGGGGGCGACGGAGACGGATCTTCTGGAGGTAATGGTTCTGGGGCCGGCTCTGGCAACGGCGCTTCAGCATCTAGGAGCTCGACTCGTGCCCCTAATGGTGGCACTACCCGACCTCAGCCTCATCTTCAGACCACAACTTCCCGCTACACCGTCACGTCAGGTGGTCAAGTTGTCACGCGTACTTCGGTCATCGTCGAGACAATTAGCGACTCGGACGACGGAGCTGGTACATCCAGTCATCGTTCTGCGTCAGTTCGTGGAGGCACCTCATCATCGCATCACGGCTCAGCTTCTAGCCATTCCTCCAGACCTCATACAGCTGCCTCTGTCGCTGGAACCCCAGGACCTTCGCAAGGTTCTAACGGCGGATCCGGTTCTGGTAACGGCTCTGATGATGATGAAGAGTCTACTCCCGGCAACGGACAGGCTCCTTCGGCCACCTTGACACCTGTTGAGCAGATCATTCCCCCTACCGTGACTACCGTTTCAAGCGGGTCGCCTTCAGCCAACTCGAGATCTGGATCCAGTGCCAGTCGGTCATCCGCTGGTGGAACTAACCAAGCCTCCAACTCCGCTGTAAACTCGGCCAACAATGGTGCTGCATCCAACTCTGGCTCCCGAGATGCTTCTAGCTCTGGATCTTTACCCAACACGGCGGCATCTAACGGCAACAGCGGAGCTGGTGGCTCCAATTCCGCCTCAACCGGCAATGGAGGAGCTGCCAATGGATCTG
This sequence comes from Fusarium solani, assembly GCF_023522795.1. Classification (NCBI taxonomy): domain Eukaryota; kingdom Fungi; phylum Ascomycota; class Sordariomycetes; order Hypocreales; family Nectriaceae; genus Fusarium; species Fusarium solani. The sequence goes on from NW_027072151.1 coordinate 3,230,524, forward strand.
GCTTCTCATCTTCCCTTCCGGCTAACACCAGACTTGCAAGTGGTTCTACAGCTACTTCTTCAGGCCAAGGAAGTGGTGGAGTTCAGGTATCCAGATCCGGAGCTGGATCTTCTGGTACAGGCACGCCTAACCAGAACAACGGCTCAGGAGGCGGGTCCAATGCCTCAAACACTGCCGGGTCCACTGCAGGCCAAGCGTCTGGCTCTCACTCCAGCTCACATGGCTCCCACAGTTCCGCTGTCTCTGGTGGAGTAGCTGGAGGTGCCGTGAGCTCGGGATCCGCAGGTGGCGCTTCAGCTACAGGCGGTTCCAACTCGGCTCACCACTCTAGTTCTACCCATGGCTCTTCAAACACGGCTCAGGGCGGTAGCCAAGCGTCCCCATCTGGTGGCGTCTCTGATCCTGATGATGATTCAGGCGATGACGACGGAAGCCAGCAGGGAGGAAACGTATCCAACGCTGCTTCTACCAGCGCAGCAGGACACTCGGGCTCGGCTCACCACTCTTCTGGATCAAGTCACACTGGATCCAGCCATAGTACACACACTGGTAGCAACTCGGCGTCTCCCTCCAACGGCCAAGGTCAAGAGCCTGGAGATAACGAGGATGAGGAAGAGAACAATGATCCCGGCTCGGGTGGCTCTGGTTCTGCTCATGTTTCAGGAACTGGTGTCCATGGCTCTGCTCATAGCGCATCTCACACTGTTTCGGCTCACGTCAACAACGCTTCTGGAACACACGCATCAGGCGCTGGCGCTTCTGCGACCGGTGCTGGCGGTGAAGGTGATGGCGACGAAGATGGTGGTGATGATGACGGTGGAGATGGAAGCCAAGCTTCTCATACAGGCTCAGGTTCTATCCACTCAGCTCATGGAACTGCCACAGCCGGCTCGGGAGGATCTCATGCAGCCTCTCATTCGGGCAGTTCAGGTGCTGCTCATGCTTCTGGCACAGGCGCAGCTGGTGCTGGTGCTGGCGATGGCGATGGCGACGGTTCTGCAACTGCAACCGGCGACGACACTGCTTTCCTCACGCCTGAGGTCCCAGTTCCTACTAGCGTTCCCTCGGACGATGGCGATGACGATGATTCAGGAGCTGCCCAAACCGAGACAGATAATTCTGGTGCCGGGTCCGTGACTGATGATGAGACTGCTTTCATCACGCCCCAAGTTCCAGTATCCAGTGAATTCTTGACGAGCGCTGATGGTGGTGGTGGTGGTGGTGGTGGTGGTGGTGGTGGTGGTGGTGATGATGACTCCGCAACTCGGGATGATGGAGGCTCTGACGAGTCCGCTACCGAGGACGGAGTTGCTGGAGGAACTAGCACTGGGGATGATGACGGATCTGCAAGCGAAACCGAAGACTCTGGGTCAACAGCAAGTTCTTCTGGAGCTGGCTCTGATGACGAAGATGAAGATGACGATGATGCCAGTTCAGGCATCACAAGCTTCACTTCTGGAGCCGCAGCTACCGGAGCTCATCATGGCGCTACAACCATCCCAGCGACAAACGGTGGAAACGTCACCATTTACAGGCCTGGTACTCGTCTTGCTTTCCACACCATCTACATCGCACCCACTTCTACCGAGCCAGGTACTATCATCATTGAGACACCGACCGTGGGTCCTCTGGCCAGCGGCGGTGCTTCTACCTCTGACGGTGCGAAGCCCAACGTTACCATCTACAGTGGTGGATCTGGGTCGGTTGCTTATACTACCTTTGTCCCTGCCACTGGTACTGATGGGGCTGGTACCGTCATTATCGTGACACCCACTTCAGACCCCGACGGTGAGACTGATGGAGATATCACCGGGTCTGCTAGCACAAGGCACCACGTTACCATCATCAGCGGCGGCCCAGGCTCTGTCGCTTACACGACCTACTATCCGCCAGCCAATTCAGATGAGCAGGGCACAGTTGTCATTGTCACCCCGACTGCAGACCCTGGTGACGATGATGATGGCGCTACAGCTACCGATGATGATGATAATTCAGAAGCCACTGGAACCGACGGCTCTCCTGAGGACGGCGAGACTGGAAGCAACTCCTTCAGCATCAGGCCCAATGTTACCGTCTACAGCACTGGCACTGGATCTGTTGGTCACACGACTTACCTGCCAGCTACTGCCTCCAACGAAGCAGGCACAGTTATCATTGTGCGTCCAGCTGGCGATGCCACTGAGACCGACGATAGGACCGGTAGTCCTACTGTGACCATCTACAGTGGAGGTCCAGGCGCGACAGGCCATACCACCTACGTCCCTCCCGCAGCCTCAGGCGAGGCCGGTACTCTCTATATCATCACGCCAACTTCGGGTCCTGAAGCTGAGACTGGTGACGGAGATGACACCCCAACTGTGACTATTTACAGCGGTGGCCCCGGCTCAACGGCTCACAGCACCTATGTCCGCGGTGCTTCGGGTGAAGCTGGAACCCTCTACATCGTCACTCCTACTGGTGGCTCTCACAGTCATACATCTGGGCATACTGATAGCCACACTGATCGACCTACTCTCACTATTTACAGTGGCGGTTCTGGTTCAACTACTCGCACGACCTATGTTGCCCCAACCGGCACAGATGAAGACGGAACTCTCTACATCATCACTCCCACATCTGGCCCAGAAGCCGAGACTGACGATGCAGATGATGAACCAACCGTCACCGTGTACAGTGGTGGCCCTGGTTCCAGTGGCCACACTACCTTTGTTCCCGGCGTATCGGGCGAACCGGGCACTCTTTACATCGTCACCCCGACTTCTGGCCCTGAAGCTGAGACCAATGATGGAGGCAATAACCCTACTGTCACTGTGTATAGTGGAGGTGCTGGCTCGAGCGGTTATACCACCTACGTCCCTGCGGCCGAGTCTGGGGAAGCCGGAACGCTCTATATCGTTACGCCAACTGCCGGTTCAGGCGAAACCGTCACCATACGCAGTGGCGGCCCCGGATCAACAGGTCATACGACTTATGTGCCCGGAGTCTCGGGCGAGCCAGGAACTCTTTACATCGTTACTCCAACATCTGACCCTGAAGCCGAGACTGGGGATGGAGACGACAGCCCGACTGTCACCATCTACAGCGGCGGCGCAGGCTCAAGTGGCTATACTACCTACGTCCCGGCCGCAGAATCTGGCGAGCCCGGAACACTCTACATTGTTACGCCGACTGCTGGCACCCATGCTCACTCTGGTAGCAGCCATGCCGGAGCCCATACCGTCACTGTACACAGTGGTGGCCCTGGGGCAACTGGCCATACAATGTATGTGCCGGGCGTTTCAGGCGAGCCAGGAACTCTTTATATTGTTACTCCAACCTCTGGATCTGAGGCTGAGACTGATGATGGAGATGATGACACCCCTACAGTCACTGTCTACAGTGGTGGCTCAGGCTCAAGCGGCTACACCACCTATGTTCCCGGTGTCGATGATGAGCCGGGGACGCTCTACATCGTCACCCCAACTGGCGATTCTGGGACTAATTCTGATGGCCAGCCCACTGTTACTATCTTCAGCGGCGGCCCCGGGTCGACTGGACACACCACTTATGTGGCAGGAGTCTCAGGCCAACCTGGCACACTTTACATCGTCACTCCCACTGCCAGCACAACTGCAGATGATGATGAAGATTCCGAAACTCAGACTGGCAGGCCTACCGTGACTATCTACAGCGGCGGCCCTGGTTCTACGGCACACTCTACTTACGTGCCGGGCGTTTCGGGTGAGCCTGGCACTCTTTACATAGTTACACCTACCGCTGGCGTCACTGGAACAGATATCGATGACTCCAGTGAGACTGATGGCCCTACTGTCACCGTTTACAGTGGTGGACCTGGCGCAACTGCGCACTCAACTTTCGTCCCAGGAGCTTCAGGCCAACCCGGCACTCTCTATATCGTCACGCCTACTTCTGGTGTCACTGAGACCGACGATGCAGGCGAGGTCAGCCCAACGGGAGCTGGTAATGTTACTATCTTCGCGGGTGGACCTGATTCAACCAGATACACTAACTACATCCCCCCGACTGCTCCTGGAGAACCGGGAACTCTGGTCATAATCACACCCACTGCTCGCGCGTCTGCTACCGATGATGATTCAGGAAGCCCAACTGTCACCGTTTACAACGGCGGCCCTGGTTCAACAGCACACTCGACCTATGTTCCAGGCGAAGATGGTGAGCCAGGCACCCTGTATATCATCACCCCGACTGCTGGTGCTGCCGAAACCGATGATGGCTCCGGAACTCCTACCGTCACTATCTTCAGTGGAGGCCCAGGGTCTACTGGACATACTACATACGTGCCAGGTCTGTCAGGAGAGCCCGGAACCTTATACATCGTCACGCCCACTTCTGGAGCTTCCCCAACCGATGATGATGAGGATGCCACCCCGACTGTCACTATTTTCAGCGGAGGTCCTGGTTCTACTAGACATAGCACTTACCTCGCACCAGCCGAGTCCGGTCAGGCAGGCACTCTCATCATTATCACGCCTACAGGGGCATCTGCGACCGATGACGAAGACTCAGGAACTCCTACAGTCACCGTGTATAGTGGAGGACCTGGATCTACGGCGCATACGACCTATGTTCCTGGTGAGGACGATGAGCCGGGCACACTCTACATCATCACACCGACTTCCGGGGCCGCTGCAACGGACGATGATGACGATACTCCAACTGTCACGGTCTTCAGCGGAGGACCTGGTGCAACTGCCCACAGTACCTATGTTCCAGGCATTTCCAACCAGCCCGGGACCCTCTACATTGTCACCCCAACAGGTGCATCCGCCACAGATGATGAGGACTCAGATACTCCTACAGTTACCGTCTATAGCGGTGGACCCGGTTCGACAGCGCATAGCACCTACGTTCCAGGTGAAGACGATGAACCAGGCACCCTCTATATCATCACTCCTACCTCGGGCCCGGCAGCTACCGATGACGACGACTCAGGGACTCCAACCGTTACTGTTTACAGCGGAGGCCCAGGTTCAACGGCACATTCCACTTATGTTGCTGGTGTTTCTGGCCAGCCAGGAACCCTCTACGTTGTTACACCTACTTCTGGAGCCTCTGTCACGGACGACGAGGACTCTGGGAGCCCTACAGTCACCATTTACACTGGCGGTCCAGGCTCAACTGGACACACGACCTATCTGCCTCCAGCAGCATCAGGCGAGCCTGGAACCCTCGTTATCGTCACTCCCATGGGAGGAGCATCCGCAACTGGCGACGATGATGACGGGGCCCCCACGGTTACCGTCTATAGCGGAGGACCAGGCTCAACCGCGCACACAATCTATGTCGCAGGCGAGGATGGTCAGCCAGGGACTCTATATATCGTCACGCCTACTTCTGGTGCCTTAGAGACAGATGATGATGGCTCAGGAAGCCCTACAGTCACCGTCTTCAGTGGCGGGCCAGGCTCAGTCGGGCACACTACATATGTGGCTGGCGTTTCAGGGCAACCCGGAACCCTCTTCATCGTTACTCCTACATCCGGTCCCTCTGCTACGGATGACGATGATTCCGAAACCGTCACCGTGGTTAGTGGGGGTTCAGGCTCATCTGGACACACTACCTATGTCCCAGGCATCTCAGGTCAACCCGGGACTCTGTTCATCGTCACTCCGACGTCTGGCGCCTCTGAGACGGACGACGATGGTGGCTCAGGAAGTCCCACCATCACTGTCTTCAGTGGTGGGCCGGGTACAGTTGGGCATACCACGTATGTCCCTGGAGAAAACAATGAGCCTGGAACCCTTTTCATTGTCACACCCACATCTGGCCCCTCTGCAACGGATGATGATGATGATTCCGGAAGCCCAACCGTCACTGTTTACAGTGGAGGTCCAGGCTCGACGGCTCATAGCACATATATTTCGGGGGTCTCCGGGGAACCAGGAACCCTTTATATCGTCACTCCCACTACCGGCTCTCATAGTCACACTTCTGAACATCATGGAGCTGGCGAGACTGTTACTATCTACAGTGGAGGTCCTGGGTCAACTTCGCACTCGACTTACCTCACTCCAGAAGCTTCAGGCGAGCCAGGCACTCTCATCATCGTTACCCCTACCTCCGGCGCCACTGCTGGTGTTGAAGATGATGATGATGGAGTGACTGGAACCCACACTGCAACTTACACCGGACACGACACTGGAGGCCAGACCGTTACGGTTTATACTGGTGGCTCTGGTTCATCTGCTCACTCGACCTACATCCCTCCAGCAGAGTCTGGCGATCCCGGAACTCTCATCATTGTGACACCCACATCCGGCTCTCACACTTCCCATCATGGCACAGAGACAGGTAGCCATACTGGAAGATACACCGTTACTATTCACAGTGGCGGTCCCGGCTCTTCAGCACATACTACCTATGTGCCAGGTGAAGATGGTGAGCCAGGAACCCTTTACATTGTCACTCCAACCTCAGGTCCCGAAGCTTCTAAGGATGTCGACGACTCGGTATCGGCGACTCACACAGGGGCCCACAATATCACCATCTTCACCGAAGGACCTGGATTAACCGCACATACGACATACATCCCACCAACATCGGGCGAGCCCGGCAAGGTGGTCATTGTCACGCCCGCATCCAACCCTCAATCCGAGAGCTCTGATGCCGACGACGACGGTCAGCCAACTGTCACAGTCTACACTGGCGGCTCAGGCTTAGTGGCCCACACAACCTACGTCCCCGGTGACTCAGGTGAGCCTGGAACCGTCTTCATCGTCACGCCTACTAGAGGCCCTGCCGCTACTATCTATAACGGTGGTCCCGGCTCAGTTGCACACACGACTTACGTCCCAGGCGAAGATGATGAACCAGGAACTCTCTACATCGTCACTCCCACTTCAGACCCGGGTCGTGCTACTGCCACGGTTTACACCGGCGGACCGGGCTCAACTGCCCATATTACCTACGTCGCAGGAGAAGATGGCGAACCTGGAACAGTTTTCATTGTCACACCTACCACAGGCGCGGGCAGAGCAACGGCTACCGTTTATAGCGGCGGGCCAGGCTCTACCGCCCATACCACATATGTACCGGGAGAGGACGACGAGCCAGGCACTCTCTACATCGTCACACCGACCGGCGCTTCTCGAAGCCCCGCCGCTACGGTCTACAGCGGCGGATCGGGATCAACTGCACACACCACATATGTACCAGGAGAGGACGACGAGCCCGGAACATTGTATATCGTCACACCCACTGGCGCATCACAAGTTCCTGCCGCTACCGTGTATAGCGGTGGTTCAGGTTCAACCGCACACACGACGTACATTCCTGGCGAAGACGATGCGCCAGGAACTCTCTACATAGTTACACCTACCGGTTCTTCACGAAGCCCTGCTGCTACCGTGTACAGTGGTGGCTCAGGGTCAACGGCGCATACCACGTATGTTCCAGGAGAAGATGATGAGCCCGGAACCTTGTATATCGTCACTCCGACCGGCGCTCCTGGCAGTCCCACAGTTACTATCTACAGCGGAGGCCCAGGCTCAACTGCGCACACTACCTACATCCCTGGAGAGGATGATGAGCCAGGAACCCTCTATATCGTCACGCCAACTTCAGGCCCAGAAACTGAGACTTCTGGTCACCACACAAGCTCTACCCACCACACCGTCACCGTCTTCAGCGGAGGCCCTGCTTCAACTGCACACACCACGTATGTCCCAGGGGCCTCTGGTGAGCCTGGTACTCTTTTCATCGTGACTCCCACCGTGGGCGGGCCTACCGTTACTGTCTACAGTGGTGGCCCTGCCTCTACTGCCCACAGTACGTATGTTGCTGGCGAAGACGGCGAGCCCGGCACACTTTACATCGTTACGCCTACTTCAGGTCCTGAAGCCGAGACCACTGGCGATGACAGTCCGACTGTCACCGTCTTTAGTGGAGGACCTGGCTCGGTTGGGCACACCACGTATGTCCCTGGTGCTTCTGGCGAACCCGGCACGCTTTATATCGTCACTCCAACCGGGGGCGATTCAGACGGCCAAACCGCTACTGTCTACAGTGGTGGACCTGGCACAGCTGCCTACACCACATACGTGCCTGGAGTTGACGGCGAGTTCGGCACCGTCTTTATCGTTACGCCAACGGCAAGCGTTTTGGGACGTCATACTGTTACTACCCACAGTGGTGGGCCTGCTTCTACACCACATACCACATATGTGCCAGGTGAAGATGATGAGCCCGGCACTCTGTACATCGTCACACCCACTGGAAGCTCTTCAGGACGCCAAACCGTTACTATTCACAGCGGTGGCTCTGGCTCGGTGGCCTATACCACTTATACCCCCGGCGAAGACGATGAACCAGGCACTTTGTATATCGTTACGCCTACTGGAATCTCCTCAGGACGTCAAACTGTCACTGTTCATAGCGGCGGGCCTGGTTCTGAGGCATACACTACGTACGTGTCAGGTGAAGACGATGAACCAGGAACTCTTTACATCGTTACCCCCACTGGAAGCCATTCAGGAACAGGAACCTCGGCAGAACGCCATACTGTTACTGTCCACAGTGGCGGACCTGGCACCGTTGCGCACACAACCTACGTTCCAGGTGAGTTCGATGAACCAGGAACTCTGTTCATTGTCACGCCAACTGCAAGCTCCTCGGGCCGGCATACCGTCACAGTCCATAGTGGCGGACCCGGAACCGCTGCGTATACTACTTATGTTCCTGGTGAGGACGACGAGCCAGGTACTCTCTTTATCGTCACACCTACCGCTGCAAGCTCTTCGGGTCGCCACACCGTTACTGTCCACAGCGGCGGCCCCGGTACTGCGGGCCATACGACCTATGTTCCAGGTGAAGATGATGAGCCAGGCACTCTATTCATCGTCACGCCTACAGGAGGTGATTCAGACAGCCCTACTATAACCGTATATAGTGGTGGGCCAGGCACAGTTGGACACACTACATACGTGCCAGGCGACTCAGGGGAACCCGGAACCGTTTTCATTGTCACTCCCACTGGAGGTGATGACGAAAGCCCTACTGTCACTGTCTTCAGTGGAGGGCCAGGCTCTACCACTCATTCTACATATGTCACAGGGGCTTCGGGCGAACCTGGAACACTCTACATCGTCACTCCTACTTTGGGTCCTAACGCTGAGACTTCTGATGGTCTCGATGACGAGCCGACTGGCAGTCCGAACGTCACCATCTTTTCAGGTGGTCCTGGATCAGTAGCTCACACGACTTATATCCCTGGTGAAGACGACGAACCTGGAACTGTCATCATCGTGACACCAACCTCGGGTCCTGAGTCTGATACCTCTGACCTCGATGATGGCATCACCTCTGATAGACCTACCGTGACCGTCTTCAGTGGTGGCTCAGGCACAGCTGGTTATACCACCTACGTCCCTGGCGAGTCCAACGATCCAGGAACCGTTTTCGTTGTCACACCACAAGGAGAGCCTCACTCTTCTTCGGGCAGTGCACACCACGGAACCACAATCGCACCCTCTTCTGCCGGCGGCAATGTTACCATCTACAGAGCCGGTACTAGATCAACTACAAGAACCATCTTCATGCCTGCTACAGCCTCTGATGAATCCGGCACCGTCATTATCGAGACCCCGACCGCGGGCCCCGAGGAAACAGAATCTGGAAGCATTACTCACACAGGCAGCCACACAGCCGGACACACCACAGTTGCGCCAGATCATGGAAGCGGCAATGTCACCATCTACAGAGCCGGAACTCGCTCAACTTCACATACCGTTTACGAGCCCGCTACTGGATCCAACGAACCAGGAACCGTCATCATCGAGACACCTACGGTTCCTGTCACCAATTCAGCTAGTGAGACCATCTCTCCCGAGATTGCAAACTCGACCATCATCCGTGGTGGTCCTCACTCAACGACGCATACAATCTTCATCCCAGCTACAGCATCCAATGAGCCTGGAACCGTCATCATTGAGACTCCCACTGTTCACATCACTGATGGACCTGCTGAGACCACGACCGACTCTCCTTCTGGCATCGCCAATGTGACTGTTGTCCGAGGCGGCACTCTCTCAACTACTCATACCGTCTATATTCCCCCTGCTGCCTCGAATGAGCCCGGCACTGTTATTATCGAGTTGCCAGTCGTTGGCATCACGGATGCTCCCAGTGAGCCCACTTACACGCCTTCTGACGACGATGTCACAATCATCAGGGATGGTTCTCTCACAACTACGCACACCATCTACATCCCTCCAGCTTCAGGCCAGCCAGGAACAGTCATCATCGAAACCCCCACTGCCGTGCTTGCTACCAACTCTGCTGGAGAGACGACGCTAGTGGATACTCCGGGCCACAACGTCACCGTCTTCAGGGCTGGTACTCGCTCAACCTCACACACCATCTATGAGCCCCCAACTGCGGATGGTGAGCATGGCACTGTCATCATTGAAACCCCGACTGGGGATCATCACACTGGAGCATCTGTTACCAGTCACTCTGGGGATCAGACCTCTCTCACACCTCAGGCTGGTGCCTCTTCTGCAGGCCTGTCTTCAGAGACCGGCGCCAGCGATGGACATTCAGGCAGTGCCACATCCCATACTGGAACTTCAGGCGACGATTCTGATACATCTCAAACCTCGTCACATGGAACTTCACACTCAGGGGATGCTTCGAGCACATCTGGTGTCCTTGTCGATGTCGAGAACATCTCCAGGAGTTCATCATCCGGCGCCGACTCAGGGCCCGGATCCTCGAGCCATTCAGGTTCTGCATCTTCCTCCGCTGGCTCGTCAACTACTTCTAGTGAAAACTCCGGAGCATCCACCAGCTCCTCTGCTGCTCAGTCAACATCTAGCCACGCTTCAGACTCTTCGCATGCCAGCAGCTCCTCTACGGGTGTCAGCGCGAGCAGTGCCTCAACAAGCTCTTACGCGAGCACATCGTCCGCCAGCTCATCTAGCAGCACTAGCTCAGTGACAGCTTCAACCTCTAGCAGTTCGGCTCCTGGCTCAACTTCCAGCAGTTCCATCGCGAGCACCTCCTCTAGTGCTGCGACAAGCTCGTCTAGCAGCGCCGCTGCTTCCACCTCGAGCAGCTCCGTTGCAACCACTAGCAGCTCAACCTCAACCTCGAGCAGCGCCACAAGCACTTCGGTTAGCAGTAGTTCATCAAGCAGCTCCTCCAGCTCATCCACCAGGCCCTCTTCGACTACGAGCTCTAGCTCATCAAGCACCAGCAGCACAAGTATCTCAACCACTGCACCACCCACAACCACAAGCAGGAGTTCCACATCCACCACGTCCACTACTTCATCCATCAAGCTCATGCCCACTTTTGACTGCGACAAGATGGGTTACGCCCTCGACGGCCGCCAACTCGTCATGGTCAATTTCGCCAATGGAGCAAGAAGCTCGATTGGTTACATCGGTACGGACGGCGGATTTATCAATGCTATCGGCTTCAACAAGCTTGACAACTACATCTACGCCGTCATCACCGACCCGCTCCTCGATATCCTTCTGGGCAGTCTACTTGGCGGCCAGCCTGGCTCTTGGCTCATGCGTGTTGCAAAGAACGGAAATTGGGATGTTCTCCCATATCGCATCGACAGCACGAGCATCACCCTAGGTGACATCGACGACGTCGGACGCTTCTGGGTCTCGGAGGGAGGTAGAAAGTATTTCCAGATCGACGTCAATCCCGCATCTCCAACTTTTGGCAGCACCATCACGTCTGGTCTATCAAACATGGGCATCTTGTCCGGCGTGGGCGACTGGGCGTTTGTACCGGGAAGCGGAAACTACCTCTACTCGGTGCAGTTCTCGCTCCTCTTCACCGGCATTCTTTCCACCAATGTCATAAAGTTCAATCTCGATACGATGAAATGGGAGCTCCACAAAACATGGGGTATACTCAGCGTTCTAGGCGGCGGTCTCATCTGGGATATTGTATGGGGAACTTCTGACGGCATGCTGTACGCTCAAGAGACTGTTCTTGGGACCACCTGGAGGTTCAACATCCGCAGCCCCAACACCAATCCAGTTGCTCTGCCCAAGGGTGGAACTCTCCTGGCGTTGACGGGAGACGGTGCCAGGTGTATTGGTGCAGCGTCATAAGAGAAAGGAGGAAACATTGGGAGCGGCAAGATTGTCACAGAAGCCGCGGGGACATACGGCATTTTCTGCCAAGTTTTCTTATGTACTCAAGTCAAGCGATCCGTACTGTTTCTTATGTACCCAAGTCAGCACTCGCTATATAATCAAGATTTATTTCCTTTTTCCATCAACATTACTGCCCCCATCTAGCTGGTGGCCTTTGCAGGCGTAGAAGCCAGAGTGGCAGTGCTGGAGCAGACACAGCCCTGTCCTCCGATGCTCGTGACTGGGGGCGCATTGCATGTAGCCTCAGTAGTCCAAGAGACGTAGGTCGAAGTAGGCTCCTCGTAGACAACCTCGGCCTTGACAAGGACGGGGATGATCTGGCCAGTAGCCAGACGGAAGGGCTGGTGGTTAAGAGCCTGGAGAAGCTTGGTAATCTCGCCAGAGTGGCTGGAAATGCTGATCCAAACGGCATTGTCGCTGGTGAAAATATCATCGAGAACCTCCTTACTGCGAGCCAGCTGATGCTCACCAGTCTCACCCTTCTTGCCAGTCCAAAGCTTGTCCTTCTCAGAAAAGCCCTTCTCGAACTTGATCTTGGGGGTCAAGGTCTTGATGTAGGACTTGCTGGAGCGGTGATCGCAGGTGCGGATGCTAACACCCTCACGAAGCCACTCCTTGACGATGGGCTCAAAGCGATTGGACTTGGGGAGCTTCAGGCCCTTGAAGGTCTCGTGGGCAGTAACGACGCAGCGGGCCAGAGGAGAGGTGTAGTACGACTCGAAGTAGGGCATACCCTCGTGCTCGAATCGGGTCTTGAAGTAGGCATTGGCCTTGTAGGCTTCGCTAAGACCCGCGGGAGTGAGAAGGGGGTCTTCCCAGACGGCAGTGCCATTACCCGACTGCTCGCCCCAGTAGCACTATACCCAATCAGCTTGAGTATCTAGTGAGAATTGCAGTAAGATGACTTACGTTCCAGGCAGGGGTACCATAGAAGCTCTCAGCGGCGTTGTGCCAACCCTCACCATGACGACCCATAACAAGAACCTTGTAACGGACCCTGTCACGGCTAGCATTGCGGTTGAGGTGCTTGACATACTGAGCGAAACGCTCCCACTGAGTCTTGTAACCCTTGCGAGGGTTCTTGGGGTCAGTGGGATAGGTGCGGTTCAAGAGGCCAAAGTTCCATTGAGCCTGAAAGTCGTCAGTATGTCACTCAGACCACGAACAAGGGTTTACATACGTAGTCAAACGTCTTGGGGTCAGTGGCCGGGTCATCCTGCATGAAGAATTCCGGGACGGCCGTGTACTTGATCTCCTTGTTCTTGGCAAAGTGCCAGTCGGCCAGAGTAGCAGGCGTCAGGGCCAGGAGGGTGGAAATGATGGACAGCTTCATTTTGAGGGCTCAGTTGAAACGAGATATGGTCCTGAGTAGCAGAGACTGAAGACCAACATCGTCGTTGAGGTGCTGACGTTGGACTTAAGTATTTCCAACCCCATCGGGATCATCTTCCCAAGGTGTCATCGCGTGTTAATCCATGCCCCTCGTGTTCCTTCACCTCGTGGCCGGCGCCGTTAATGTTTACTCCCGGGGGATCTTGGCCCGAAGACGTTCCGTCCGAAGCAAGAAGCGGAGCCAATCGATCGGCAACGTGGCGGGCAAGGGCCGGGCAAAGTGGGGATTGTCCAGGGTCTTGAGCTCCGGGACAGTGGTTAACTTTGGGGCTTCGGTGAGAGAAGACGGCGAAGACGACGGAGATGGTACTCGGAGGCTACGACAGAAATCGACATCATGGCCGGCGCCGACAAGACTTGGACTGAGAGGTCGTTGGTGGATTTGTCGAATTGGGATATGGCGTACGTATGTCTCAAGCTCGTGTTGGCTGATGGTGGGGCTGTCATGAAAGCATGTGATAGAAGGATTTGAGCGATTCAACGCGTTTGTTTGCTTCCAGATGATCCATTTCTGATCTCAAATGAATCCAGCATATAAATCAGTCCATAAATAACAAAAACACCAAACTAAACAAACAAGCACCGTTGAATGTGCATGAGTAGACAGCAAAATAGCTTGGGGAAGCTCTTCAAGTGGCAGACGCACCAGCCAGGCACCAACCAATCAGACACCAACCTCCCCACATCCCGAAATTGTTAGTCCCGCCTAAGCTCCCCAAGCTCTCGCCCCAACGGCTACGTACCTTGTCCTTCTTGGAATCACACCTCCAAAGGGGACGGACCCTTTCTCATCACCGCCTCCCCTTTTCATCTTCCTTTCTCAAGTCTCACCCCACGTGAAACCTACACAGTATCCCTATCAGCTCTCTACAGTCTTAAGATCGTCATGGCCTCCACTGACCCCACCAACGATGAGCTTCACCTTGAGGGTGACCCCGCGCCTGAGCTGCTTGAGGGTCGAATCTGGGTCGATGGCTGCTTTGACTTTTTCCACCACGGTAAGTCCTATCTACAGTCGCGTTATGGGCTTTAGCTGACATGAATAGGCCATGCTGGTGCCATCGTACAGGCTCGTCAGCTTGGTACTGAGCTCTACGCTGGCGTCCACTCGGATGAGGCCATCCTCGCCAACAAGGGTCCCACTGTCATGACCCTCGAAGAACGGTGATTTTACACGCTCTATCGGTCTGTCGAGCGGCAGACTCATCACTCAACGTCTACTAACTCATCATAGTCTTGCGGCTACAGACGCCTGCCGATGGGTAACCCGCTCTGTTGGCCATGCGCCTTACGTCACCTCACTCCCCTACATCACTCATTACGGCTGCAAGTATGTCGTCCACGGCGACGACATCACTTCTGATAGCGATGGCAACGACTGCTACCGTTTCGTCAAGGAGGCGGGTCGGTTCAAGGTTGTTAAGCGCTCTCCTGGCATCTCTACCACCGACCTCGTCGGTCGCATGCTTCTGTGCACCAGGACGCATTTCATCAAGTCCCTCGAGAAGAAGCTCACTGGTGAAGAGGGCAACGGCACCGAAGAGGAACGTATCGCTGAAGGAAAGGCTATGCTGGAGCGCATGAAGCTCTACGCCACTGACGAGTCTGGCAAGGCCCCCGGCGTTGACGTCTGGCAATGGAAGGCTTCCAGGGAAGCCAAGGCTGAGGACGGTGAGGAGGAAAAGGGCGTCTTCAGCCAGTTGATCGAGGGACCTGGCCCCAAGCCCGGCCAGCGCGTCGTTTACGTCGATGGCGGATACGACCTCTTCTCCAGCGGGCACATCGAGTTTCTCCGAAAGGTGCTTCTCCAGGAGGAGGAGCTTGCGCGAGAGGAGGGTTGGTACTCGGAGCAGGCCGTCAATGAGCGCAAGGGCAAGGGCGAAGACTATCCTCCTGCCTATGTCGTTGTGGGTGTTCATGATGACGAGGTCATCAACCAGTGGAAGGGAGTCAACTATCCCATCATGAACATTTTCGAGCGTGGTCTCTGTGTTCTCCAGTGCAAGGTCAGTTGAAGGTTTCTTACCGCGCAGAATTACACATGCTGACAGCAACCGCAGTACATCAACGCCGTCGTCTTTGGCGCCCCGTTTACGCCCACGAAGAGCTACCTTTGCTCATTACCGCGCGGCCTCCCAGACGCCGTGTACCACGGTCCCACGGCCTTCATCCCTCTCACCTACGACCCCTACACGGCGCCCAAGGCCATGGGCATCTACCGCGAAGTCGGCGACCACACATTCGCGCACGTCAACGCCGGCGAGATTGTCCAGCGCATCATGAAGAGCCGCGACATGTACGAGGCGCGACAGAGGGCCAAGGGCATGAAGGCCGAAGTCGAGGCGGCGGCACGCGAGCGTGAGATTCTCGAGGAGGAGCAGCGTCAGAAGGAGGCCGAGAGGGCGTGATGGTGTGCAGTGGCGGGAACGTGGCGGTCTGGCGGTCTGCGCATGGCTTGTCTCGAGATGGAAGACAAGGGTGTGGTGACGATGGAATAAAATCGGTCTTCAACAGGCCCCCGGTAAGGCTAAGAGACGGGAAAGTAATCAGTTAACCATGATACCTAGAAAACAAGTTAGTAAATACAAACACCTTTTGCATAGGTAATTTAGCCGGCGACACCTTCATCATGACAACTCACGATAAGAACATGGATCATGTCTGCCATGCAACCCAACCCCTCCTCTCAAGAAAGCCGAGTACGTACTCGTCAGTAGCACGGCTCTAGTCGGCAGCCCCGATCGTCGATAAGCCCGCTGCAGGTTCATGTAATGTGACCCGGGCTCGTCCATTGTTTTCCCCTTGCTGGGCGGCTCACCAATGACCTCATCATAACCGGCGCGCGGGGGCCGCAGTGGGAAAAAATGGCAATTGGCGGTTAGACGCGGTGGGCGCCGCCAATTCCGCCCCCGTGATATCTACGACTTTTGAACAAAGAATGTTTTAATGCCGAGAGGGGGTGACACACACTAAACAACAACAATATGCGAAATAAACAATCAGATTCCATGATTAGGAAGGTCAGACCAAGACCCCCATATCAGAAATGATAAGCCAGGATTAAGAAGCAGGTGACCGTCTCGCGAGAAACACGCAATCCGGATCATTTTCACCCTATGCTTGTCAGTTGTTCGTTATCAGTTCCTGTGGAGTTTTTGCAGCAAGCGCCCTGTCGGTGGGGACGCGCCCATGGAAGGGTAGAATTGACAATTGCCTTTTTCTTGCTTTTTGTTTCCGCACCCTTTCACCAAGAGCCGAACCGACCTCGGTCATGGAATCCCTGTAGAAATCGAGATGAACGTGGGTGACATTGTAACCATTGCTGGGTAAGGTGAGACAGAGAGAAGGTCTTCAATGGGAAAGAATTTTCCATGCCATGGCTTTCAATCTCCTGTGGCACGTAGATCGCCCTTTGAGTAGAAACTTCTGTCAAACTCCAAGCCAATGACTCTCAGAAAAAGTCTGGAAACATAATTCATTCGCCCCTCCGAACGAACAATCTAACCCCATCCCAACAAGGCGGCTCTCTCACCACACCCTCCCACTCGGGGACCCACGTTGGCCCGGAGGGTGGTACATGGGCAGCCGCGCAATGCGATATGCAGGCGATAGGTACCACCTCATCATGGCCACTCCCGTGTTATCGAGAAGAAAAAAACACTACGCCGGAGCCGAGAGCGGTGCGGGCAGAGACGGGCTATCCGGGCTGGCGGGGACGGACTTTTTTTTGCAACAGGTCACCTGGCCCCCTTCTCGGCGCTCCCTCTAACGTTAGTCAAGGGTTTTTGGTGGAGAGCGAAGACAATAGAGTCACAGTCATGAGTCCAGGGGAGCAAACGCCCCCTCTATAAAGTTTGCCTCTGCAGACTTCCGTTTTGACTCTGCTTCTTTTCTTCTTTCTTGCTTCTTCAGACTCATCTGTTGCTTTGATTGTTAATAGTGCGTGTTGCTTGACGTGCTTGTTGTAGCTCCCACCTCCTCTTTGTTGCTGTAAACTTGAGTCACATCAAACTGAGTCACATCGACATCATCTCTTCTTCACCCCAACAACACCTCGACTCGACCCAATTGCACCCAATTGACCATCATCACCATGGCTCCCTCCGCTGTCGAGACCCAGGACGTCAACCTGACGGCCGCCGCCATCCACAAGAAGGAGGCCGCTCAGCCTGCCATCGCCAACGGCCAGTCCAACCAGGCGCCCCTCGACGCCTCCAAGCTCACCTACACCTACACCCAGAACCCCCGCGCCGTCCCCGATGAGGCCTCTGCCCACGCCGGCGACGAGACCATCGCCACCGACCACATGGTCCTCGCTTCCTGGCACCAGTCCACCGGCTGGGCTGCTCCCGAGCTCAAGCCCTACGGTCCTCTGAGCCTCATGCCCACCGCCTCGGTCCTGCACTACGCTACCGAGTGCTTCGAGGGTCTCAAGGTCTACCGCGGTTACGATGGCAAGCTCCGCATCTTCCGTCCTGACCGCAACGCTGCTCGTCTCCGAATGTCTGCCGGCCGAATCTCCCTCCCCATCTTCGAGCCCTCCGAGATCGAGAAGCTCATGATCGCCCTTCTTTCCGTTGATGGTCCCAAGTGGCTCCCCAAGGACCAGCCTGGAAACTTCCTGTACATCCGACCTACCGTCATTGGCACCGCTCCTCAGCTCGGTGTTGCTGCTCCCAAGGCCGCCCTCCTCTACATCATTGTCACCTTCATGCCCCGCCTGGATGCTCCCGCCGGTGGAATGCGACTTCACACCTCTCCCGACGACATGGTCCGCGCCTGGGTCGGTGGCTTCGGCTACGCCAAGGTCGGCGCTAACTATGGTCCTTCCCTGCTGGCCACCGCCGATGCCAGAACTCGCGGCTACCATCAGATTCTCTGGCTGTACGGTGCTCAGGGCGAGTGTACCGAGGCCGGTGCCAGCAACTTCTTCGTCATCTGGAAGCGCAAGGACGGCAAGAAGGAGATCATCACTGCTCCTCTCGACGATAAGCTGATCCTTGACGGTGTTACTCGACGAAGCTGCCTCGAGCTGGCCCGCGAGCGATTGGGCGACGAGTTCGAGATTACCGAGCGAAAGTACAACATCGCCGAGGTTATCGAGGCCGACGCCGAAGGCCGCATCATTGAGGCTTTCGCTGCTGGTACTGCCGTAAGTTGAACCCAATTGAATGATTTACCAGTCAATTGCTAACATCCTTTTCAGTACTTCATCTGCCCCGTCTCCCAGATCCACCACCGTGGCAAGGACATCAACATCCCCATGGGTGCTGAGGGTGCGCCTGGAGAGGTCACCAGCAAGATCAAGGGCTGGCTGGGTGACATCATGTACGGCCGTACCCAGCACCCCTGGGGTGTTGTCATCCCCGAGAAGCAATAAGTGTGCTTCAAGAAAACGAGTGCTCGCGTAGAGCAAGGGATATATGCATTGAATAGTTCATGGGACGGCGTTTAGCGGATATTATTGATACAAAAGGGACCAAGGGTGGTCCTGTGCATATTGCAGCGACACGAAGAGGCGGAGGCGGCATAGCTGCAGACCGTAATGAGAAATAAAATAAAATAAAATAAGCACAGCCGACTGTCTGAGTGATGGCAATACATACGTGAGCCTGTGACATCTCTTCCAAGTTCTCCACGCAGATCAAAACAGCTCGGATTACATGACAACCATGCTACTCGTCAACAAAGAAGTTCTGCATCATTCTCAACGTCTCGGCCTGTATATCAGCTTTAAACTCCTGGGCAAATCAGCAAGCGCAATGCCTTGGGAAGAGTGCAGTCATACCTTTTCAATCTCGCCCAACAGTCGACATTTGATCTTCACAATCTCTTCTGCTTCCGCCTTGAACACGTACGCCATCTTGGCAGTCTCTTTATCGAGTTCGGTAAGCCCTAGGCCTTGGTCTTCAAGCTCTTTCTCCAATGCGCTCCAAGCTTCCGCTTCACTTCGACAGCAAGCATCCTATTCGTCGCTGAGTCGAAGTATCTCCTCTTTCGCCGCGGCGATGTCTTTCTTCAGGTTGGCCAAGTGAGTAGCAATTGTCGCGCGAGGATGGTTATCGGAATGGCACAAAGTCGCCGATAGGGGATAGGCAATGTTGGAGTAGAGATCATTGCACTCTGACAAAGTTGCACTGGTTTCGTTGGAGAAGCGGGTGATCTTAGACTGAACTTCAGAATGCGCTTGCACGAGATGCTCAATTGCAGATGCGTGAAGGTTCATGCCCATCCGAGCAAACGCCTCTGCTTGATGTCAGCCTGTGCATTCTTCCACATATGGAGTTGCAACTAGCCTCGGAGTTGGATTGCTGGGTCTTTCGTGTCAGACGTCTGTGCAATCTTCTTGTCGGGCTTTGGGGCCAGCAAATGATTCCCTAGGCATGCTTGGACTTGTTGGTAGACGTCCTGGTACGGCGCCGGCTTCGTGGAGGAGCTCGTCGCTGGGGTGTGGTCATCACGAAGGCGTGCGCGCAGGGTGGAGGAGCACGCATTCTCATCTCCCCAAAGACTGGAGGTTGAGTTGAGAAGAAGGCGAGACGATGAGTCCATGGTCGCCCTTCTGAAATGGCGAGAGAGGATGGGCGACAGCGAGAGATAAGTCGGTAGGAATTCTGGCGATGAAGCAAGGGCAGCGTGGTGGGTGAAGAGGAAATGTCGATGAAAGGATTTGGATCTGTCTCGTGTGAAGTTGATGCAGGTGCTGTTGCAACTTCGTTGGGAAGGAGCGGCTCCTGCCCGCCACTGGCGGCGTGTGCCACCCATGAGCACACATTGAACCCGACAAGACAAATATTCACGGCGGATCTCTGTTGATAGAAAACCAGTTTCATTCATCCATTCATTCAATTCAGTGAGTGAGTGGGTAATGAGTCCAATCATGGTCATGTATTAAATCCTTCAGCATGCTACCAGGCCTTTTCCACCGAGCATACCCAATATATCCATTTTCATGTCCCTCAAACGCCATAATCAGCCTCCAGTAACTATCGGACATGAATCAACCCTGAACCGAATCAATTCTCGTACAAATCCTCATTTAACCCTTTTCATTTCCTTTTATCCTTATGCCTTGATCTTCTCTGAAATCGCTTCAACAACATTCTCAAAAGGAATCATGGCTCCGTTGCCAGTATCGCCGCACGCCAGATTCTTCGACACTGGACGCAACACCTCGAACCAACCGTTCTCGCCGCCCCAGTCCTTCTCGAGCACGCGGATCTGCGTCGCCGTGATGGGATGGTTCCACATGCACGTGTTCATGGCCGGAGCCACCAAGATCTTCTTCTTCTTGCCGTCGACGGCTCCTGTGGTGTCCCAGGCGCGAATCACACTCGTCAGAAGGTTGTCGCACATGCCGTTGACGACCTTGGCTAGGGTGTTTGCGCTCAGTGGTGCAATCACGAGAACGTCTGCCCATCGTCGCAGCTCAATGTGCAAGATTGGGGCGTTGCGCTTCCACGGCTGAGCCCACTCGGAGGCGTCAGTGTAAAGGGCGTCGACGTTGGGCAGGTGAGCGAGCTCGTCCACCGTGGGCTGTTCAACTGACAGGCCAGAGAGAAACTGGGTCGCAGATTGCGTGAGGATGATGCGGATGGAGATATTCGTCTGTGGTTTGAGGCCCTTGATGATCTGGACGAGCTTTATCGTCGCGACAGAGCCAGAGGCGGCGAGGAGGATATGGCGCTTGCCATCATTCCGGGCCTTTTCGAGGGTTTCGGTTGAATTACGCATGAGGTGCTCGTGGTGGGCGTCGTGGCCCTTTTGGATGATGTGAAGCATCGTGGGGAAATCCAAGATTTTTTTTCCGAGGTCGATGAGATTTCTTGGCGGACGATTATTCAGCTAAGGTGGTGATGTGATTATGAAGCTATCCGGATAGATGTGAGATGTGACGGGTTAAAGCCGCAGTGTGGTGGAGTGCATTCAACTCGAGGGCTTGCGTCGGCTCTTTTGATGCAATTCGGTTATATTGTATAGAAAGAATATGATATGATAGAATTCAATTGAATCCAAAGCTTGGCTATGAACGGATTTCAGGCTTCTCGAGAGAGGATGCCATCCTTTATCTAACCCCGCCATCACCCCGCGTCATCCGACGAACTCTACAGCATCACGGGGGCAGCGCCGATTCTCGCACTTGGCCCTCCGGGACCGCCTTCCCGATGGCCTGACAACGTGACTGATTTCAGCTCGAGATTTCCGGTTCTTGTAAAAGCATGAATAACATGAGCCGATTCAGCTTTGTTTGGTGTCTGGTCATGAACCTCGTGCCTCGACCGGATACTCTGCCGGAGTGCAGCTGATACCGGGGCCGGGTGGAGTAACGAGATCGCCACAGCACCAGCCACACTTGAGCACCTCATCAGCCACAGGCATCACCAATTGCGTGCCCTCTGATTGGCGAATCGCCACCGTTCTCCGGGGACGGCACCGAAACATCCTCTTTGCATGACCTAATCCAGATCCTCCGCCATCCGGCCTCTAATCAACTTTTGCGCCGCCAATCCTCCTCCTCTCACCACTTTCCCGTCACAGCTGCCAACATGTTCTCGCGAACGGTCGCCTCGGTATGTGCCCTCCGGCTTCGCCCCGCTCTCGCTCCGGTTCACTAACCTTTTACTCAAGTCCCTCCTCCGGCAAGCCGCCCGGCCCGCTGCCGTCCGCTCCTCGGCCTCCCTCTTCCGCGCCCCCATCTCCCCCCTCACTCCCTTCCAGGCGCGCCTGCTCTCGGACCAGACCCGGGCAGCCATCGACAAGGCGGTCGCTTCGGCGCCGGTGGTGCTGTTCATGAAGGGAACCCCCGAGATGCCCCAGTGCGGCTTCTCCCGCGCCGCGATCCAGATCCTCGGCCTTCAGGGCGTCAACCCCGAAAAGTTTGCCGCCTTCAACGTCCTCGAGGACCCAGAGCTCCGAGAGGGAATCAAGGAGTACTCGGACTGGCCCACGATCCCTCAGCTCTACGTTGAGAAGGACTTTGTGGGAGGCTGCGATATTCTCGTCTCGATGCACCAGAACGGCGACCTGGCCAAGCTCTTTGAGGAGAAGAAGGTGATCCTCGAGGGAGAGCTCGGCGAGGGTGACAAGAAGGAGTAAACGAAAGATGGCATCCGAGCTAGACCGGGTCCGAGTGTACAAATACCTACGAGATGTAATGGATAAGATACATGGGCATGAGATACCTCTGTACGGCGATGAATAAAGTACAGCGAAAAGAATAGATTATTTCTGGTTCATCTCTGCATCAATTAAGGGATTGGATGTTGGTATTTGGTGTTCCTGAGTTCAATGGCTGACAAATGCTGGCTTAAGATCTCCTCAACACACTTCTCCCAGTTACTGACCTACTTACCTGCGATATCGAGTCCTCGGGCTATGATGAAGCTAAGGACCCGGAGCGCAGATCCAAAAAAGAAAAAAGAAAATCGCTACATACGTCAACGATATGTACGTAAGATATCGGCTTCTGTTTCTATCAGTCATGCACCAGGGATGTTTGGAAACCCTAGACAAGAGCGTGGGTAAAATCGTTGATTGACGGCTTCACCACCACAAAGACCTCAAGTCTTGAGGCACTACATTTCATTCAAATTTTCAGAAAGTTATGTCCCATCACCAGGCTTTGCGATAGAGGATCCCTTCACATGGCAGCTCGTCAATTGATCCATCCTCGGTTTTCTCACGACTCGCTCAAGGGTAGCTGGAGCCTCGCTTTTCACCAAAACCAGATCTTAGGCAATGTCTTTATGTAGTAGGCTAATTGACTAACTGATAAATAGAAATCTATAAAATCTATGAAAAAATATCTATCGCGTCTATGCTGTCTAATAAAGCAACTCTTCCTACCGCATGTGCCTCCTGAGCAAAGCCCGTACTCGTTCGCTGGGTTCCTGGTAACGGCTCATCGGCTCCAGGCAAACCTCTAGAACAACATCTCTATCCAGGGCGGCATAGCACATTCTCAACGTTTCAATCTTTTGTTCAAATCTTGCCAAGGCGATCCTAAATGCCATCTCGTCATCTCTTTGCACGTCTTCAATGATCACACCGCCTGGGAACTCCAGCAGCATAATCACCCTGTAGAACTCTCCCTGCCAGGGCAGTTCCTCGATCAAGGTCTTGAGCGTGTAACGGAAAAAGTATCTGTCGGGATGCCATATCTCATTCAGCCATGGGAAGGTCTGAACACTGATAATGAGGTGGACACCGTGAATAACTGCAGGTGTTGCAGGCGCCTGGAGAGGATTGGTCTTAGGCTCTGGCCTAGGTGGTGCTGGTTCCTCGACAGGCTGAGCATCTGGCTCGGGGGAGCCTCGCATCAGTCCTTGGCGACTCTGCGGTACTTCTCGCGATTGTCCTGACGATGGCCAGAAGGCTCTATTGTCATAGCCCGCGCCCTCTTGGTCTTCTGGTTCTCTTGGCACCTCTGATGCTTTGTCTATGTTCACCGGCTGTTGGGGTCCGTTACCTGCTCCATTGTGAGTCGTGTTATCCATTTCTACGTTTGACTGAGTCGGCGCATCAGCCATGGTGGCATTCTCTGGGTCTCTAGGTCTCTCGGCGCGCTCATGAGTGGTGTCTTGTTCCCTACGAGACGGACCTGCAGAGGCCCGACTCTGACCACCGGCGGGGAACGCATTGAACACGACGTTGCTATGAGGACCTCGATGTTGGTTGACTCTACGACGAGGATTGTTTAGGGGTCTGCTCTGATTTCGGAAAATCGCCTGCACGATAGTTAGCAAAAGCGCTTTGAGAGAGTGAGGTGTGCGGTGGCATGTGAAGGTACATCAAAGTGATCTGGGCTCTTTGTTGGACGCTGTGGCATTTCTCCTCTTATTGGCACCTGTCTAATAGGAGGCCGCCCCAGAACTGAGTCCGGATTGAGGAGTTGTTCATGGTCCTCCAAGTCCCTACGCGAGCGCTTGAGGCAGGTTTTCTTGGGTTTCTGGTACTGATTGATCGTGAAGAACAACCGGAACATTTCTTCAAAGATTCTAAGTTGAAGTGTCAGCAAGGAGATGTGATGCCAAAGGGGTGACCGACTCATCGCGATGCTCCGAATATCTTAGCCGATCATCGTCATGTCCATCAGGCCAAAAACGAGGTCCATTTCCATCCGTGCAGAGAAACTTGTGTGTCATCTCAACTAGACCGTGCTGGTGAAGATTGCTTCTCCACTTGAGGAGTTGATGTCCTGAGATGCCGGCCCTCGACGTGAAACGTGACGGATATGCCCTGGCAATTTTAGCAAGCCCAGGCTCGTTCTTGCGGCCTCGGATACTATATCCCAGCGCTTTAGCTATGTTAGTCATGGTGTCAGTAGGCTTCCCATTATCGGCGACCATAATCTGATAGTCTGCCAGCGGGCAGGTACAGTTGTCCGAGGTCATTGTGGCGGAATGGAGAAGTGGGTTGTGAATACTACATTTATGACTAGCTACAAGCCACACGGTAACTGTGGCAATTATATGTATTTTGCGACATATAGGCAGTTGTGCAGTCTTCAGGTTTTGTTGCTTCTGCTATTGACCAGATGTGCCCGTAAGTGGAGCGTTGTTGGCCAAATCTGCCTTGCAGACCGAGTCGATGCCACCCAGCTGCGTCGCAGAAATGCCTCTGATTGGGTCGAAGACTCAGCTGTTAGGCAGACAGCTAGGCAGCTCCCTCGATACGAGATTTGTTGATTGCTCTGAGCCAAAATGGGAGGCCCTTCTCCTACATTTCGCCCCGATCATCACGACGTCAGAGATTCAGTGCCGCAGTCGCGCATGAGGGCTGATATATTGACTCAGATGCCTTGACAGAGATTGCGTATCTAGGCACACATGCCCCGCCGGACGCTCTCTTTCCAGTCGCGAAAGCAGACGCTGCTGATGTTTGGGGCAGCGAGCCAATGACGGAACCCACGAAGCGCAAGTTGCTATCGAAATAATTCTGTATTTGTTTAGAATTGAAGCAAAGCGAATACGTCTTCATTAGAACGCCGTTTATTTATCTATTCGCCTGGTTGTGTGGGAAATGGCTCTCTGGGATCTCGGGGCACCAAGCTCTGGGCACCAGGCTGTCCTGCTGTTGAACAGCATGTTCTGCGCCACGAAACACCAACTGGGACGAGCACGTGAAGTCAGCCTCGAGAAAGGCTCCCTCTCTTGGCAACGCTCTCCCTCTTTCTCTAACCATCTTTCCTCCTTCCAACTTACCAACGCTGCACCAGAAACACGGATCTCGATATTATAACTTGATCATCTAACGGCGCCGCTGCCGAAACGTGTCGTCCTTTGACGGCTATGGACGGTGAAGGCGGCGAGTCCCCGGGGCCTCGCCAGAAGGACAAGAGCCTACCTGGACACGACATTTTTTGCACTCCAGAGAACAGCAACTTCCTATCGGAAGCTCCGTACAGCGCACTTGATCCCACTCAACGAGAGATTCGTCTTCTTAAAGTGCTTCTAGACTCCGGCAGTGGATTTGTGGAGTGTGAGTTACTGCCCAGCGCACGTATTGCCGAAGTGCGAGGCAAATACTTGGCCCTCTCTTATTGCGCCGGCGATCCACGTAATACAGAGATCATACTCGTCAATGGTGTCAAGTGCAACGTATTTGCCAACCTCTGCCACGCGTTGGCATGCGCTCGGCACTTTTGGACGACGCACCCCGGCGATGAAGACTTTCTGCTGTGGGCGGATCAGATCTGCATCAACCAAGCTGACCTTTCCGAGAGATCTCATCAAGTTGGATTTATGAGGGACATATATCAGAGTGCACAGCAGACTCTCATTTGCCTGTCAACGTCCAATTCTCAGGGCAAAGGCATGAAATGGTATATTGAAAACTTTTACGGAGACGGCAAGCGACCACGAAGGCAATCTCGGGGCAAGCCAACCGCAAATCCCGGGGGCAACCTGACCACCTTCTGGGAAGAGGTTATTGAAAGTCCTTGGTGGACCAGAGCTTGGGTTTTTCAGGAGTTTATGGTGTCGGCTCATGCAACCTTTCTTTCTGGGCGTTATCATCTCCCTTGGATGATGTTCCAGTTCGCACTCAAGCGATATCTCGGCCCTGAGGACGATAACAGTATAGTTCAATGTCTCAACGCGATATTGAAACGCCGAGAGTCCACGCCGCATTCTAGAGATGCCGCGGAGGGAGCAGGAGTAGTCAGGTTCATGCTCAAGACCAAAGCCGAATGGGACGATACATATAGCCTCCCGTTTCTTCTTGCTCGCTCTCAAGGTTCCAAGGCGTCTGATGATCGGGACCGAATTTACGCCTTTCTTGGCCTTGCTCACCCCGGGTACGCCATAACCCCCGACTACTCAGCTAGCAACACCTTGTGCCATGTTCTCACCGAGACAACCAAAAATATCATACTCTTCGAGAATCGCCTTAATGTCTTATCGGTACTGGGCGCTTCCCGATGCGCCTGGGGGAGGCCAGGGCTACCATCATGGGTAGTGGACTGGACTAGTCAAGGGATCCCCGAGCTTCTCGACATAGGTCAGCATCTCAACGCAATCAAGTCCACTCCCCCTCACAGGGATCAGGCAATTGTGTCTTTTAGGGAAACCACATACCCCAAAACTCTCCAAGCAGCCACTGTCATGGTGGCGATGGGTATATTTGTCAGAGTGGTCACCAAGCGGGATAGAGCGTACATCCAGCCCGGTTGGCGATATGAAATTATTCTTGATGATCTTGAGTTCTGGTATCTTGATCAATTACTTTTTATCCTAAAGTGTGAGTCGTACGGTTATCGGATCATTCAACGGGTCGGCGTTTCCTTCGATGATTTGTTATACCTTGACCTGCCTGAGAGATCGCGGGCGCTTGCTGAAGGGGAGTCAAGAGCAATCTCCATCTTTTAGATGGATCCCTGGACTAGCTCCTAAACAGGTGGTATGAAATTACACATAGTGAATTGCTGGTACAAGCATGGAGTTGGAGGACGGTGTTTGGGAGGGTATGCTAGCATCTGGATTTTGCCATCTTGTCGCGGAGGTCATGCCAGCTATTGGTGTTCGCCAAACGCAGTCGAGCAGTGCACGCCTGAGACTTTCACCGTTAAAGGATTGTTTTAGGATTTGTATTATTTTAACGTCGTTATACATACCCTTCTACTGGGGGTATGCTCCTCCATCGGCTCTTGGGTCGCTCCCGGCGGACCACACTGGTGTTCCATCCGGATCTACGGTGTACCGGATGATCTGCCCACGACCAAACATGGCTCTCTTCCAGTTCTTGAGAACAACCACGTTGTGTCCCAGCTTCTTCAATCCTTCGATAGTCTCCTCGGGTATTCCTTCCTCGATGTGGACAGTCCAGTCTAGCACGTTGCCCTCATCTGGCATACCGGCTCCGATGCAGATTCGGGGAGCGTCCAGGGCTTGTTGAGGGTTCAACTGAGCGACCGTCTGACCTAGAAGCACTTGCAACTGGCCTTGTGGCTGATTGAAGCCACCCATGACTCCGAAAGCAGAGTGAAGAGAGCCGTCGTTAAGGTTGGTGGCCATGCCGGGGATGATGGTATGGTAAGGTCGCTTTCGGGGCTCAAGCTTGTTCGGATGCTTGGGGTCAAGAGAGAAGTTGGCTCCGCGGTTCTGTAGGGTGAAACCACATCCCTTGGGGATGATGGCAGTGCCGAAGCCGGCGTAGTTGGAGTTGATGAAGGAGGCGGCGTTGCCGGCAGAGTCCGTGACTGTAAAGTAGACGGTATCACAACTTTGTAGAGCGGGGGAGATGAATGACGGGTTTCCGGGCTGGACACCGTCGTGGGCTTTTGAAGGATCAAAGATCTTGGCGCGTTCGGCGAGGTACTCAGGAGAGATCAAGCCCTCTGTTGGCACCTTTGTCACGTCGGGATCTGTGACATACCAGCTCGCGTCCGTGAAGCCAAGCCTGAGAGCCTCAATGATGGCGTGCAGGTATGGTGTCGTATTAAAGTCCTCAGGCTTGAAAACGGGGATCTTGCCCTGCATCTCCAGTTGCTCGATTATGCCCAGAGCCATGAGGGCAACGATACCCTGGCCGTTTGGCGGATGCTCCCAGAGCTCGACACCTCCGTTGGGATCTTTGCTTGCAAGGCCCTGGCCGCGAAACTTGACTGATATGGGCTCTGTGTTTTGAGTGCCTGTTTCGAGGTGGTGCTTCAAGTCGTCGAGTTCCAGGTGGCCGCCGAGGTCTTGAACGACCTTTACGATTTCTTCAGCGATGCGACCGGTATAGAAGCCCTTCTTGCCCTCTGTAGCTAGAGTTCTGAACGTCTTTGCAAGGGCTGGGTTCTTGAAGACTTCGCCGGGCCCAGGTGCTCGCACGCCATTCTCAGCCTTGGGATCCTTCTTCAGCATCTCTGCATAGTTGGGCGAGGAATCCCGCAACAGCTGCTCTTGAGAGCGCCACTGTTTCTGTTAGTAGGTTCTTGATTGAGGTAGCAAACTCACCGAATGCGAAGCAATCTCCGACACAGGAAATCCATTTTCAGCCAGTCTAATAGCAGGATCAAGGATCTGGCTCAAATTGAGCTTTCCACTTCCGAATCTCTCAACCGTGTCGTACCATCCAGCCGCAGCGCCAGGAACAGTCGCGGCAAGCACATCATGAAGAGGGATTTGGCCGATGGTGCCGTCGGCAATCTTGAGGTCCTTTCGGATGGTCTCGAGCGTGTATTTGGCTCCTGATCGGCCGGAACCGTTCAGCGCCTTGACCTGCTTTGTGGCGGCATCATAGTAGAGGAGAAACATGTCACCACCGATGCCAGTAGAGACGGGCTCGGTGACATTGAGACCCGCGGCTGTAGATGTTAGTAATTATCGAGTAGTGATTGCTCTCAACGTACCAACTGCGACAGCAGCATCCTGGCTTTATCAGCATCATGATTGCGGGGTTAGACATGGCATGGGCGACTTACAGCGGCATTTCCTCCGGCTCGCAGAACCTCAAGACCACAGTTGGCTGCCAGCGGTTGAGGCGCTGCTACAATACCCTGTGTACTGTGAACGACGCTCCTCCGTGAAGGATAGCCAGTGAAGCCAGCCGTCGCCGGCTCGTAAATGGTTGCTGTGGGGAGAGGCATGACACTGGATCTGGTGGACCAAATAAGAGTTGACAGAGGATGGAGAAGACGCAGAATCAAGATGTTAGGCGAGATTTAAATGATCGAACTGATCTGGACCTCGGACAATCGGATTAAGGCCGAGAAATGAATCATTCGTTGCTTGTTGGAGATGGAGACCGTGGGGGAGATGGCGGGGTAAAGTTGGCAATGTCGTGATGATTGCAACTTTGACTTGCCGATCGCCGGAGCCCATGATTGCAAATGCTGTGCCGTGGAACATGCGTGATCGGCAACTTTTTGTCACACCTTCACAAAGTTCAATTGTATCGTAGTGGTCTAATCAACTCGCTATGCGTCTTCTCTCATGCGGCCATGGTCAATCAAGCTGAGATACAGATCAGTGATGTGGTTTGGCAGTGTTTATTGCCTAAACCTGACACTCAAAAGGACAAGCAATATCCTGCAGAACAATGCCATTAAGGCAGATGCCTGTCGCGTGCCCGGAATTCGCCTCGGAGCTCCCTCATAGCAGCCGAGCGCCAATCAGACCATGCCGTCGCCAAATGCAACCAAGATCAAGGATGCAGATTTCCCACATCCCCCCGAGTCGAATAGTCCGTCCTCGGAGCTCTGTAGTCATCGCCGAGCACCAATCAAGCAAGACCTCTGTCTACTTCAACACCATTCCCAGTCTCTGGAGGAAGGCATAGATGGAGCCCTTGGACACATTGCCAATCTGGCTCATCCAACGGGCCGCAAAGCTGCCTGCGTACAATGTTAGAAGGGAATAAAATATAAGCTTCGGATTAACATACCGAGACGGGGCCCCTTCGCCGCGAAACCGAGGGCATTCAATACCCAAGCCAGGTCGAAGATGACCAGTACGCCAATAGCGACGATAGTGCCCGCCGCGATGAGAGCAGTATAGACGGGGTGCTCCTTTGCAAACTCCAGAGCGGTATCGGTCGCTTTCTTGATCGCATCTGCCATAGGCTGGGCCATCTTTGCTCCCTCCTTGATTAGCTTCTCCATCTTCTGTAGGATCGCTTCGGCGAGGCTCTCAGTCCACCCGTTGGCAGACACGACCTCGTTCAGTCGTCGGTGGAGCTCATCGCGAGAACCCTTGTGGGTTTGGAGGATGTTGACGAATTGATCTGCCGCATCGTCCGAGTAGGGAACCGGTTGTTGAGTGATGACTGCCTTTTCGTTGGTGATCGCCTCGGTGGGTTCGATGGTCGTGGAGGCGCTTCGGCCAGCGAGGCAACAAAAGATGGAGTCGATCGCGTGCATGTTGATCAAAAGGAGCGAAATTTCTCTTCGTTCGTCGCTTGATTTTTCAAATGAATGAATCGCGGTAGAAATGGAGGTGGAAGTAGGCAGATTGCAAAGTTGCCTTGGCCGAGGGGAACGAGGGTTCATGTATTTGGGAGTAAGCTATACGGTACGGCCTCCCGCATGCCTTGTGTATGAGGTTGGCCATTCTTTCAGGCCGTTTACGCCATTAGAGACAGATCTGAGCAACCGGACTGCTTTAACCGGCGAGGCAGACTCGATAAAGGTTGTTGGTGTTGGTGCACTCGCTTGTTGGTGATTCACTGCCACCTTCGGCGGCCTGTTTGGCGACC
Source organism: Fusarium solani (assembly GCF_023522795.1). NCBI lineage: Eukaryota > Fungi > Ascomycota > Sordariomycetes > Hypocreales > Nectriaceae > Fusarium > Fusarium solani. The sequence continues at coordinate 3,261,735 of NW_027072151.1, forward strand.
AACCTGCGTGAGGCCTTGCCCATTCTACGCCCACTATACGATGGTCGGCATTGAAGTCATTATCTCATCACTCGGATACTACATCCCATTTCATCTTATCCGATATCTCGGACATTCAATGAACGGGAACTGGGACGTGCAAGTAGCGGAGTTGGAGGGTGAGCGGCCGGGCTTCACCTTCCAAAATACGGGGGAGCGCCCACTAACCCCGCGATGCTCAGACAACCACCTCCCATGCAAAAACACTACCAGAATGATCTTCAGCCAGCATTTCAAACTCCAACAAAGAGCAAAAAATCACAAAAAAAAAAAAAAAGGAATCGCGTCTTGAAGACGCTGGCGATCTCTCCCGCCGGGAATTGAACCCGGGTCTCAAGCGTGACAAGCTTGCATACTGACCACTATACTACGGAAGATGATGGCTGTTGAGCAACCACTGTAGCGAGTTCGATGCCACGGAGAGTTCGACGTAGTGCTTATGAGTGCACACGGAATGCAGCTGTGAATGGAGATTCAAAGAAAACCAGCGAGATGGAGGAGAGAAAACAATCTGGGTCCGTCACACGGGGTGATCTGTGAGTCCCCGTCTTTGCGCCGTTGCTCCATGAGGCAGGTAATCCCAGCGATGAGCATCACGCGAAAGGAAAGCGCGAGCAGCGGTGTTCCTTCCTCGCCATCATTCCCATCGCCTTCACAGACCACCAAGAACAACAATCACGAACATATCCTGTATGAATCTGTAATGGCCATGCGGGTTTAACTACTAGCCCGAGTATTCCGGCCTCAGAGTGAATCCCAATGACGAATTCACATCTCTAGTTTCCTGCCCTTGTCCACATCTCTCCTCGTGAGTGATCAATCGACCTCCTCAAGCTTAGTGGTTGCCTCCATCTTTTGAAGCAGGGGCGCCACTCTAACCAGAACAGATATCGCAGCCGCCTCCAGATCCTTGATGCCCAGGAACTCAACCTCGTACTCGCGAACGCGGCTACTCGGGCCTCGGTAGGTCCCATAATAAGGAGGGTAGCCAAAGCAGCCCGCTTCACGGAACTGATACCAGGGTGATTCGGGACCGGCGAAGGGGTCATACCAGGGTGAACGGGGTCCGGTGAAGAGGTCTGCCCAAGTCATGTGAGGGTATTCATCATCGGTCTCGCGGATGTGGTTGTCCGGCTGGGCATTCCTGGAAACTTGTCAGAGAATGTGAAGACTAGAGAGTGTGTGGGAGGCTAAAGACGAACTCGCTCTCATTCGAATGGCCGACAAAGACCTGGTCGAGTCCCGGGATGAGCTCAGCGAACTAGGTACCATGGTTAGTAGAGTTCAAGGCGCGATTGAAGCAATGACGATGGAAACTTACATCCTCCAGGGTGTTGCGAGTGACGACCGGGCTGAGGTCGAGTATAGGTTTCTTAAAAAGCACCAGCTCCATTCTCTGGGCCGCATCAACGGTAGGACTCTGGATCGCATTCTTCGAGGAGCCTTCTGGCTGCTCGGCGGGGCGATCACCCTCGGCGGCCAGGGTGTTTCCGCGGTGAAAGGAAGCCATCGTGGATATTGACCGTCGTTGGGAGGTTTTGGAGGGATGTATTGATGATGCGGTGGTTGAAGTTGCACCTCCGGATTGCAGGTCGGTTAATGAGAAGGTGAAGAGTTTTGGATTGAGGCAGAGGAGAGCGTGGAGCAAAGAGTCTCGCCCATGAGTGAACACTGGCGACCAGGTGTTCGCAGCTGCCAGGCAAAACAAGCCTGCTGAGCAAGATAAACGGCCAATTAACAGCTAGTTTATGGTCGTTTCTCAACTGCATGGTACCCGAATCAATGCCCTGGTAGCTCGAGTAGTGATGCGAGCCTGCTTTTTTGATGATGAAGTGGCCATGAAGGGTGGCTCGCAAGTTCAAGTCTGTACTACATACGCGACCCAAGAGACTTCTTGATGCCGACATGTATACTTTATTCAAGACTTGACAAGCAATTTGCTATCGATGGTAGCCATGGTCTGCAAAGCATTCTTCCGTGTGTATCCCATGCCCGAATTACAGACCCGCCTTGTACCAAGCCAGTAATACTGTCTGGACCAAATGTCCAACATGCGCTCGCTCTTTCAGATCCATTACGTGACCCTCATGGCGCTCATCTCCGCCCGGGTGATTATCTCCTGGTCAGGGTAATCCGGAGTGTTAAAGTCCTTCCAAGCCCCCGCCACGAACTCATCGTCGGTCAACACCCTCCATCCCAGCAAAGCCATGCCGTGGGCGCAAGACAGGGCTATATCAACAGCGACCTCTGTTCCAGACGCTTGGGCAAACTTGGCCTGGTGAGGCATCGCGTTCTTGGGTGCGGGGATTCCGAAGGCTCCGTGGAATGAGGGCACTGCGAACGAGACGTTGCCCATGTCTGTGGAAAAGGTGAAGGGTTCGTCACTTCTGGGGATCACTTTTTCGCCGAGAGTGCCCATGATCTTGGCAAACTCGTAGCTCAGAGTGTCGTTGATGCGGAGCTCTGTGTAAGCAGGCGCCCTGTCAAAGTTAGTAGAATACTCTTCAAGGGTAGACATGAGATCTTACTCGATGTAGTTCAGGTCGCATCCTGTCGCTTTGGCCGCTGCTTCAAAGCAATTCTTGACTCGGCCCAGCAGCTCCCTTCCTCCCTTGATGGTTGGACTGCGGATGTAGTAGTTCACCCTCGAGTACTCGGGAATCACATTCGGCACCGTGCCTCCGTCCTCAATCACTCCGTGGATGCGCTCATCTGGCCGCACCTGTTGTCTCAACATGGAGATGTTGGTGTACGACGAGACAGCCGCATCCAGAGCATTGAGTCCCTTCCACGGCTCTCCACCAGCGTGTGCCGTGTGACCCCGGAACTCAACCTTGAGCTTTAAGCTGGCGATGAACTTGACGCCCGCCAGCGCTCTGATGCCTTCGGGAAAGGCATGATCAGCTGTCGGATGCATCATGATGGCGCTGTCGACATTGTTGAAGGCGCCGGCCTCCAAAAGCTTGACTTTTCCTGCGCCACCCTCTTCTGCCGGAGTGCCGAGGATGCGGACGCGTCCTTTGATGGGAGATGCCTTGATTGCGCCGACCAAACCGACGAATCCCGCAATGGATGAGGTCGCGATAAGATTGTGGCCGCACGCATGGCCAATCTCGGGCAGAGCATCTATTTCGGCGCAAAAGACGACAAGACGGCCGCCAGATCCGTACTCGGCCTCGAAGGAGGTTTCGAGGCCGTAGGCATGTCGAGTCACGGCGAAGCCTTGCTTCTCGAGAAAGTCTGTGATGACCTTGTGGGCCGTGAACTCTTTGTAGCCAAGCTCAGGGTTGTCATGGATGGTCTTGCTGATGAGTCTCAGGTCTGAAGCACATGCGTCGATGGCAGCTTTGACTTCTGCGGATGGGAGGTCAGAGCCTTTGGTCCCAAGAGAGCCGCCCATCAGATTCTGAGTAAACGATGGCATTTTTATGAATATGGGGATGTCTTGAACGACTGAGATTAATGTGGATGGAGATGCCAAACGTTCGACACTGGCATGAAGCCTCTTTAAGTAGAGCTAGCCGGACTTGACCAAACCTTACTTCCTCCCCTCTGCCAAGAATCATTCGACTGAGGTATGCGCAACCCCCTCTCTTTGAGTTTTCTCGTGTTTTTTTCAGCTGCCCAATAACTCTCTCTCAAAGCCCCATTCCTTTCTGCCGATGCTCTCGTTGACCCCGTTCCGCACATGTGCAACATCCGTCGCCACTGATATCCACATTCCTTGTTGCCGACGTGACACGAGCGGCATGTCTCACTGCAATCGACCGTTTTCATATCAATGTTTCCCCACGTTTTGAGGAGATTATTATACCGTTTTCATCTGTGACGGGTCACTCCGCATGAGATGGCCTCATCTTTGGGGGTTTCCGGGAAGGGAAATCCGTTCTTGGATGGGTGGTTTGACTTTCGATAGGCTATCTCTCTCTAGTCGGGGAGTCACCCTTCCGTTCTTCCTTATTGAATAGTCATGGTCACTCTTGTAAAGGGTTTCGGTTCCAATTGCCAGAAGCAATGCTGTGGCTTGCGTTGTATACTTGTGCTCATTAAGGGGGCTGGGGCAAGTGGGAGCACGACTTGTGTAGGTAGCTCATGGTCACATCCGGTATTCGAAGTCAACGTAAATGGAAGTGCGCATGTTAAGGGCTTAAAATTATTCAAGTCCCTACTTACGGCGTGATTTAATATGAGCCTTCAGGTTCATTGTTGTTCAGTTCGCTTCCCCTGTGAAAGAATCGGCCACAGAAGCAAAGAACGCAAGTAGGGTTCATTGGAAGATGGTAAATTCACTCTCAAAGCCTTGGAGGGGTACCTAGCGGTGTCAAAGAGGCTCCATGGGTTTTCTCACTAGTGTCTGGCTGTTCTGGGCATAAAAAGGAAGCCTCAGCTTTGAGTCCTCAGCAGTGAACCGGCAAGCAACTCAGACACTACCCGGGGCCAAGCTTCATACTCTCCGTTGATCTCCCTAGTTCTAGAAAAACTATGCTCTAAAGAACTTGCTCTCATCTTTGCGCATTTGTCTCGGCTTAATCCATTACCAATATAAGATAAAGAGGACTATTCGCAAATCTTTGAACCAGCTCAGACCTAGTTAACAAGTGTCAGCCTTCTTAAATAACTCAAGATAGCTTATTAGCTTTCAATAACGTATATTATAAGATCATTATACCTAATCTCAAACCTGTCGCTATGAACCCTAGTGCCCTTCTCTGTGAATATGGCCATGTTGTACTTGAAGCTGAGGATTAGCCAGGGGGCAGAATGAAATATCTAGATTGCTCATTCACTGAAGCCTATTTAATAGCCGGTTCCATGACCTCAACAATGCATTCAAGTATTCTTAATTTCATTTAGACTCGAAGTAACGACGGTAGTACAGCTTGCGACTCCAACACGACTAGTCTCTTCAAAGACTGAACAACTTGTAGTCTCTCGAGGACAATCACTTAACACTCGATAGACCAAACATTGAAGGGGAACTTGGACCATCCAGCACCATCAACAGTGTTTCCAATGCCGTTGCAGTTAGGCGAACTGTAGATGTCGCAGACAGCACCATCAGAGTAGCCAGAGATGAAAGGACGTCCATCTATCGATCTATGTCAGAACTTATAGGTTGCATGCATCTTAGCGAGCTTTTTCTTACCTGCAGAGACCAGGTTGGTGCAGATAAAGGCCGGGGCGTCAACAGGGATGCACTCAGTCTTGCCCTGGCCCTTGCAGACGTTGACCGTGGCAGCTTGGGCAAGGGTGGCCGCAGTTGCAGCGATGAGGGTGATCTCGGTGTAGAACTTCATGTTGACGGTAGGAGATATCTGGCTCAGAGTATTGGTTTCGAGAAGTTGTTGTTTGTTTATGTTGTTGGTCATGAAATATCAGTTGCCGAGAGAAGCATCAACCCTTTATAGTTTTCATCCATCGTCCTTCCGAGTGGTGTAGTTTGAAGTAAATTGATCATCCTCCCTCTCGGTCAGACTCCCCCTCCGCGCTTACATTCCACAACATCAATGTCTCGATGAAGCTCACGATGTTTCTGCTGATCCCACGAGCTGGTCCGCGGATCCCTGCCCGGCGAGGTGCTCCTGAACTACTGTGTGACTACCTGATTGGCTACGGCAGTTGAATCCTGTCTTGGATATAATCCTCCGCGGGACACGTCGATCAGTCGTCTTACTTGGGGCTAGGCTGACCCGAGATCCGAGTATATGCCTTGCTGACGGGTACGGGGTTTGTTTTGTGTAATTGGACTGATTTTGTGTGACAAGGTTGAAACTGGGGTAGATCCTTTCCATTCTGTGCCGGTGAGACTATTCGTATAGGTCGGGTTTTGTCGATTTCAGCTTTGAATACTGACAAGGTAGGTAAACCTGGCAAGGGGCTTCAGCAATAGAAGAACCTACTGTAGCAAAGATCAACAGGCTTCGCGCCAGTCACGAATATTTTGCCTATTTCGTATATGAATGGGTCGTTGGGTACTCAATGTGCCACGTCAGAGTCCGCCTGAACTCTCAAGGCATCATATGCGAAGCGGCTTGTCTCGTGGAGCCATAATCAACTGGCAGCAAAGGACTCTCATTTATTCATAACTTTTCCATGATTTCTTATATCTCGTCTCTAGTCCTCTAAACATACCCACATATCCAGCAACCTTGAGGTGACACAACAGTCTGACTTCACAGAAGACAATACATGTTGGCTAAATATCCTTTAGCAGCCGCATCCCCACGCCTTGCAGTTACCAACACCGCAACCCCAAGTCATTGAAAGCTTGTTGTAAATGGTGTTGCAATCCTTATCACTCTTGCACTGAATCCAAGAACCAGTACCATCCTCCCACGCCCACCAGCACCAAGCACCCTTGACGTCTAGGTTACACTTTCCCCAGCAATATCCCTTGTCGCAGCCTCTTTGCTTGGGGCTGTTGTAGCAGGTCCTCTTCTCGATACCTCCCATTTCTTCGAGGAGTCCCTGTGCCTCAAGGAGTGTGACGAGGTGCTCGCGGCACTTTCGGAGCCTGGTAATGCCGTAGCCTGACGTGAGGTTGTCGAGCTCCCATGGCAGCTCATCACGTTGCAATAGGCGGACCTATTTTGTGGCTGATTTGATGATACTATCCGGCAACGTTGCACTCGCGAACTGACCTCGAGTTGAAAGAGACGAATTATTGTACATGTTGAGTATCCATCATATCGCTATTAACTAGAAAAATGACACGCTTGCCATATCACACCACACCTCCCAGGATCTTTTGAAGCATGCCCCCTGCCCTTGACACCTTCTTGTCCTCCACCACCTTGAACGTCGACTTGAACTTTGTCCCCTCTATGCATCCCACATTGGACTGTCGAATCTCCTGTCCTCCTCTCACAGCCGCCACCATCAGACAGGTCGTCTTGTTGAAAGCAACAGGTAGGTCGAAACCCGTCTCGAAACCCCAGGTTACTGCTTTTCCGAGGGGACGCATCGCCACACTTGGCTCGACGGTGTACACGTTGTACGCTTCGATGTCTGTCGCTCCGTTCCAGCTCACGTATCCCATCACCACGTCGTTGGATTTCTCCACCACGAGGGCTGGGTCCCACTGCGCGGGCGTGCCGTGCCACGTCTGCTTGAAGGCTCGGTAGGACTGCACCGAGTCGTCGTGTCCAAAGTGACCTTCCCAGCGGAGGTCGGTACCGTCGCCGGGGCCGAACTCTTGGACTACACCGCCTTCGCCGTAGCTCACAAATTGGTTGTTGTTGCTGAGGTCCAGTTGGTAGCTTCCATAGTCTGTTGAAAAGCGAGCCCTATCGGATTGCAGCACGCGGAGGACGGTGGGCTTTTCCGTCGGATCCGGGGAAGCCTCAACTTTAGAAGGAGACCTCTTGATGGTGTCTTGCCGTTGTCTTCTTCCGAGTTGTGGTTGTCAAACATGCTAATCATCATGCCCGTTGAGGTAGCGTTGTGTGCCCTGACATGGTTCTGCCAGCGGAATCGTCCATGAGCCGGCAGAGCTCCAAAGCTTCCTCCCTTGCTGTTCCCCTTCAACTCCCAGAGTACTCGTCCATCAGATCGCGAAATCAGGTAGACGGACCAGAAGTGGCGGCTACTAATGAGGAAAGAGTCGTGGCCCACGAGCTGGATCGAATTGAGGTGGAAAAAGTCGTAGGGGTTCCTCTGACCTCCATTTCCCATGGTTGTAACGCGGGGAAGCATTGAATCTTCAATTCTAAAATGCTCGAGGGAGCTCCAGCTGAAGAGGATCTCCTTGGTCTCGATGTCGATCTCAAAGAACATGGAATCGGCGACATAGCCGTCCACAGGGCCTCCGATCAATCTTAGGTCCGCAGTCGTGGTGTTGTAAGCCGTGACGAGAATCGTTCCTCTCGATGTGAGCTCCATTTCGTGAAAGTCTAGGTTGCCGGGGAACTTTTGACCAAATATGGCGGACATGCTCTCTTCCAGGTTAACGACTGTCTCTTTGTATTGATGGTCGAGGAGAACCACTTCGCCGAATCCATAGCCGTTCCTGCGTGCACCGCGCCAGATAGTCAGATACTGCTGATCTTCGAGGGACTGAACCCCCATGCCCTCGCTGGCGATGGACTCTTCGTGGGCGTATATCATCTCGGCGTTGGTCTTCATGATGAAGGAAGCCTCCTGCTTCAGACCCTTCTCGTTGCCCTTGGACTGCGCTGTAATAAAGACGTATCCTTTGGACTGTTGTTTGCCGTTCGTCGACCAGCTGATGTGAGGCGGACTATGCGGCGAGCTCTTGAACTTGCGGTAGGGATATGTCTTTTGGTTCTTTGGTGTCACGACCTGAAAGTTGCTCCAGGAGTGAAATGTCGGAAACGTTTTGGACCCGGTAACGGTCGCCGTCGGACCGTTTGCTGCTTCCGCTGCTGCGATCACGGCTTCGTCGGCTGTTTGAGGGAGCGGTTGTACGAGGTCATCGCGACGAATTGCGACTTGTGATCGCATGACAAACAACCACATAAGGAGATTGAGAGAAATGGCGACAAAGATGAGCCTCCTGGCCCATGGTGAACCAGATACTACCACCATTGTGTCGGTTTCATGGCCTGAAGAAAAATTGGCTTGCTGAACAAGAGGGGCGTGGCAGAGGGGCGAAATCAGCCGTATAAAGCGTCTGACAGACGACGCAAGGGAGACTTTAATCGCGCCCGTTGACAAGCCACGAATCCTCACGAAACGAAACCATTGGATCGACAGATATCCAATTCTCGTGTCGGGAATGAGCCCCTGTCTTGGAATTGAGAATGTCATTCCAGCTGGGCACATGTCGCGATGCGGAGGGGTGTCAGTGGTGTCTCCCTTGCGACACTAGGGACGCTCATTCGTGAGGTTCTATCCCTTCTAGACCCTTGATTGACGGGACCTGCATGACGAGAGAAATTTGATACATTGCAATTGCAAAAAAGAATGGGTATCTGCAGGTTGTCGCATGTAGGTTCAAGGGGTTCCGGAGGGTTGGGAGTGTCGATCCCAGGGCCGACAGCTTGACACAACAGCGACTGGGGTGGTTCAACTGGGCATGTAATGGATACTCTGGGGGCATCTACTACGTATTAAGCTTAAAGAACTCGGCCGATAGGCAACTACGTTGATTGGGCTCATCAAGACCATTGCGTGATAACCCCGGCCTACAAGCACAACCTCAATAGTCGCGACAGTGTAGGAAATATACTAAGTTGCCAAATCCATTCCTCTTGCGACATATCGAACTAGGAAATCCATGGTGCATTATTAATGCGTGGACTCCCATCCTCAGCCCTGGTGTCTACCCTCCCCAAACCTGGGGATAGCCTCACTCACAACCCCGCCAAAGCACGTCAACCACCCGCGATACCACCACGTTAGCTAATCACCCCTCCACGATAGCGTCCTCTCCACCCCGGGGTCGGAGGTACATCTCCGCCATCGGATACAGACGGCCAAAGGTGAAGTGGGGGGGTGGAGGACCTCAAGACTTTATAACCACAAGACAAAGCCTGATCTTTCTCAGTCAGAATCATCATCATTCAAAATGTCTTCCAACGGTGCCGAACGCCTCAAGAACCGCAAGCCCATCAAGAAGCCCGTCCCGGCTTACCTCCCCTCTCCCGGGTCGGTGCTCACCGTTGATAAGGATGCGTACACTGCCATCCGGGAGGCGCCGAGGGAGTTGATTGAGGAGTTTGTTCTGCCTATCCGGTCCGGGAGGGCGTGGAAGGCCCCGGCGGGATCGATTGTCAAGATCAGCACCCCAGAGGGTCCCCAGGTTGGTATGCAGTCGAGCCGAGTGTGGGGTTGAATGCGGAGATGTGAGAGTGTGTTTGTGAATGTGTTGGACTATGGCTGATGACTTGACTTATAATAGGCGACTTGAACCTTTGGAACCTTCATAACCCTCGTGAGCGCTTCTGGGCTAGCCGCACCAAGCAGCTTCACGCCTCGCACGTTTCCACCTACGACCGTCTGTGGTCCAACCTCCCCTACATGCGGCCCTTGGCTACTATCCTCACCGACAGCCTGGACTGGTACGGCGAGGATGAGCACGGCGGTCGTGTGCACGATCTGCTTGGCACGCGCTGTGATCCTTACATCAACACTGTTCTGAGCGGTGGACAGTACAACTTCCAGTGCCACTCCAACCTCACCCGGGCTGTTCTTCCCTATGGTCTGAACGAGCAGGATGTGCATGACGTTATCAACATCTTCCAGGTTACAGGTCTGGATGAGAAGGGGCGATACTTCATGAACCCTTCGCCAGCTGAGCCTGGTGACCATATTGAGTTCCTCGCTGAGCAAGATCTCTTGATGGCGCTGAGTAAGTTTCCAGCATTCAGTAAGTGACTTGTAACGCTGACGATAAACTCAGGCACATGCCCTGGTGGTGATCTCTCGCTTTGGGGCTTCGGAGCGGCCAGTGAGGATGAGATGATCAAGTGCTGCCGTCCTCTCAAGGTCGAGGTGTATCGCCTCAAGGATGAGACTCTGTTGCAGAAGCATGGATGGAAGCCTGCTGAAGTGTCGGGCTATGTTGGACGTCATGGCATGGATGTTCCTCTCGGCGAGAAGAAATAGTCAAATTACAAGAGTGCTCGAGATATGTCAAGATAGCCAAAAAAAAGATGTTCAACTCATCAACGCTGATCCTCATGGTGAACAACCCAGTGTTTACTCTTTTGCTACAACACCGCCAACAACACACACCATTCCCTCACTGCGACTTGTCTGCCTTGGCCTCAGCAATAAGCACTACATCGTCACGATGCTGCATCAACGCAACAAGCGCACCTCCAGGACCAGAAAGCAAGAAGCTTGTCGCCACTCCTCTCGCAAGATTTGTCCGCTCCTCTCCCGACGAAAGCTCCGGTCGGACCTGTAACAGAAGATGAACCGCCCAGATGAGAGCAGAAATAGATCCGATGTACAGGTCGTAGTTGAAGAAGTTGTGCATCGCTGAGCCGGTATCCTTCATGGGCGTGTACGTGTGTGGTGCGTCGGGAATGAAGACCCTCTCCAACGTGAGTCTTTTCGCGACGCCGTGGGGAAACACTCCAGGAAAGATGTTGGCTGCGATGAGCACGGCGTATGTGCACATTTGACCGATGACAGCCACGTTCCAGGCAAACCCGTACGCATACGAAAGAGCCTCTCTATCAAGCTTAACCTTGGGCGTGAACGTGTCTTGACCAATACTCATCCGCTTGACAAGGCCAGCAAAGAGCGTCTGGAGCACGACTACATGCAACGGGAACCACGTCCAGATGACATTGAGCCATTGTCGCAGGTTATCGTCAGGGAAGGGAAAGGCGAGGAGTCCACAGAGCAGCACGTATCCTAGAAGAAACACCGGGACTACCGTGTGCAGGCTTGTGTGATCCCGGAGGTAGACGGTCTTAGACCGGGTCACATTTGATGTCCAGAGGAGGTGGACTACCGCAAATAGAGGCATGATGAAGCCAAAGCCGAATGCTTGCATGAGCATTCCCCAGATGATAGGGCTGCAAAGGTCAGTACTGAAGCTAAGCATGGCGGAAAAGACACTCACTTGAAGACGAGACGACTCCATCCAACGACTCTCTGACTCTCAATCATAACAACCAAGAAGAAAGGAAGCAACTGCGCCCCAAAGCAAAACGCAAACAGCGAAAGTTCCGGCCTCGACCCATCCACGACATTCGCCCAGATGAGGTTTGACAGGGCGAATCCGCGGTCCAGCCAAGGCACGCCGGTGTAGCGTCTGAGCAGAAGCCGCTCGGAGCCTGGGAGAAAGCGCGGGTTGGGGTCATCGAGGATTTCATTGAGCAGGGCAGAGTAACCGTTGCGATCGAGTTGGATGAGGAGGGCGTCGAAGGCGAAGATGGAGAGGATTGAGAGGGTGAGAATTGGGATGATGCGGCCGGATAGGCCGGATGAGGAGGATGAGGGCATTACGGGAGTAGAATTGACAAGACCAATTATCAGTCAAGATGAAGCTTATCAATTGTTCATATCATGTATTGATGGAATGAAGTTGATAGAGTTGAGACGGAAACAAAGAAAGTCAAAGTCACGATGTGGCCTCCACCTCCAGCCAAGATTTCCCGGTCGCATCGGGTCAGCATTCTTCAGCTCCGCTGCATGGCTTCGTGATCAGGCATCCATCAAGTAAAACAAACAAAGCCACATACAAGATGCACATTAAAACTACTCTCAAGTAACCCAAACAGTGCATCAACTCTTCCAGGTACTCCAAGTACAGCTTCGTCGTCCGTGTCGCGTAACCCAAGCCAACGTCCAGCGTCAAGCATCATTACATCCATTGCGTTGCAACATTTTCAATCCCTTTTCGTTCCGTGTCATTCAAACCCTTGCCAAAAACGCCTGCCGAGCCCAATTTTCACTTCTTGCCCTTCTTAAAACCGTCAAAATAATCATCAACCAGAGCCTTTGCCGCCTTCTCGATCTTCTTTCGATCCTCCCACGTCTGCTCGCTCTCGTCGTAGCCGACCCACTCCACCAGGACCTTCTTCTTGTCCTTCGAGTGCTTTCGGATCGCAAAGATGTCGTAGACGCCGGGCTTCTGAGGGTTGTCGGGTCGTCCGCCCTTGGAGCGCCAGTAGTCGAAGAGGGCGGCGGGGGCATCCCGATGGATATTCTCCTCAGGCTCCCAGGTCTGGGGATGTTCACTCCATTCGATCTGAAGCTGGATCTTGTTCTTGACCCAGCGATAGTTAAGGATCTTGTTGAAAGAGTAAGACTCGTCATCCTCCTCCTCTTCTTCGTTTTCGTCGTGCTCTTCCCCCTCGGTGTCGTGTTCCGCTTCGTCTTCGGGTTCGGCCATTTCCTCGTCTTCATTCTCAGGTACAGGGGGGCGCTTTCGTACCAGCCGCTTATAGCGCGGGCTCATCCCATCATCCCTCGGGGACGATCCCAGTGATGGCGAGAGTTGGGGTTCAACGGGCGAACGAGTGTCAGTGCCGGGGGTGTTCATCTTGACAGTCGTTTCTTGTTCTTGAAGGTAAGTGATTTCTCCGGTCGTGTCGTGCGATGTTGTGATGGAGGAAGCATTGCTTGTTCGGTTGCGCTGTCGATTTAAATAAGTCAGTGTCTGCAAAACAAGAGGCAAGCGCCGGGGTAGCTCTGCCCTGGTGAAACATACCAGGCTGCGAGTGTCCGAGTCTGATATCCGACCCAACGCGCGTTTGACCCTAACACGGTCCTTTCTAGAGTATGTCCTTCCCCGTGGATGCGGAAGCGGCTTGGGCGGCTCGGGTGCCCGTTTGCGCGGGGAGAAGATGGACAGAATCGTGTCCATCATGAAGCGGCGGAGAGTATGGCGGGGAGAGAAATTGGAAGGGGAGACAGAAAGAAGCAACTTCGAGACGGAAAGATCGAGGCGGCCTGGAGCGTTAATCTTGCGCCTGTTTATGTTTTTGTTTGCATTGCAACGTCCCGACAGCAGCTTGATACGGCCCCATGCAGATGACGCGCGAGGGGCATCGCTTCATGTCATGACACGGACACACGTGACCAATCAAAGAGTGGATCCACAAGCGGCTGAACTCTTAATGTACGGCACGTGAGCAAGAAGAGCAGCAACAACGGCAAGCTGCTTCACCACATTCCCTTCAATCTTGCAAAAAGAAATCGCTTCAGACGGCAAAAGAAAGGGTCTGGCCGGGGATTGAACCCGGGACCTCTCGCAAGCTGTAGCTGTAGGGTTTGCCCTAAGCGAGAATCATACCACTAGACCACCAGACCGAATCACGTGTGTTTCACGTGATGCTTGTTGTTGGAGGAAGCGCTGCAAACAGTGCTCATCACTGGCAGCCAGCGAGATGGGATGCTGTAGGGTAAAAGTGACCCGACATCAAAGAGGGCCAACAGGATAAACAATAGACAATTTCGGCTTTTCAGATTGACAGTTTCGCCAATCGATATGAGAAAAGCCAAATCCCAATTACCTTTGACTTCACTGTCTCATTTTGTCAGGTCCTTCTGTTGTTGTCTTGTGAAGTGCTAACTTGTACGGTACCCCAACCCATGTAGGCGACGCCGCAAGCAGACAATCACGAAACCACTTTATCATTCTGGGCAGCCACGTCAAATACCGGTTGTTTCAAAGTCCTGGATCATCCAAAGAGGCCCTTTTTATGGAGGGGCTCTTAAACCCCAGGAATTCCTGCTAGCTCGGTCGCCAAAGACTTGGACCAAAAGCAGCAGTGAGAGGCGGCGAGTCGACACTATTGGTACCACCCCAACAGCCCACCTTACTCATGTTCAAGATCAAAAAGAGGCTATGTGATGTTTTTTTGGGATCAGATACGTTTGAAATAGGCCAGGATGAAACCAGATCACATTATTGCGCTATCATTAGTCCTAGCTACCTTGAGCCCACAGGCACGCTCCGCGTTGAGCCATCAAGGTTACTTGAATGCACCCATCCTGGCCTCTAGCATTCATCTTCACCTTACCCACGAGGGCAAGATCTGGAATGATCTTGCATTGCTAACCAGACCCCTCGCACCATGGTAAATAAGCTTATGGATGGTGGCGTGCGAAGGGAAGCGTGAGTCCGCCTGCTCGATCAGCGATCAGGCGGAGATCATGCAGTACCATCATCGTGGGTTCTTATTCCAGGGTAACCTTGATGCCGGCAACTCTGCACAGGATGATGCAAAAATGGACATTGCTGTATTAAACTTGAGATTGCTAGTGACATACTGAGAGTTGGGAAATCTGATTGAAGTTAGAAGTTGAGGGTGCGTTCAAGTCCCTTTTACACAATCCACTCATTCGGATCATGGATATGGCGGGTGACAAGACCCTACAATGAACAGCCAAGAGATCTCCAAGACTGACGTCAGTTTAGATACCTAAACAATACCACGAATGAACCCGTCAACAAAAGCCCAGGAAAGATCTGCCGGCACTCAAAATAAGCACCGCTTGGCGCAACGAGCAACGGTCCTGGTTTACAAGTCTGCAAGGCACGCCAAGTGGATGTCCATCCATCGTGGGGACCCGCCATGCGAAAATCGTACGATGTGTGGGGATGTGTTCTTTGGGGGTTATCACGTGATGTGTATTCTCGTTCACTTTTCACTGTAGAAAGCGGGAATAAAGACGGAAGAATTCGACTGTTGAGAGTCAAGAATACTTCTTGTATGAGACGAGTAATCCCTTTGAAGTGGAATCATCATCTTATGCCCAAATCTCACAGAGATATCATCCTGCAGCGCACACACCACCACCACTAGCATCTCCCAGCTCACACCTTGAAGGCCCAGACCGCGGAAAGGATCTGGGGTAGGGGCCCAGGCCAAGCCGTGGTCCCTGTAACTGTCGCTTCGTAGGGCTGGAGCTGAGGGAAATCATCCCTGCATATCAGGCATTTAAGGAAGCGCTACCGACGTGTTTAAATGGTCGACGGTTCGCAGCTGGTCCGTGTCTGGGGAAGTTGATGAACGTCTTGGATGGCTTCAATCTTGTGTAGAAGGGGTCTCAGTCTTGTTACACCGCTCTGACAACTGCCACAGCGTGTGTTCACTCCACTTGCTCACGCTCGATCAGCACAACACTCATCTACGCGCAACCACTTAATGTGGTCTCATGGTTACTCATGTCGTCACTCAAACACTTCACACAGTCACTCAGGTACATCAGGCAGTCATGGGAATCTCGCTTCTCTCTCATAGCACCAGGCCACGCTTCCATTACTTGTTATCGACGAGGTTGTAAATCTTCTGGATATCGTGCAGCACCGCCTCAAAGTCAATCTTGAGATCCTTGAGCAGACCGTCCTTGAAGCCAAAGACCCAGCCGTGGACGATGGGGTACTTGTTCTGGGCGTACGACTGCTGGACGTCGGCTGACTTGATGACGTTGCGGCACTGCTCAATCACGTTGAGCTCGACCAGGCGGTCGTAACGGGCGGCCTCATCCTCGATGGCGTCGAGCTCCTTCTCGTGCAGACGGTAGACGTCGCGGATGTTTCGCAGCCAGGGGTTCAGAAGACCGAGGTCCTTGGGAGTCATGGCGGCCTTGACACCACCGCAGCCGTAGTGGCCGCAGACAATGATGTGCTTGACGCCGAGGTGCTTGACGGCGTAGTTGATGACACCCATGGCGTTGAGGTCAGTGTTGCAGACGAGGTTGGCGATGTTGCGGTGGATAAATGCCTCGCCGGGCTCGAGGCCGCAGATCTGCTCGGCGGGGATGCGAGAGTCGGCGCATCCAATCCAGAGGTACTCGGGGGCCTGGCCGGCCGAGAGGTTCTTGAAGAAGTCGGGGTTGTGCTTGGCCTTGGCCTCTGCCCAGGACCGGTTGTTGTCGAACAGCCGGTCGTGGCTCTGCTGGAGGTACTTGGTGATGTCCTGTTCAGCCATCTTGCGCCAGTCGGATCGGGAGAGCTGTGGTGGTGGAGGGGATGACTTGGATGATGCGAAGCGTGGGTGGAGGATAGAGCGTCTGGCTGATGAGAGGAAAAGAGAAGTTGAACGAGAAGTAACAGAGGATGAGAATGAAGAAGAAGAGGAGGAGAGGAGGGAAAAGGAAGAAAACCGAGAGGAGATCATTGGCGACATCCAGGGATTGGTTGAGTTGCAGCTACGTGCTTGCGAGTGCGACCAGGGGTAAAAAAACGGCAGGCGGGAACACAGGCACTCCTGCAGGGTTCCTTTTTCTGGCTTGGCAAAGGGTGAAAAAAAGAGCGCGTCGCCCACAGGCTGTTGAGCGGTAGTACCGGCAGGTCTGTCGCTATAACCTCACTGTGTGTGGGTGTGTGTGGGCGGGTGTGAGTGCAGGATTTTGATGGAGTCAGAAAATGTACGGGATCCCACGGAGACGGAGAGCGGAGAGTTACCGAGATTCTACTCAGGGCAAAGCTGGACTAATTTGTTGAGCCCCCATCGTGGTCGCGTCCCGTCCTTTGCCTTGGTTTTTTCTCTCCCTGGCTTTCCAACAAGCTTCATTTGGTTGGGTGTCATTTATCGGTGGCTCTGCCGATTAGCGATCTGCGATACGGAGCCCGGCCCGTGCGTAGCCGTCCATCGTGGGCAGTTACATCACCGCCCGGGGAGTTGGGCCGGGGTTACGTCGGCAGTTGGCGAGACATGTCCGAGGTTGACGAGGTCAATTGAGGGATTGAGGCCTTGGATGAGGTGGATTATTAGTCGGCTATTCAATTGAGATGCCAGTATTTATTGATAATAGCAATTGTGAGAGAATTGGTGCTGTCGGCGCCCCCCACCGAGTCCTCGGAGATACTTGACAGCCACCGAGGAAATACCCCTCCTCCCTCTCCATCTTCATCCCACCATGAATCCCACCCTCGTGCACTTGCAGCTGCAGAAGCACCATAAACAAGGACCAGGACCCCCATTCTGTTTCCTATCCCGGCGGCCCGGTTACCGGACTGCCAACAGCTGATGCGCGATGACGAAGGGTGCGTCTCCGTTACCTCTTGCTAGGCCGAGGTTGGTGTCCTCGATGGTTTGAGTTGATGTTGATGAACAACATTGATTGAAATACGTGGGTTGAGCCTTGTTTTCTTTTTGAACTGGCAGGTCTTGGCTACTGAGTTCATGTGTCGAATGGTAAGGAGATGACACTCTTATGAACCAAGGTCAACTGGGGTGGACGAGACTGAAACCTGCTCACTATTCAGGTTGACAACTTTGGATCTCAACCTGAGAGTTCCTGATGATAGCAAGCTTTTATGATTGGATGACCTCTGATAGCCTGGTCTCAATCACTACCTCTGATACGGCATGACTAGATTTGGAATCTTTGCACTTCAACTCAAGAGAGAATGTGTCTTGATATTCAACTAACTACCTGGGTATCCAACAATATTCAAAGGCCAGCTTTAACGGGCACCAAGTACATCAACCGCTCTCCCTTTTGTATCCTACATTCATTCAAGTCCTTCTCATCTCACATTCATTAGTCTCATAATCATCTAGCTCAAGTCTCCCACTTGGCCTTGAGAGCACCAAACTTCTCCCCAAACTCCGAGATGAACTTGGCCACATCCTTTCGCTTCATAAACTCCCGGTACTCTGCCTCCTTCTCCGTGAATGCGATTTCTAGCTTGGCCACCTTGGCCTTGTTGGCGTCCCATACATCCTCAGCTGACCTGAGCAGTATCTGGGAACTCTGCATCTTCGCGTGCTTCTCCTTTAGGGTATTGCGGTGCTGGTTCAGGTTCGACTCAAAGGCTTTGTGGATCTGCTCGCATTGCTCGGATGTCATGGTGTTCATGGCCGGCATGTCCTTGAACCAGTTCTCCAGGCTCTTGGTGTCCTGTGCGATCTTCTGCGAGAAGACTTCCCAGTCCTTTTTGTGCTGGTTATAGGTCTCGAACCTTTCCGCGTACTGTAGAGAGCATGCCTTTTGCTCCTCTAGCGCCTCCTGTAGTTTTGACTTTACAGCCATCATGGCTGTGTCGCTTCCCTCCATATCTGCCGCGGCCTGTTCGGGTGAAGGGAAGGAGAGGCCTTGAAGGAATGTGCCAATGCTCTGGATTGTCCCCCCTGTATCCCGGTTTTCAGGGGTACATCTCTTCTTGACAGGTGCCTTAGAGATCCCTAAGGGATTTTCTGAGAGAGAACTAGACCTTGGTCTCTTGGCTGACGGCGTAGGGGGAAGGGTGCTGGTGTTGTGGTCGATGGTCGTGAGAATGTTGAGTTTTGAGCCGTTGGAAGGCTGCTGCTTCAGCTCAGACTGGGGAGTAACGGGGAGTTTAGGCTTCGGGCTGTTGAACGTTGACTTCTGCTCGGTGAGAGGGGTGCTGGGGGTTTTCGGTTTTGGTGTGTCCGGGAGTTGTGGCTTCTGCTCGGACTGGGGAGTGCCAGGGACCTTTGGTTTCGGAGGCAGGTTCTTTTCGGATAGCAAAGGTGATGCCTTCTTTGGTGTAGATACGGGGCTCTTCTCCTTGCCCAGCTTACGAACCAGAGAACCCTTGGTGCGCTTTGCAGTGCCGATGCCGAGGCCCTTCTTCGCGTCACTACGCTTCGAGGATTGACTGCTCGAAGAAGCTTTTGAGGGTTCCTCCTCATCAATACTCACTCCGCTATCAGCCGAAGCGGCCCTCTCGTACCGCTCTAGGGCCGCCACGACAGCGCTCTGCGGTGACTTGGGCTTCCAAGTCGGAGCGAGACTGCATGTGGCCGGAAACTCATCAGTCCCTAGCACGGCGTAAAGACCACTAAGGGCCGAGGTAGCAGCTTTGGGACCGCTCTTTGCCAGGTTAGCTGAGTTGCAACGATATACTAGAGCAAACGTACAACTTCTGACAATCTCACATCCCAGCCAGGGTGATGGAGTTTTACCCAGAGCTTCATCACCCGCTCCACGTCCTGGAGGCGTTGTGGAGAGGGAATTGGGTCGTAGTGGCGGATCATGATGGTTTTATGTGCCACGTCTCGTTGTATCCTCACCACTGACCAATGGTTGGGATCAAAGTGCTGAAGGGGCGCCAGGAATACCTTGTTGGAGGGGAGCGGTTTGAGAGGGACCCTTGAGTCGGTGGAGGGAGGTGACATGTCAAAATAAGAGGGATGGACTATCGTCGTGTCCTTGCTGAGTGTTGGGTAGGCGGCTAAGAGGGCGCACATGTGTGTGGCCTTGAGGAGATGTCCAACCTCGAGGGCCTTGGTGACTTCGGCCAAGGTGGACTTTGAGAGAGCTGGCTTTGTGGGGAGCAGCTCAGGCGTGCTCCTGGTGCTTTCGGAAGCCATTCTGGTTGAGCCTGCACAGACGATGCTGTCAACGGTGTCTCTGCTGGTTCCGGACGTTGTAGATGCAAAAGGTTGTGGCATGCTGCGTGATGATGAGATGGAGGGCGTCCGCCGGATTTAGAGACGTGAACGCGACTGCGACGGACATGGCGGGTGCCAAAGTACGTAGTATAAGTAGAGCTCACTGGAACCAGCCAGTGTCGTCCGAACAAAGAATTGAATGGAGGGGGCTAGCTTAGGAGAGACAGAGAGAGCCTAAGAATGCAGTGCTGCGGTCTGGCAAACAGAGGACGATTGCAGATGATGTCAAACAAGAGGGGGAACAGGAAATCAAGAAAGTGAGGCGAACTGCAGGATAGGAGTTGGCAGCAGCAGCAGGTGAAAGAAAATAGAATTTCCACATGAACGCGATAGCGCCATCGCTCGAGTGACTGGGCGAAAAGCAACATGGGGCACATGCCACTGGGGATGGGGGTTGGGCAGCGGGATGGGCTTTGACACACGAGCCCAGTGCAGCGGGTTTCTTTGTTCTGGTTGTTGGTTGCCGTTACTTTTGTTGCCTCTTGGCTCTTTTTTTCTCTCTCGTTTGCGGTTTCACAGATTCTATGGTGCAATACAGTTGTTTGGCATAGATGATCTACGGAGTGCATCTCAACAGTGTGATTCGACTGCATAGGCGAAGAGCGCAGTAGCCGAGCCGCTGCAGTTTGCGACTCTTGCAGCTCGTCTACTGCGTTTGCTGCACATTTCACCGCTTGCTGACAGACAATAGTGACAGAATCTAGTGATGCAAGCCGTGATGTGATGGAGGCTGGTATGGAGGGTGGCATGGCTGGAATTAGGGGAAGTGATTCGCGACATTGCTTTTTTTCACCCGAAGATCTGTAACGCTCCCTTGCAATGGCGGGGGTAGGGGTTTGGGTTCTGGACCAAAGTCCTTGGAGGTGAGTCATATTGAGCAAACGGGCGTTCACTCTGTTGTCACCCTCTTCTTGGGTTAAAAGGTACAGCCTAGTTTATCGTCCAATCGAAGTCTGTGTCCGTTGTGTGTGGGTGGGAATTCTCATGTGAATATGTTGGTTCCTGTGGGATTGGGTTGGTTGGCGTTGAGTTAAGCCCGGCAAGCGGCAGAGCGGAATCGCGGGTATCTGTGCCTTAACACGCTAAACGTGGGAGCTGCGACTTGGCGTCGATGACGCTTTTGATGGATAGCTGCTTTGACTTTAGCGGTGTGATGGATATTTGGGGGCGAGAGAACAGAAGATGGTGAGAGGAAACAAGAGGCAGGAAAGGAGATGGTGTCGAGTGCTCGGGCCATGTGGTGATGGCAAGGGGCAGGCCAACCAGCACAAGAGGCAGAGTATTCACATGAAGTCTATGTTGGAAATACACCAAGATAGAATTGTCAACTGGTTAATTTGAAGCTATCCTCGAAACTAACTAGGTTAGATCGAATATCTATCTATAGAGTAGCCTAGAGGACTGAAATGCTGCTTCAAATGCATGACGCCTCTCCTTAACAATCTCTGTAATCAACTACCCCCAAAAGTCGCCGATTCGCCTACCAAAGTCCGCTTTCCTCTCTAAAGTCCGCAATCTGTGGATCACCTTCCATCAATTCTTACCATCAGCTCCTTTCTTACTCAGCAAACATGTCAGTGATGCTCCGAACTCCGCATCCTCCGGACTCCTCGGCGCCCAGTCTGGCCGATCGCCCGAGCGACCCGAAGATATCTTGGTCCATATCCCAGGACAAGCACCGACGACCCGTAGATGTCCATGTGAATCGATTGATACGACTTCTTGCGACATGACACAGGATACCACGGTTTCGGCTGCACGCCGCGATGTACCCCCCGACGAGCGACGACCCGATGCGGGATACGGGTCTTTTCCCACGACGGACCGCGATATACCTAAACCTGCGAAACAGAGCACGAGAGCGCTTGCTCCTGACTTGCTGCGAGGTTTACTCATGCTCACCATGGCTCTCGACCACATGGCACTCGCCTTGAATACATGGCAGCACGGCACTGGACGGGAGACGGAGATGGATGGTGTCGTGATCAAGGAGTGGAATAGACCTGTCGCATACGTCGTTCGCACCCTTACCCACCTATGCGCTTCCGGCTTTACTATGCTTCTCGGTGTTGGAGTCGTCTATCTCGGTCGGTCGCGTACAAGACTGGGCTGGTCGTCGCTGCGCATCGCAAAGTACTTTGCCGTCCGGACGGCTGTGCTGACGCTCATCGGCGTATTGCTCGGGTTGGCGGTTTCGGGAGGAAGGGTCTGGTTTATGAACTTTGTCTTGTTCTCGTTGGCTATCGATTATTTTCTCGCCGGGATGCTGTGGCTGGTGATCGACACTACAGAACCGTTGCTCGCGCGGGCCGTTACGCGCATGTTTCCGGATAAGGTTTCAGAGGAAGACGAGGTTGACGAGCCTCTGCTTCGTCGTGATAGAGCACAGGACGGCTCCGAGTTTGGTGTATTGGTTTCGTGGCATGTTCACAACTTCCTCCTCGCCGTCTTGGGCTTGGTTACTATCTGGTGGAACATCTGGCTTTCTCCAACAAACGGACACTGTGAAATCAGGGACCACGCATCAGACGTGATGCAGCCACTCTCTGTGGCTGCGAGCGAAGGACCAGACGGCCCCGCCGTGTCTCACAATCCCCTGCTTGGCATCTGGTTCTGGATCACGCAGACGGAGCGCGTCATGTCTGTCTTTCCCCCATGGCCTGGGTGTCGTTTGCCGTCCTGGGCTTGCTGTACGGGCGCATCGATGTGACGAGGACGTGGAGCTCTGGCATCGCTGCGCTCTGCAATTTGGTTGCCGGCTTGGGTTTCTTGGTCCTGTTTGTGCTCACGAGGGTGTTGCGCTTTGGAAACCTTTCTGAAGGGTGCTTGCAGACGCCTGAGCATGACAAGTATCCCGATCGTAACCCGTATCTCGCGTCGGCGCAGTCTTTCTTTTACATCATCAAGTATCCCCCGGATGTGGCGTTCTGGGCGTTTACACTTGCCGGCAACTTCTTCCTGCTGGCGTTCTTTGGTGGAATCCCGACGAGCGTGGCTAAGCGCTTCACGCTGCTGCTCGACTTTGGCAGAGCAGCCCTGTTCTTCTACATCACCCACCTGTTCTTCATCTTTATCCTAGGCCCCATCATGGTCGCCTTGTTCGGCCATGATACAGGTATCCCGACGCAGATGGACCCTGGTTCCACGAGGGGCATTGATAATGCGTTTGCGTACTTTGGCATCTGGGCGTTTGCCATGCTTGTCATGTGGCCTGCGGTGAGGTGGTACGGCAGTTTCAAGGGCAGCAAGCCCGCCGACTCCATCTGGAGATTCTTTTAGTCACAGCTGGACTGTTGCATGTTTGTCGTCGCACACACGTTTCTTTTTAGTTTGATAGAGTATACAAAAGTAGATTTAGCATCTTGCATCACGTTTGTTCCCCCGCTTCTTCGAACTCTTTGACAAAGCATCATGTCTGCATCCGCATCCTCGCCTCTTGGCCAATGTATGCACGTCACCTCCGAGTAAGGCTCGGCAACCAACCTCCCAATCCACTCTGTCCTCCCCTCTTGCGTCTGCTCTCATGTTTGTCACCGTGTACAACCACAGCCCCCTCCCCGCCCAACCTCTTCTCAAACGGGCCACGGGAGGCTTGTCTTCGTCCAGGGCGTGACGCACGAAACGGTCGCTCGCGGCACGTCGCCTTGTGAGATGATGTGATGATGCTTTCTAGGCTTTTGAGATCCTTGCCGAAATGTTTGAGGTTGTAGAGCGACTTGACCAGGTCTTGAATGCCCTTCTCAGTGAGCTGTTGGCGGTCTTGAACTTTGTGGGTGCTTTGCTTGAAGGCTTCGACGAGGTCGAGATGCGCCTGTCGGTCCTTGCGAAGAGTCTCAAGAATCTCCTTGTTCTTGTCGAAAGGGAGCCCCAACTCCTTCCCAGCCTCGATTTTGGTCAGCTCATCTTGGATCAGCATGTCGAGATACTCAACCGTCGTGTCGTTGATGGGCGCCATCGCATTCTTTGTGAGAAACACCCCGAACCAAGCTCTCGCCTCTTGCATCTTTCTGAGTTCATCTTGGTACTCATCCACCAGCTTGCTTGCATTTGTAAAGGCTTGTTGTCGAACCGCCACTTCACCCTCGTTGCGACAGATCATGCGCTCAATTTCTTCATCCTTCACCGTTTCCAAAACAGTTTCCACTTTGTAGAGGATGTGCATGTGCAACTGCCAAGGATGTCGGCAGCCGGGGGCATTGCATTTGTCTCTTTTGCCTCTATCAAAGGCGCGGCATTTCATGATGGCTGGATCGGCGAGCATTTCTTGCGTGACGTTGGTGAGTTTGCAGTCTGCGTGACAGATTTTCCTGTGGACTTTAATCTCCTCCTTGCCTCCCTTGCCGACCTTTCTGCTCTTACAGCACTCGGGATGTGTACAAACGGTTCGTGGCTTGGCAAGCTTCTTCATTCTGGGCTGCACGATCTCCGGGTGTAGCTTTGCGAGAAGTTCGTCTCCCTTTAGTCTCATGTCTCTGAGATCCTGCCTGTTTCTCTTCAACATAGAGAGGCTGGTTGAGATGTGATGTGATATTTCCGACATGGACCTCATTAGCTGAACCACCTGTTGGCGGGCGCCGTTCATGCTCAGAGTGCTGTTGACGTTGTGTGGAGTTGTCGACCTGAAGTGGTCGACCAGTCTTTGTGACTCTTCCTTAGAGTGCGCCCAGCTCTTGCGCATGTCGTCTACGTTTGGTAGTGGGACTCGTTCAAAGTGTGCTGTGAGATATCTGAAGCTCTCCGAGTCGAAGCAGTAGATGTTTGACCTCTTGAGGGCGAGGCCAGGATCAGGGTGTTCCTCGAGAAGCTTCTTCAAGGGAGCGTACACATCGCCAGATGCGTAGTTCGAGATGCGAGTGTTTGTGAACCCAAAAACGAGGTTGGACACGGCGCTGCGGTGGAGATGCGTCAGAAGCTCTTTGATGCAAAACTTGAACAGAACATTCAGACGGGGGCTGTTGGACTTGAAGAGGATGAGTATCCCGTGGAGGACATAGTAGTCGCTCAACGTCTTCATCATATCGGCCATATTCTTCTTGTCGTACTGGGATCCCCGAGTATCTCCAATACCCGGCGTGTCGAACAGGCGGTACGTGGTGTTGCCGATGGTAATGGGGTACACGTTTGTTTGTTGGGTCGCTGACTGTCCTTTGGTACCGTCTCCTTCATCCTCCCTCGGGTCGTCACCTGCTCGGATGACGCGTTCTTCGATTTCTTGGTTGGGTCATCTTTGTTGATGATTTGGGTTGAGAAAGAGCAGGGGATGACTGAGGTCAACCTCCCAGCAGCTATGGCTTCATCAAGCGTGTTGTATTTTAGGTAGTTGACGAAGCCGTTGATGAAGGTCGACTTTCCAACGCCTGTCTCACCGAGGATCAAGATGTTGACCGAGTTGGACTTGAGGCTTCGAAGCATATCCAATAGCGTGTGTGCCGGATACCTGTCGAAGCCTGGTCCATGAGACTCCCCATTGCACTTGAAGTCGTAGTACAGATGTTGACCGCAAACACAGTAGATGTGGTCATCTGTCATGCAGAACTCGAGAGGTTCAGAACAATGGAAGCAGATCCATTCGCGCGGGGTGTTGTGGTCACAGCGCATTCCAGGGCAGGGAATCTTGACGAAGCGGCGATCCAACGGCTCGTCGCCCTCTTCCGTCTCCGGGCGATCTGTAGTTTTCGAGCGGTCTGGGCTGTAACGAGCCAAGCAGTACTCGGGGAGGGGATCGGGCTCTTCAGAGTCCTCGGAATCCTCATCATCGTCATTGTCGTCGGTGTCTGGGAACTGCCAATTGAGGCTATTCACAGGAGGCACATGGCTCTGCTCGATTCCTTGGGCATAAAAGCTGCTTCGAGTACCCTCATCAAAGCCTTTCGTAGGAGCGGCTTGGGGTTGCCCAACCAGCTCGCCAATGAGCTCGCGACCACTCTGGTATGTCGTCAAGCGAGCGTCGTCCAGCTCTGGACAACAAGATGAAGCGTCGCAATCGACGACATAAACAGGCTTGTCCTGGTCTGCTCGCCAGAGTAAAAGCATCAGGGATTGGCAGTGTCCGGCCCATTTCTCTTGTCGGACTGCTGCGGCGTTGAATAGCAGTGCGTGGCAGCCTGGGTCGTTGGGAGGAGTTTTGATCCTCTCTTGAGGGGACACACGATGGCCGACGTATATCGCACCCGCAGAGATGGCCTTGCTCAAAAAGCCAAACTTTCCTGTTTCTTGGCCTACGATGGTAGATACATGCCTCGGAGACGTGGCTTCTGCGTTGAAAAAGCTGTAGAGCTCTTGGAGACGTTGGAGGTGCACGGCACCCGCCCTGATCATAGGTAGCGTCGAGGCGAGTCTCTCTTGCATACGTCTATACCACTCAATCAAGAGAATTTGAGAGTTTCTTGCAAGTTGGACGTGTTCCTCTGCGACGTACGATCGATTCTGAAGCAATCTCCCGTGATAGCTGCCAAGTCTCATCCTGCAGCTGGCGTATTCGACAAAAAAGGTTCATGAACTCGCTAAAGTATTCGAGAGGCAAAGCTATGGAAGCGACTTTGATGGTGCCAACTCCTGGCAGGAGCTTGTTCAGTCTGTCAACGGGAAGTAGGGTGTAGGAGAGAGGACAGCCTTTGCCGTCGTTAACCTTGTGTAAGTTGGCTAGGTCGAGGCAAACGGATCTGTGTATGGTATCAAAACTGTGTTGAATCGTGTGCATATCGGGGGTGTCGGTGTATAGAAGTGCTCTGTATTCAAGCTCTAGTTTCGTCGTCTCGGGGGGTACGGAAAAGATGTCGCCCTTGATGGACTGGACAACTCCCGCGATGCGGTTCAAGTCTCGGGAGAAGGCACGCTGAGCTTCCAATCTTTCAGAATCTGGCCCAAGATCGTGTGTCATTGCGATTGTGTTCCGCGTGCCCCAGGTGATGCCAGTAACGACGTGTGAAGCGGCGAGAGTGCGCAGGGGAGTCAGGTCAACGTGCTTTTTCACATTGATGCTCTTGAGGTTGAGCGCTTCTTGGACAGTCGTGAATGTATGATGATAGGCGACATGTAGAGCGTCAACCGTGTCGAACGAGGCTTGAAGATAGACGGAAGATCCCCGGGGCTTGATGGCGCCGGAGAGGATGGTCGCCGCCGTATCGTGGCTGACACCAAGAGTCTTGAGTCGAGCCTCGTATTTGGCGCTCGCATTACGAGTAATTTCGGCAGAGTTTATTCCGCGGGACGCTATTGCATCGAAGGGCAGTCCGTCGCGCAAAAAGGAGGTGGCTAGAAAAGAGTCTGCCTTGGCATCGTAGAGTGTGCCAATTGGGAGGAGCTGGTCAAAGGCGCCTCGAACTAGTTCATCCATGATGAACAATGTAATCAAGGAGTATGTTTGAGGGTAAAAGAGTTCAAAAAACACCTGTTGATGTAATTCGTGACCATTATTGAAGAGCCTGTAACAATGTCGACTGGTCTTATAGCTCTCGTCCCTGAGAGGATGAACTCTGACTCTAAGAGTGATAGCTTGCCCCTCAACAGTCGCCACGAAGGTATTCCCAGAGTTTCTGGTTTGATAGGCCTGCAGATATGTAGTGTCACATGAGCTGGAAGTTTGTAACCCTCCGCAGATGCTGTGTTCTCTGCTCTGTCGCGCGAGGTTACACTTTCATGCCTGTTTGTCTCCGAGATATCGCCCTCCGCGACAAAAAATGATGCTGTTCAAGGTGAGGAATCGTGATAAGTTGGCAAGACAGGCGACTCGAGTCTGGAAAGGCTTCTTGCAGGTGCCAGCAAATCGATGGTTCTCGGGGCTTCCTAGAACGGATGTCGCGAGGTTATTCGGAGAGCTGGAGTAGCCAGAGGCGTCGCCCAACATGTCACCTTGATCAAACGATGTAACAAGGAATTGGCCCTTAGAGACAGGTGGTGGTGCCGAGGGAATAACCCCTTCTGGATGACTCGAGGGCCTCTACCGCTTAACTCGAGTCGAGTCCCAACAGCGTAGAGGCATCCATTCAAATCTTCCCGCAAGCCCTTCCATGATAGGTTTAACAAGCGACCAATCCCTTCCAGCCCGTTTTGTTTCAGTTTGAGCCATACTTTTGTCTACCTACCAAGTCTCTACCACCAACTGTGAGCCTCATGGCACCAGACCTCGTGCGGATTGAGCTGCAGAGTAAGCCTGGCGAGGCCTTCACTCTAATAGACAGGAAGCAAGCGGCTGCTGTTTCGGGATATTTTGCAAAATTATTTGCATCCAAAGACGGAGACAAACATGAGATTGGCGATCAGTATATGGATGGGTTTGCTCTCTTCTCTATCTGGCTACGTGAAGGCCACATGGCACCGGGCCCAGAAGCACGCGTGTACCGGATACAACCTTGGCTCTCTAATACGGCGAAGGCATGGGTTCTTTCTAGGAAGTTTGAAGCACCGGAGTATGAGGACTATTGCTTGAAGATGTTCATTAACAACTGTGCTTTCGCACCTCTCGGACCATGGCACTACGTCCAGGACAATACTCCACCAGACTCACCCATTCGTCGGTTCAGCAACCACTATATCGCCTGGAAGGTAAGTATTTTCAGAGGACGGCCCAGTGAATTCGACGGTCTTGAAGCGGCAGCCCTTGCTGCTAAGGCCAACGGGGACATCAAGGATCCGCGACAATACGACTGCGCCCATTGGTACTCGCCATGTGGCGATCGGGTCGATTCTGCCTGCAAGCATAACCCCAGGGTCATGAAGGAGAAGAAACGCCGGAGACCATCTACCCCGATTGTTCCCGCAGCTTCATTGCCTACTGCAGAGCGTGGCATTTCGCTCGAGGTGCCGCCTTCTCGACGAGGATCTCAATCGGCACGACCACTCTCATCTCGGGCAGCATCTTCAAGGCAGAATCGACATGGCAGAATATCCTACGAATCAAGGCCCGTGAGTCCTGCCTCAAGTGATTCGGGCATCTCTCCTAAGAGAAGGTTTTGGCTGCAGTTTGCCTCTATTGTAAGTATAAGCCTCCAAGAGTTGATGGTATGTGACCGCTTACGCATGACATCCAGTTAATACACGGCACTTTCCTCACGACAATACTGGCATTATGCGCCGTGATTCTCCCCAATGAGAACGACGGCGTTCGATCCGGCACGAGATTCTACAGCATCCTCTGTGTCTCGTGTGGTATCCTCTGCTCTTTGCTCCCAAAGCATGGCATCCCGGTCTGCCTGTTACTTGCACTCGGCGATGGTATCGCGCTGGCTATTAATACAAAGTCCTGCTGTGAGATGTCTGAATCTCCGGTATGCCACAAGATGAAGGCTTTGACTGTTTTTGTGTGGTTGGGCATCCCGATTTCGTGGTGGTTTAGAACAGCGTGGGGGACGAAAGCGTTGATCAGTTGGAGGTGCCATTGAAGGGCTGAGAGATGTGACGAAGACGGCAGCTGATATACTTTTTTCTTAATTTTTACTAGAGGCGTTATTGAGATCAACGATAAAACAACGAATACTTGATGCTTCAGATGCCATGAACAGTGATTATCGCCGTTATCTCGCGGAAACTTTCTCCTTTGGTCAGTGATGACAAACTGAGTGGGGAGGGTCTCCTCTCCCCGCACCTCTAGCAAGCAATCGATGAATCGCTTGCCTAATCGCTCCAGTCATCCATCAACCATGTCGACTAGAAGCGAATCTGGGTGGCAAAGAGACAGGAAACGGGCCAGCAAAGCGTGAGGCGATATGCCATGTGCCAACTAATATGCGCTGACAGCTATTTCGCTCAAGCTGCAAACGATGTCGAGATCAAAAGATCAAGTGCTCTGGCTCCGACCCCTGCGATCCTTGTAGGAGGAGGGGGCTTCCGTGTCAGTTTGAGGGGGAGTCGGAGAAGATTCTCATCTCGCGGAGGTAGGCTTGTAAGCAACTGTCTTGACTCGGGTGGTGTTGACATAGTGTAGATACCTAAGTGGCCTCCAAGCAAAGCTAGCTGCTTATGAGAAACAACTGAGCCAATCTGCCTCTCCAGATGAGAATACTATACAAGTGGAGAGGTTAGAAACTTGTAAGTCGTCTGTGTCTTTACCAGCTAGAGCATGGTTGATTTCTGACCAGGCACAGCAAGCGAAAGCACAAAAGAGTCAGCAAACAAACTGTGAAGACACTTCTGCAGGCACGATTTCTAATGCACATTGACAGGACAATAACCTCAGGAACCATAGCAGAGTCCAGAAAAGCCGCTGATGGAACGGAAGCACCTCTCACGAATCCTCTTGCCTTGCGCACAGCAAACTGGGCTCCAGCTCGACATGGCAACATGCGTGGGTGTCTTAGCTCATTGACATGAAACGCTACTGACAGTGGATTCAGTATTTATGGGCACTTCGTCCAACTGGGCCTTTGGCAGACGCGTCTTGACCATGGCGCATGAGACACTCACCGGAGAGCCACTCCCTATAGATAACCTCCTTTTTGATGGCCACGTCTACGACCTAGGTTGGGATGGCCTCAAGGAGAATTGTTCCCAAGAGGAATTCGACTTTTCAACTCTCCCGGCCCGAGAATTTGCTCTCTATCTCATCAACTCAGTCCAGTTTCGCTGCGGTACGCTCTTTCAGTTATACGACGAGGACACGTTCATGAGGCAGTTCGAGCAGTTTCATGGAAACTCTGACGAGAATGAGCCTATGTCGCCATTGTGGTATGTTCATTATCTGATCCTTTTGGCCTTTGGAAAGGCGTTTGTGGTGCAGATCAGCAAGTCGGCGAGTCCGCCCGGATCTGAGCTTTTTGTTCAAGCGATGAAGATGATGCCGGATCTTGTTCTCTTGGATTGCTGCCCGATCGAAAAGATACAGGTACTTTGTGCTACGGCATTGTACCTACAGTGTATCTTTTGTCGTCCAGCTGCACACAATGTCGTAAGTCATGTCTACGCAGGTATTGAGGCGCTGTGCTGACATCTTCAAGATTAGCCAAGCTATCAGCATGGCGCTGCAGACCGGAATACATACCGAGATGAAGAGCCAATATCTTGACGAGAAATATGTTCAACGGTGTAGGCTGGTCTGGTCTACCCTCTATATCCTAGAGCGGAATATGGCATCTCTTCTCGGAGTGCCATTGTTAGTTGCAGAGGAGTACATTAGCACGCCATACCCTGTTTGTCCGCGGAATAAACAGAGAACAACCACCCTGGAGATACAGATCAAAATCTCGAAAATTCTCTCCAAGATCCACTTGAGTACGTTTATCAGCCCATTGAACTGTGCCCCCTGTTGACATGATGAAGGTGTTTATGGAACTGAAGGGCAGCTTGACAGTCGATATCTGGATGCGACGAGATCTGTTCTGAGGAGCTTTTCCGAGATTGCTGATCAACTCAACAACTCATTTGCGATTAGAACGAACGAGAACGCCTCTGGGATCTCACGAATCTCGGCGCATCTTCATCTTCAGTACCACCAGGTGAGCGAGGCTGTACCCTACTTTACGATATTATGGATGTGCTAATGAACATTACTACTTAGTGTATTGTCCTCACCACAAGACCCTTGCTGTACACTTTTCTGCAGTCGAGACTTGGCCAGGCGGATGCCTCATTGTTGGACCGATTAAAATCTGAGAGTGTCAGACGCCTTGTTCAAATCTGTCTGGAATCTTCCTATCGGATAATCAAGATATTATCGGTCCTATTGGGACAAGGGTTGCTAGGTAGGTGGCTCTGCAGCTGCGGATCATACTCGAATCTCACATTTCGCAGAAAGTTTCCTACCGTTTGACCTCGACGCAGCCTTTACCTCGACCATTTCCATCGTCATGGCGGCTACCATTGACGCATCGCTGGTAACAGATTACAACCACTGGATCCAAAAAGCCTACGCAGTCCTCGATGAGATGAGCTCACGGGGAAACACCGTAGCCTTGCACATTGGATCAGAGTTGAGACAGTTGGAAGATACATTGGAGCACCTACGGATTAAAGAAGGCCGGCTGACCATGTCATTTGCTGTTGGTGGACTGGACACGACGCAAGATGCAGCAGACATATCTATGCCTCCCCCTGAAGGCGCATCAGGAACTGGGTTTTTGGAGGAGTCACCCATGAATTTTGGTTTGAGTCCTGGGCAGTTGCTTGAGCTTGCGAATTCTTTGGATATTGATAGCTTCCTCGTGGCCATGGGGAGTCCAGAGGATGCACGATTATGAGACAAGATGGCTACCTATGCAAAAGGGTGGTTGTAAATTTATATCAATAGAATGTAAAAGAACTATAAAGCTCGGCAGAGGAGTATGAAGGTCAAGAGAAGGTGCCTTGGCAGCCTACAATGTGGTCAAAGTAGCCATTATAGGCCGTACTTCCAGGCATCGTCTTGATCGAAAAACGACAGGAAAAAGTTCGGAGTCGATGTCTGAACAGTAGACTCTGTCCTCAAGCCTGGAACAACCTCTGAAGTGCAGCCCCTCTTCTCAACTGCCTTTCCAGAGAGCCTATCCTTGATCCATCCCATCCATTTCATCTGACTAGCTTGAATAACAGGGAAGTGATCCATGGCGTTATAAGTGACATGCTCGATGCTATCCTTGAATCTGGACTTCTGAATAAGGTTGCAGGTGTCATCGACGGCCGCTTTGACGCCTTCTTGACGGACGACGCTGTCATTGGCTCCGTTCAGAACAAGGAGCGGTCCTGCGAATTGCTTGCGTCCAGCTTCGACCGCCTTGGCCCATTTCTTAGGGATATCGTCCTCGTACCACTTTGGCTTCGCCACTTCCTCTGGCTTAAGATCACCAAAGACCAGGGGAAGGAGAGGAAAGCAGCCGTCAACCTTAGCCAGGACGTTGTGCCAGCGGTCGTAGGACTTGGGGGTCAATCCGGTATAGTTGTACTCGGGGTAAATCTTGCTGACAGAGTCGATCAAGGCGGTTTGGCCGAAGGTGACGGCTGCTACAATACCGTTGTCATCGAAGTAGGCGAGGTCGTCAAGGATCCTGGTGACTGGGGCGATGGCGACTGCGCCTTGGTAGCCCTTGAGGGGCTTCTTGGCTTGCCTTTCAGCAAATGCCCACTGTATTATTACGAGTTAGTATTTGCAGTTCAAAGATGCTCAAGGTTCGGGCCACTTACCGCTGCACCACCGCCCTGGGAGTGACCCATAGCAACAAATGATCCCTTAGGATCCAACAAGTCAGAAAAAGCAGATCGAGCTGCCGTAACAGCGTTCGCAAGATCATTGGCATGAGCCGGAGCTGCCACCCAAGGATGGGGGATGGTGTCTCCATTGGGCAGCTCGGAGACGCCCAGACCAGCATAGTCCGGGGCGACGACGGCGATTCCTTGGAGTGCCAGAGCAAAAGGAGCCTGGAAGTGATATTGAAGGGCTCTGTAGCTGCTTGGAGCGCATGGCTTGAATGTGCCCGTGGTGCCGTGAGCCCAGGCTACCATGGGCATGGGCTGCTTCTTCGAGTTAGGGTTCGCTGAGTAGGGGCTGTAAGGCCACAGAACATAGGCAGAAGCCGGGACAATTTTTCCGTTGATATCTTCGGTGGTGTAGATGACCCTAGACATGGTCAAACCACTAGGAACCAGATAGTTGGTGAGATCCGTGACCTCCTCAGCCTCAAGAACAACACCAGGGCCAAGGTCGGCTGAGAACTTGGAGGGGGCCTTGTAGAAGTCAAAGGATGGATCAGACTGCTGCTCCGAGATCCATTGGGCAGCGTTGAAAGTCGTGTTCTGGCATTTTTCGTCGCAGGTGGTTGAGTCGGGGAAATGATTCTCTGCGATGACGCTGGAGGCAGCTACAGCTACCCAGAGGGCGGCTTTTTTGAAGCTTGGAAGGGCCATGATTATTTGGCTTTGAAGATGCTGCTGGTGATGAGAGACTGTCTGCTTGATTTGCGACAAGGCCGATCTTTATAACATTTCTATCCAACTCTCTCATGCTCAGCATTCCATTTCCCATACGCACATGAGGCAATCGGACATCTACAAGAACTCGTAGAGTTGCATCCTAGAGACCAATTCCAAATTCTCCAGTACGACTCTCATGATACATCTCTAACTCCGACCATGAAGGTATTTCGGAGTTGATGGAGTTGAGCGACGGTCCGAGCTGAATACGCCAGAATACGCCAATACGCTCAAAACCAACGAATACGCCAGGGGCTTATATACGCTCCCTTCTCCACCCCGACGTCGCATTCAAGTGCTTATGCCAAGCCGATTACTATGGGGACTTGCAAGTGGTAAAAATCAAGCTTCTTTTTGGGCGGATGAGAATACGCCGAAAAAGATCGGCTCGGGCCGTGAAGCCATACGCAGGTGCACACACCTTTATGTGAGGCCCTGGGTAGAAGACTTCTCGAACAATAACATCGCGGGGATTTTAGATGCAATCTTGGGGCCGTTCTCTTAGTACTAGGCTATTCGACCGTTGAATCTGACCCTAATATGAATGCCGGAGGTTGAACTCCTGATGCCATAGTGACCTCACCTAGAAGCTGGCACAAAATACCTACGACATTGGCAGGCAGCGAAGAATAGGGTAGATTCGGCCCAGACGCGAATTGGACTCACAGAGTGAAAATAACCATGCTCCCTGGTTGACGATTTGGAATTCCCTCCAGCGAATCAAGGTCTCCCCACAACCCATGATGTGTTTCGTAAGCCCAAGCCTCACCGAGAAGCTTCTTCCCTACCGCAGATCCACAGCGATAATCTCCGGCGTATGCAACTCTGTTCAGGAGTGTATGCCACTCAAGGGCCGCGTAGGGCTGACCGAGGCTGAGTACCCCGGCCGGCGTATCGCAGGGGCTTGGCTAGGCGGGAACCACTCCAAGGTGTCATTGGTATTCAAGGACTGTTTGTGAGTGTTGATCTTCATTGTAGAGTAGTAAATCTTGAAGTATAAAGGCTGTTGATGCCACCGCTAGGAGCAGCTTCATTAACACAATCAGCACTCTCAACACTCACTCACCACCACTTCCCCCACAAGCCCAACACCTTTCAACCTTCAACTTTCTTCCATCCCTCAAGATGCTTTCCAAGTCCATCATCAGCGCTATTCTGGCCTGGCCCGCTCTTGTGGCTGCCGCCCCTCACAACGTCGAGGAGCGCGCTACTCCCGAGCTTACCATTACGCAGAAGCTGCGACTGGCTGATACGTGAGTCTTTGAGGCTTTCATGATGAATATTTGGAGCAGGGCTGATAGATATTAGTGAGATCGACCGATTCAAGCTTCTCCCCGACGACAAGGACTT
The DNA here is from genome assembly GCF_023522795.1 of Fusarium solani. Lineage (NCBI taxonomy): Eukaryota > Fungi > Ascomycota > Sordariomycetes > Hypocreales > Nectriaceae > Fusarium > Fusarium solani. The sequence continues at coordinate 3,296,795 of NW_027072151.1, forward strand.
TGTCTTTGACTTCAACAAGCAGGACGGTCTTGCTGCTGGTGTCGCCAACGCTGTGACCTTCCCTGCCCTTGTTGGTACTGGCCAGACCTTTACCGTCGGCGAATTTGAGCGTATGACTCCTCAACTAATTTCTCTTGGGAATATTACTGACCATCTTTGATAGCTTGCTCCATGGCCGTCGTCCACATCCACCCCCGAGCCGCCGAACTCCAGGCCGTCATCTCCGGTCGCATCTACACCGAGATGGTCCCCGAATCCGGCGTCACCGACGCTGAGGGCAACCAGCGCGTCATTCGCAACGAGATCGGCCCCAAGATGATGACCGTCTTCTACCAAGGTTCCTTCCACACCCAGATGAACCCCGACTGCGAGCCTGCGGTTGTCGTCACCACTTTCTCCTCTGAGGACATGGGCGCTAGCTTGATCGCCAACAACCTGTTTGCTCTCAAGAACGAGACTATTGCCAACACATTTGGTCAGAGCATTGCTGGCGAGGATATTGACAAGGTTCGGGATGCTATTCCCAAGACTATCACCTTTAAGGTTGAGGAGTGTCTTGCCAAGTGTGGCAAGACGAAGCGACAGGTTTAGATTGTCATCGAGGTTTCTCTAGCTCATGATGGCTAGGCTTCGTGGTGAATCAATTTCACTGGGGCTTACTTCACGGGCTCAGTTGGAATGCGACAGAGCTTCTTTTTAGACTTTCAGTAGACATTTATTAGGGAACGGTTCACAGTAGCAGATATAGAGGTTAAGGATGGAGCTAGATAGCATTGCATTGTTAGGCTCTTGAATAAATACACTCTTGACTGCTAGAAATATCTCGACTTCCTCAGCAATGGTCCATTGTGGTAAAGTAAAGCTGGCATGGGTCAATCCAGGCTACGGCACATTTTCCCGACAGTGGCTTGGCCATAATTCGAGATAAGGGAGTGGTGTGAGAGGCTCGGGTAGTGAGCCGAGTCCCGCAGCCCGGATCAGTACCCGATAATGCCTTTCCATGCATCTTGGGGATTCAAAGACATCTTTACCATCTATCAACCTTGAAGTCGACTGTTGGATATCTCTACTTGCTTAATTATACCCCACAACTTTCCCAAGATGGCTGAAAAACAGGTTGTCGTGGTTGCTGGCTCGGGCAACATTGCCCAATACCTCGCCGATGAATTCGTCCAAGATAAGACGCACGATGTCATTATTATTTCTCGATCCGATCCAGAGTTCTTCAGGAATCTCAATGTTCCCTTGAACAAGCTGGACGAGTATTCGAAAGATGCGGTCGTGTCAATCCTCGATCGCGTCAACGCGACTGTTCTGGTTTCGACCTTGCACACCGACGACCCTACGGCTTTTACCTCGCTGCATGAGACGCTACTTGCCGCCTGTAAAGAGTCCAAATCATGCAAGCGTTTCATCCCAAGCGAGTTCTTGGGAAACCTGAGAGATTTCCCAACCTTGCCTCGTGGGATTCAGCGCGCAAGAGAGGCTTTTCGGAAGACACTGGCAGCACAGTCCGACGTCAAGTGGACGCTGGTCAACCAAGGTTGGCTGGCTGACTACTTTGTCCAAGTTCCCGATGGATCGAGGAGTTATATGCGTCCATTTCCCGAAGGTTGGCCGATAGGCCTCCAGGAGAAGACTGTTCGCGTCGTTGGTACTGGAGACGAGCCTGTTTGCTGGACAGCTGCGAGGGATGTTTCAAAGGCAGTTGTAAAACTGGTCTCTTTTGATGACTGGGACGACCATACATATGTCTTTGGTGAGCTTGGGACATGGAACCAAGCCATCAACAAGGTTGAGCGCTTCTGGGGTGTTGAGTTGACGGTAAGTAGTTCGAGATCCATACCAGCCAACATACTGACAAACAAATTAGCGAACCTACGTCACCAAAGAGATGCTTGAAAAAGATCTCACACGAGGAGTAGAGGATGCAGCATGGTACACGGCAACCATCGATGAGTGGTCAGGGTTTGGGGGGACTGCTGTGCCTCGTGAAGAAGCCCTGAGGCAACGTGAGAAGTACTTCAAAGACGTTCATTTCCGGACTATTGAAGAACTTCTTCACGACTCAAAAACCATGCAAATTATCTAAACTGTTGCTTCCATCATGAGATTCTGGTTTCTGCCATGGCTATTATGTAAGCTGCCGACTCCCACATCAAGTAACCGGCCGGCATAACCATCCTATTCGGGAACAAGCTAGTCTCGCCGACAGACTCACTGCCTCTTGTTACCAGCTGCACATTCCGTGAATCGGCTCTACAACCATGCATGCGAGACCATCCAAGAGGCCCCGAGGGTCTTATTCCTACGGTGGATGTGCTACATGTCGGAAAAGGCACGTCAAGTGTGATCAGGTCAGACCTCAATGCCTCACTTGCAAAGCCATCGGGGTTACTTGCGATGGCTTTGGTGACTCTGGTCTTCGATGGGTTACGGCTTCGGGAGAGTCTACCGAAGGCAGAAAGGTGTCGATGAGGATGCCGAGGAGACCTTTTTATCCTGGTGGGCAAATTCTTGGTCTTCTTTCTGCTGTCCTGTTAACAAAAGGCGCCAGAACGATCTCAGGTTTCCATGAGCACGGAGTTGAGGTTGATTCTTTCGAATAAGACTATTGATGAATCTTTATCAAGGCTAGACACGAGGTCCAAAGATTCTAGCACGCCCGATGAAGCAGTCATAATAGGTCCCTTTGGTGTATTCAGCGTTGGAAACAGCACGGCGACTTCAACTCCCTTTTCCGATCTCACGGCAAATCACAATCCACAAGTTCAGCCGAAACAGTCTAATACTCCGGACAACGCAGCCGATACCAAACACCAGCCTCCGTTACCAATCGACCCCTTGCCCAACACAGATAATCTCCTTGACTGGACAGATCTGTTTGACCTGGACACGAGCCCATCCTGGCTTCCTGCCGAGCCTACGATCAATATTGAAGCTCTAAACTCACTTCAAGATTCAACCGCGATTCCTATTTTCAACAACGACACATGTTGGGAGGGCTTGCATCTGTCAAATCTGGGTATTACTTCTCCCGCTCCCTTGAAGCCCAAGACACCGAGGCTTGCATTTGCCGAGTTAATCACCGTTGATGACGCTCAGATGCTGCTGAAGCATTACAGCGATTGCATGATAACCCACATATGGTCGCTCCCTCTCGCCCAAAAGTCGTCCATGGATATTCATATCGACGCAGCCGTAACAACGCTGGCAAGACTGACATTTATCGCAACCCGGCCTGTCTCCCATGCCTCACTCTCTCATTTGTACTCTGTACTGGCTCTATCCTCGATGCACTTGGCGAACGGGAAGGAGAAAGCAGATGCAGAGCACTGGCAACAGCTTTCTGAACGCCTGGAAAAAGAGGCCCAAGTGACCCTGCGGTATTCGCTGCAGCACGAGGTCTCACCAAAGGCGGCAAAATACAAGGACCTTCTGCTCTCGATATCCTCCATTGTCTCATTTGCTGTAGGTCGGCTCATAGACTTGCTGCACATCCGGTTTGTGCTGACACAGGACCAGATTCTGTTCGATAGACAAAGGGATGCAAAATGCTACCTGCTTGGCTCTGAGAGGCTCGTCAGGACTTGTGGCCTAGCCAAGAAGAATATCTCTCGAAAGACCAGTTATCTTCACCACACGTACACCTGGTGTAAGATTGTGGGTGACAGTACATATGTGCTTCGAAGCATGGACAACTCCGACCCGGCCAGCAACATCTTTACGAAAAGTACGACTTCCTGGGAAGAAACGCCAGGCGTTTTCTCTCAGGTTCCTTATGCTGATAATCGTCAACATTGTCACAACACACGGCTTGATGACTTTCTGGGACTCGAGCCGTTCCAGCACGACACAGATGTGGAGACCATCTACTCCAGGGAGGATGAATCACCACTAGATTACATCCCCTCTGAGGGCAGCCCAGGGAAATCAGACTCGACGCTTCGATTTCTGTATGGGGTATCGGAAACCTGGCTGAGTCTTGTCTCACAGACAACCCGGCTTGCCAACTTTATGGGCAGGATTTCTCACTCCAAGGAGAAGCTTGATAGTGATTCTTTGGAATCCCTAGAGAGTCACAAAAAGCATCTTGAGAACCTGGTATGGACGTTTACGCACAGCACACCATCACAGATTGACAGTTCAAGCCTCGCCTCTGAGAGTACACCCCGAGCCCATCTCGTGAGAGCTCTGAACTATGCTCTCATCATCTTCTTCTACCGCCGAATTCGAGAAGTGAATCCCGGTATCCTTCAACAACATGTCGATAACATTATCCGAGCTTTGCAGGAGTTTGACGCTGCCTGTGAGAAAGAAGGCATTGACGGTCCAGGTTCCCCGTGGCCTGCGTTCCTGGCTGGCTGTGAAGCAATGAGTAGCTCTCAGAGAGAATATCTTTCTGCTTGGCTTCAAAAGTCTTTCGACAAGACTGGCTTCACGAGGTTTAGGACGATCATCTCTTGTATGCATGAGGTGTGGAAGCGTCAGGAAGAGGCGTTGACCATGGGGAAACAGGACTGGACTTGGATTCATGTGTCGAAAGAGCAGAATTTGTATGTCATGCTGTGCTGAAATGTTATCTTGTAGCCAGTATTCAAAGAGCCAGTATCCGAAATATTTGCTCACGCCTCCCATGTCTCTTTCACAATCTTCCAGTATCGTTCCGGGTCAGCTCGTGCGTGGGTGACATGGGCACTATCGCCAAAATCAACCTGATGCAAGACTGAGTAGCCCTTGTCTTGAGCGTCCTTTACATGGGCTTCAACGACAAAGTGCGAAACAAGAGGATCGACACGACTATAGACGTATGACCGACATGTCTCGACTGTACGTGAAGGGTCGTTGGCCCCATCCCCCCATATCGGAACCCAGTCCCGGCCCCCAAGTACGCGGATCCATACCCACATGAACGAGCTAAGTAGGTGAGCCAGCGGGAGAGAGACTAGACGCTGGAGCCAACGACCTCGAGGGACACCGAACATGACGGCTGAGACAATAGCCCGGTACTCGTACCGACCAGGTGTTGAATCGAGAACGGTGGCATGTAGTGGAAGTCTCCCTTGGTCCTTGTCATCCGGTGAAGCAGTTTCGGCATACACATCTGCGAGATTGTATGTTGTGCTCAGGCCGGTGTTGGAAAAGGTGTGGATGAATAGGGATGGCTCCTTGGTTCCGTCTAAGGCTGTGTCTGTGCCTAGCACGTTGCGAATCACCTCGACGGCTGGGATGAGTTCCCTCCGTGCTTCTTGGATGAAAAACATGTGGCGAAGGAAGGATTTGAGGACGAGGATGGTCGAACCGGGAAATAGCTCCTGGTGTTTGGCGACATATTTGGAAATGTGATTCTCTTGTGCAAAAGCCCACGCCGCGAAGATGATAAGCTGTGGACCAGATTTGGTGTCTGCCTTTGGGTCCGGGTTGTATAGGAACACCGAAGGTGAGAGTTGTACTCGTTGGATTTCCGACATGATGAATTAGACCAAGATGAACGATATGCAAGGGCCTCGGAAATGAATAAGGTATAAATAAGCTTCAACAAGATTGAAGGGAGTAAGCGGCTTTATACTCGTCATTGTTCACTTCGCCGACGCGAGATAATCGCCGACGGAGATTAGGAAGTGAGATTGGGGTTGCCTGCACGTCTTGGCCGCCTTGGGCCCTTCGACAAGGGGCCTGTCCAACGAGGTAAAGGTTGACCGTTTGCACCACGAATATGGCAAAGCAGCTACCATATAAGAACGGCGCAGGCCTCATAGCCAAATATCCCTTTTAAACTCTAGTCCAAGCATAAGCTCAGCGCGGTATGTTTCCTAGAGGAGGAGGACAGAGGGGAGCCGTCTCAACAAAGCTGACAGGTGACAGGGGTTGATGTGGACCCCGGCCCCCCCTTGATCGATCAGGATCTCGCACTCGCTTAAATCCATGTCAAATACCCGGAGATGATGAGATGGCGCGCTACTAATGAATGCCCAGGTAACATGAGTATGCACATCGCATTAGTCCATCGAAACTGTCTTCACTCTACTACAATCGCTTGTCTAACTCCTCTTCCACCCGGACAGAAACCGCTCGAGGGGATTCACCACAGTGTCAATCACCTCCTGCAGAAACTCCAAGTTGTCCAGATCGGCGTCCCTCGTAAAACCCGCCTTCTACACAGAGTCTAATCGGCTCAGAAAGGTCATTTCCGTATCGTGCCTCGACCTTGGACTGCCATTCCATGGCAGTACATTGATGCGTCCAGTCATTTGGCTGCCCGTTGTCGCAATATGTATTCCAAAACGGCTGCTGTTCTAGGGTCTCCTGGTAGGTGAGTTCCAAGAGGACCACACCTAGGGAGAACAAGGTGGCTTCCGTGTGTAGCCTGGGATCGTCTATAGTCTCTTTGAGGGTGAATGAGAGAGATTCGTGTCGGAGAAATGACTGTATGGGCATAGGAGGACAGTCAAGCACGAAGACTTCTCGACGATCCCAACCTCTGGGGATCCAACACGAAGTTCCGAGTCCAAGAATAGTCCGGGCAATTTCAAGCCCCATCTCGAGACGATCTGGGAGTCGCGGCATCCTTTTGCTAAATGCCTCAAGATCTAGCACTCTTGACTCTGTGAGAAATGAGTGGTACCAAGGATGGAGGGAGAGCTCGATGGCGTCCTGGTTGACCTTTAAATACTTGTTGCCTGTCCATGTGGGGGTGCTCTTGAGAAATGAACATGTGTCGCGTTCCCAGCTCTGTGAGTGGCTCGATGATGTTGAAGAAGTGCTTAAGGGGGGTATGAGAGAAGCGGACAGACTTTCTCGTCGACCCGGATGAACTATTTCGAACGGTAATGTCAGCGTCGGTCATCTTTACCCAGCTAAAGTACCTGTCAAGGAGATAGTCCATTACCTCGTGTTTTGAGCCGAAAGTTGAAGCACTCGTGATTTGTCACCTTTTTTCAACTTTTTCTGCTCACTCTCTAGCCAAGACTTCAAGTCGTCAGACATGGCTGGGGTGACCAGTGTCGAAGTCGCAGTGATAACAGAGGTGGCAACTCCAGATGGCCGAGTTCTTGTCTCGAACACTTTGGACGTGAGCTCCCGGTGTGCCTGTATCCTCAAATCTGTCATTTGATCCAATGTGAAGCTAGGGCTTGAAGAGGTATCAATGGGTTCATATTTCCCCTTTATGAGCTTGACTCTTATCTGCTTCATTAATTCCCCAGTCTCAAGGAGTAGCTTCAGGCTTGGCTCGTTGGAATCGGGTTCTCGGGGCTGGTATTCGAGCGTAACGCCGCAATGGTGCGGACAGCAGCAGTTCCATCCATTTTTTAGAGCACAAGAGAGTTTTTTGGCCTCGGATTGCAGCCGTAAGAATGTCCTGGCTTTCTTCGAGATGGCTTGGTTCCAAGAGATCCTGCTTCTAGCAGCTTCCGCGTTTATATGGGAGTCTTTGGCTAAAAACTTGTACAGGCTCTCATTAATCCGTACGATCGTATCCAACAGATGTTGTCTCCGGGTCGAGAAGCTTTGTCTGAGCCTGAACAGTTCGTAATCCAATGTAAAGACCCTTGGGAAGTCGACCTATGGAGAATCAAGTTAGCCTACTACCTCGATGCTCTTTTGGACCATGAGTATGGGTTGCGATAACACAGTTGCAGCTGCAGAAGAGTGCCCTTGCCTTTCCATCCGGACTGACAGGTAACATGCCATGTAGCTCGCTCAGGGCCTCTCTCATTTCCAGCAACTGTCTTTGAAACCATAACATGTACTGGCTCTTGACGCGGCCCTTGAGCTTTGCCTGGATGTCCGTATCATGCCATAGCTTCGACTTAGGGTCTTCCTGCAAGATGGCCTTGGCCTCGGGATCAATGTCGACCGGCGTCAGGAGAAGCTCCAGATTTTGAGAATAGGCAATCGACTCGTCCTCTATCGTTGAAACGAGAGCCATAAAGTCTCGCCTAAAGTGCCACCACCGCTCGGCGCCCTGAAGGTACCGTAGGAGTGGCTTTGCCGCCTCAATGAGAATCGGGAAGCCGCCTAGGACGATACCAGCAATTTCAAACCCCGACATCTTGAGTATGGGAGGGTTTAGGATGACGCTAGCCCTCAAGACTACGCTGACATCAAAGGAAGACTCTCAGATCAGCTGGGTGAAGGTGAAGAATCACGTGTGGTTCAGGTCAGAGCCTCGTGTGACGAGAATGGGCGTTATACCCCTCACCAAGAGACCCAATCATTTGGAATGACCAGTCAGCTTGTGTGGTTTGCCGCCACCAAATGTGCAGAAAGAAATGGCGGGGACGAGGGGAGAACATTCACAGCTTCAAACCGTCGAGTCTAGCCTGAACCCTACAACTCGTCAACGGTATCCGGTTACCATGGCGGCGACTCTTGAAGACTTCCATTCAACAACGCAAAATGACGAAGACGAAGAGGGAAATGTGATACACCGTTTAGTGCACAAATGTGAACGGCAACTTAAGAGTCTCTCGCATTCCGTGCAGCACTCGGCATCAGTGGGACAGGCCTTTGATAACGTTGACAACTTAGTAGGGCGTTTCTCTGTGTGGGCAAATAACATAGGGGCACACAAATCCTCCAAGTCCACGAGCTCCCTTGGCTACCGGCTACGGGATGGGGGGCAGATGCGAAACAGTATCATCCGTGCCTTGGGGCACATCAAGGGATCATCACGGCGGGGTGAGTCTGTGGTGTTTGCCGCCAACAGAGGCTTTCTCCAAACGCCTCGGAATTCCACTTACTCACCTGTCATTCAGCAAAGGCTATAGCTGCGGGCGAACGTCCCGACCGTACCAGTGAGCCTCTCGAAGCTTTCAAGGACGCTGATAGAGACGACGGTTTCGTTGCAACCACCGAATTCAGCGAGCTTCTGTCCACCATCCAAGCTTCGGTCGATCGATTATTCCGACTTTCCATGTTGATTCGCCGTAAGCGTCCTCGAGGACGCGAGCCTACGGAAACGGGGGGACATGCTGTAGATGCGACCATGGACATCCGACATATCAAGGACAAGTTTCCCAAAGTAAAGGCGGAAGAATGGCTTGCTGTGCGCCTCGGCACCGCCATAGCCAAACGAAGGGCTTTCATCTCCTATCGACAGCTGCACCATCAGCGTTTGGCAAAACAACATGGAGACTCGACAAAAGAAGGCGCTGCTAGATCGAAAACAGCACCATCTACGATCGCTACTACATACGAAGAGGGTTCTCTTGACATTGAGCAGCAAGCGGCTAGCCTAGCCAGACTCAGCATCGTCACTGGAAACACATCTTTTGCAACAGCTTTCGGGGACGATGAGAATGGCGATCTTTGTGTACCAGCTCTGAACCGACTGAAATTTCACGACATCCAACTTGGGTATGACAGCGCCTTTGAGTGTCCTTTCTGTAGGACTATCCAGGTGGTATCGTCTGAGCATGAGTGGAGGTTTGTTTCCCGTCACCTATGTTCGTTTGAGTGACGGCTAAGGTAACCAAAATAGGAGACACGTCTTTTCCGACCTCCAGCCCTACGTCTGCACCTTTCAGAACTGCTCGTCAGATTCGTTCTCTAGTAGACACGAGTGGTTCAACCACGAACTCGACTCTCATAGAAAGCAGTGGCACTGTACCAAATGCCACCACATCAATTTCACTTCAGCCTCCCAACTTCGAAGTCACTTCGACTCGACACATCAAGGATCGTTCACCGACGCCCAGTGGCCTTTGATATTGAAAGCCTGTAAGCGGACCTTGACGACGTTCGGGCCCTCTTCATGTCCCCTCTGTTTCACCTGGGCCCCCCCAAGAAGCGAAGCCTACAACGCCAAAGAGTTTTGCCGTCATCTTGGGTCTCACCTTCAACAGCTAGCTCTGACAGCGTTGCCGATCGCGATAGAAGGGTTGGTTATTCTTGAAGATGAGGACCATGATACAATCCCGGGTGCTTCAGACAACAATGAGCAGAGTGCAGGAGAAGCCGTTGGTCCCGATATGTCAGCAGCACTTCTGGAACGAGACATACAACTCACACACGTCAAACTCGTTAATTTCTCCGAGAAAGACAAATATTTGGTTTATGTGGTATTCAGCGATGGGAATGGGTGGAAGCTGAAAAGAGAGTATCAAGAGTTTTACGACCTTCATGCCAAACTCCTGGAACGGTTTCCTTACCAGCATAGATTCACTCCTCACGAGCATAGCTTCACTCCTTACGAGCATAGCTTCACTCAGAAGTTACCAGATCTCCCACTTCTACCTGGCCCCATTAATCACTTCACACTAGCCATCGCGGAAGAACAAGTGTCCAGCGTCGACACGTACCTTCGGGATTTGCTCAGCCTGCCCACTCACATGTCCAGGTCGGATCCAATGTTGGAGTTCTTCAAACCACGGGAGGGGGACCGAAAGCTTGCTGCCACCACAATGGTTTAGAATGGAGAGCAGCGTGGCCAGACAACGACTTTCGACGTTTCTCGATGTTTCCGCAGTTATAGCAAGGGGGCAGGATCAAACGAGTGCTACTCGTGAGCAACAGTACTGGGTATTCTTGTTATTTATTAGAGGTATCTAATGGCCCATTCAAGTCATTCTGTCCTGATTCATTTCAAACAATAGCGCCGTGGTTCTCGTCAATCCTTGTACGTAAACACCGAAAACATGCCCAGCGAGAGCGCCTGCAGCCGCCGCAGCCAGGCCAGGAAGCTGTGCAGCCAGCAGCTTGATATCTCATCCCGCAGGTTCTGCACCAGCTCCTCCAGGCCGGCGGCCCTCTTCTGCAGCGCCATGCCGCCTGCCCTCTCCTCCTCGAGCTCTTGCTTCAGCGCCTCGAGCTCCTCCCGTAGTGAGTTTGCCTCCTCCCTCGTCTGGTCGAGCTCCTCCTTGAGGGTGGCGTTTTCCTGGTCGAGCCTGTCCTGCGCTGATAGGAACTGCTGGCCCTTGGCCTGCAGAGTTTTGTTGGAGCGCCTCAGCTCGGAAATCTCCTTGATGCCCTTGTGCTCATCGACTTGGGATGACCACCCTTGCTGGGCGAGCTGGTCGGCCAAGTCTTTATTCTTCCATGTCAGGAAGCGGTTAACCCAGTCGAGCTTTGAGCGTAGAGCCTCAATCTCGGCGCGCTTATCGGCCAGATCAAAGCGTAGTAGGTGCCGGTGGTGTTGGTTGGCTAGGTCTATGATGGACTCCCAGTCGGCGACGACATCTGGGGCGTCCTCCTCATGTTCGGTGCAGAGGCAGAGGCCAGCGAGCTGGTCGAGGATGACACTGGAGGTGGCCTCTGGGCGTGAGCGGGACAGCTGGTTAAGCAGACGGAGGATCTTAGGGCGCCTCTCGCGGTGGGCAGTGTCACAGGCCGAGGACAGGGCGAGGCACGAGTAGCCCTCACGGCCGGGCCCGCGTCCGCGGCCGATGCGCAGCAAGGCGGCCGGGTCCCAGTAGTCTTCGGACATTGCTCCACAACATGCCCGGGCTCACGTGGTTATGGTGAGTGAGTGAGCCGGCGGTCACAGACAGCACACGGGGAGAGGGGGTGACGAAAAAGTCGGCGAGGATTTTTTGCTGCATGCGAGAATTTAAAGAGGAACAAAGGTCGGATTAAAAATGGCTCAATGGGAGGAGTTTGCACGATGGGGCGGTCTGGAAGCCTCCATATCCCTGCGCTCCCTGCGCCGCGGGGCCAATGGCGAGCCCCGCAGCTCACCGACTGTCAGTTAGCCGCCCATATGAGGAATAGAACGGACGCCGGGCAATGGGAAGGGTGCTTCTACTGCAGGACGAGGTTTTGGACGGAGTAGATCTGGTACGATGATGGGAATTGGAGAGTTGGATCCGGAGCATCTCTGCAGTAGTTAGCAGTAGTCAGGGCATTAACTGTGCCAGACGAGAGACCCAACGTCCCGGCGATAGGTTTCCACGTGCTCAGCCCAGGTCAGACCCAGCGTCAAGCGCAAAAACATCATGAACTATCAAGCGCCGGCTCAGGCACCTGAGACAAGCCTTACACCAACTGGAAAAAGGGCAGCTGACTTGAACTAGTGTCACCTCGGACGTTGTGCGTGTTATCACATTGTGTGTGTGTTGCAATCACTTTATATCACATCACCTTTTTGACGCAGGTGCAGACTACAGAGATATTCTTTATCTCATCCGCGTCATGTGACACGACCCAACAGCAACCACCAAGCTGATCATCTGTGAGGCCTGTCCAGATCATGCGACTCGCAAGGATACCCCGCAACAGCGACAAACGCCTGATGCTGATGCTGATGCCTCGCACAGCAGCGACCAGATCCTCCTGCTCAGCTCAGCAGCTCAGCTCAGCCCCCAAGGCATGATATAATTGTACATGCGCGGTCCTTGGTTCTATCGTCCTGACCCGCCCCAAGACTGCCTATCTCTGGTGGATCAGGCAGACACGTCACACCCGTCGCGCTGCAAACAACGTGTCCCTACCCAAGCAGCAGCAGCGCTCTCGTGATGGAGCCCAGGATCACCATGCCCCCGGATTTGTTGTGCATCGCGTTATGCCTCATAAGGCTGCAATGTCGTCATTCCGTCCCGACGCCGGTTTGTTCTTTAAAGGCCCCTGGTTTGACGTCTCGAGCCTCTTGGCTTTAGGTAGGTATATATCGCCCATTATCTTGCCCGATACAGATACGGGAAGGGCACCCTTCCAAGAATGCCCGGCAGGTTCTCTTCGCTGAGGCGATCAACGAGGCCAAAAGGTCCCGTCTTATCGTCGAGTTCGCGCAAACCGGCCACGCTCTTTGGCTCGTCCAAGTCTCGGCCTTCTTCCTCCCATGGACAACCTCCAGGCGGGGGGCTGTTGAGACCTCCCACGCTGGGAGGAAGCTCGTCTCGAAGATCCAGGTCCCATGAGGCCAGTCGCCGACCCCGATATCCCCCAACGTCGAGTCCGAGAGATTCCTACTATGGCCGTCCCCAGAGAAAGGAAACCCGTTGGCGGTCCGTGTCGCCTCGCGCCCGACCACCTCCGCCCAGACCAACGGATCGCGTTCTTCGACGTCGCATGAACCGAGACTCTGATATGTCCGCCGACGAGGATAGCAGGCCTCTCTCTCGTCGGCCATCGCTGAGTCCTCCCCGTTATCGCACCGATCGACCTCCCAGACAAGAACGCCCAAGACCTCCAGCTCTTGGGCACGAAGCACCACCATCACCATGGCCACCGTCTCCGAGGGTGCCGACGAGCGCACGTCCCCCGATGAGGTCATATCCAACAGATAGTTATAGACCAGATGCCCAACGACGACCGTCGTATGATGCGCCGCGCTCCCCAAGATATCCTCCTCGGGCACCGAGGCCGTCGCCTCCTCCGGGCTATAGACCAGCACCTCATCTCGCTTCAGAGATGCTGCGTGGGAGGCCCAGGTCAAGAGATAGATCGCCGCTGCCCCGCCATCATGATACCGGCCCCTCCGCCGATCGGGAAAGGAGACATCCCCCTCCTGGCCCGGCCAAACCACAGGCCGCTCCTGAAAGGCCAGCCAAAACTCAGGCTGCTCCCGAAAGGTCGGCCAAGCATCAGGGGCCCCATGAAAGGCCGCCCATCAGGCTTCCGGACAGACCAGCTCCCAAACCTGCGGCCACCTCTGCCGAGAAGCCTACTGGGAAGCCTGCTGAGAAGCCCTCCGAGAAACCCGCTGAGAAACCGGCTCCAGACCAGCAAAAGAGCAAGTCAAATGAGTTTCTTCAACATCTCCCAAAAGCGCTCGCAACATATATTGGCGTCAAATCGCTGAATGAGCACGCCGACACGGCCAAAGAGTGGGCCGACTGGTTCATGAACATCCAGAAAGCCCCAGATGAGATGCGCGGTCTCTCTAGCAAAGTGACTGCAGCCAAGGACACCATCGACCAGATCCAGAATACTATTACTGCACGTCCCGATCTGCTAGAAGGTGACAGTGCCGATGCTCTTAGGCAACAGATCGAGTCGGCCATCAAGAATGCCAAGGTGGCCCTGGATAAGATGACCAAGCTTCTCCAGGACCTGAGCGATGATGGCCTGGAAGGGACGGTGTGGGAGGGTTTCCACAACTTCTATAGCTCGTATAGATACAAGAATGAGTGGGAGGCCAAGATCAAGGCAGCGGACGCCGATCTTGAGAAGCAGTTGGGAACTCTCAACTCGCTCATGGTCAACATTTACTCGTAAGTGCCATCCGGAGTACTCACAGTCGCTCGTGCTGATGGGACCTAGACGCGCCCTCATGAAGCCAGCACCTCCAGGGATGAGCAATCCACCTCCGCCGCCAGGGTCGAGAAAGCCATCTGCCTCTACGGAAGCAAGACGGTCGTCTCATGGGCACAGCTCGTCGAGAACAAGGGCTGGATCAACCGGACTGGACCCTCCTCCGATGGGTCAATTTTACAGACCTCCAAGTCCAAATCCGACGCCTGTGCCGGAGGACCCTGCGGAAGAAGCGGCTCCAGAAGCCGCAAGCTCCGAGCCTGCATCCAACGAAAAGACGCCTCCAACCGAGGGACATTCTGAAGAGAAATCGCCAGAAAGCAACACTGACAGCAAACAAGCTTGGTCAACTCCGCCAACCGGAGCCCCGACCAAAGATAACGTCCAGGTCGATACTGATTCAACTCAGGCACCGAAATCTCCACCTAACGCTGCTGCGGAGCAACCGAGCAAGCCGTCAAAGGACGAGCCCAAGAATGAGGAACCCACGCGTGAGGAGCCTCCTCCACAGCCAAATGCTACAAAGGCCAAGGCGCCTAAACAGCGAGAGCCAGCAGATGATCCCGAAGATGTGCTCCTTGATGCCGCCTGGAATGGCGACATCGGCGCTTGCGGAGAAGCTCTTCGCATCGCATCGCCACTGACGCGTGACCTTCAAGGTTTAACACCACTGCACCTCGCGGCAGAACGTGATCATCTTGCCATCGCAATGCTACTGCTTGATCACGGCGCCGACTGTAACGCCCGCGCCAACGGAGGCCGAACGCCATTGCATCTCGCAGCGAGGTTTGGCTCAGCGGCCATGGTCGAGTTTCTCGTAGATGACGGTCGCGCGGACCCCAATGCGAGGACGAACGATGGACGTACGCCTCTGCACTACGCAGCGAGTGCTGCTGTGGACGGAGACGACGAGAGGAGAGAAGTCGTCAGGATTCTTAGAGATTGGCGAGCAAACCCGACGATTGAGGACAACAAGGGCAGAACGCCTCGAGACCTTGCGCAGAAGCGAGACTATTGGGACGTCTCATCGACGCTGAGGAGAGCTGAGAAGAAATGGGAGGAGGATCACAACCCCAATTGGCTTCAGCGACACGGATTCATGAAATAGAGCTTGAGACACTGTAGAGAAAAGCTTGCAGGAGCGTAGATTTAACATGACTCGATAATTGACCAGACTTGACTCAATCAGTGCTTCTGGATCGTGAGACAATTGATAGTGTTGCCCAATTCTCCATTCTCCCTTGCGGGCCAAAGGAGCCATTGAGATTCACTTCACGTGGAGTGACCCCACTGATGTCACCTCACACTTATTACCCCTCCCCCTCGCCCATCATTCACAACTCTCACGACATTCTTCTCTGTGATATCAAGCATCTTCTCAATCATGGCTACCAACGTGAGCAACGTGACTCAATTCTCTCATCTCACTCTCAACGAGGGCGTCAACGCCTTTGACGAGTCGACAGACGCCGCCAAGGCCATTTCCAAGGTCCTCGACTCGACTCTCAAGCAGCCCGGCGCGAGACGTGTTTACACTGGTGTTGAGATTGAGAATCCTTCTACTCTTTGGCTTTTTATTGATTGGGAGACTCTGGAGCATCACAACACCTATCGCAAGACTGCGTGAGTGTTCCTTTTTTTTACCGTGAGAGTCAGTACTGATCATCTGCAGTGACCATGGCCCCATTCTTGAGTCTTTGGATCCTTATGTCAACTTCAACAAGTACCTCAGCAAGCACGTCACTGTGAACCCCCATCCCCCAGAGGACGTCCTTGACAAGGCCCGATCACCGGTCACCGAGGTTCTCCTCGCTTTCTTCCCACCAGACTACGACGTGGCCGCCCGCGCAACCGCAACACGTCGTCTCGAGGAGTTCGCCGGCCGCGCACTCAAGACGTCGCCAGACTGGCGTGGCATCAGCTACGGCTGGAGCGTGGAGAACGACGTGCCCGTAAAGGGCGACGAGGACAAGACGGGTAGCATGCTCGTTGCGTTCATCGGATGGCCGAGCGTCGAGGCGCATCAGAAGTTTAGGGAGACGCAGGATTTCAAGGATCATATTGGGTTGCTGAGGGAGATGCCGCAGTTGATCAAGTTGAGCGCTTTTCATGTTAGTTGCTTGAGTAAGGAGGGTGAGGCGGCGCCCAAGGCTGAGGAGGATAATCATGGGCATGGACATGGCTGTGGGGAAGGGTGCTGCTGAGCGACCTGTATTAATGAAGATGAATTGAGAAGCGATTTTAGCTGTGATTGTTTTATATTGGGTGTGTAGATGAGAGGGTTGGCTTCTCTAGTTAATCAGGCATGAGCTGATGGGTTGATGTGATTGCAACTTATGAGCCACCTACTCGTGAGCTCCGCGTCCGAGCCATTTAACATCTCGAAGCCCAGAGCGCTCCGAGGTTAAGTTTGAAAGCGGCTGCCACCGGAAAGGTTTGCTCAATCCTCTCCAGAAGTTCAATAATGCAAGCATGCTGCCACTGGTCCCATGAACGCGCGCCGGCAACTCTCAAAGGAAACAGGACAAGCACGGGTGATATGTTGGAGTTGTCAAGAATCATGCCGCTGAGCACAAGAATGGTAGAAACGTGTGTCTGGATCTCTTCTTCGCTCAGGTTTGGGACTGGGATGCCCATGTTTTGCCAGTGGACGATTTCGTAGTCGAATACTCCTGAGAGGTAGATGCTTGTTGCTGAGAAAAAGACTTCTGCTAGGGATAGAAAGTCATCGTCTGCAGTTGTTTCGCCTTTGGGATTTGACGTTGGCGTAGATGCTCTGCGGTTTGCTTGCCAGAGAGCAAGGGCTTGTCTCAAGCGAAATCCTTCTACAGCGATGTCGTGGGCTTCATCGGGTGTACCAGCTGACTGGCCATCTTGGATCGAGCAAATGAGATTGCTTGCCCTGAAAGTCCAAAAGGTCACTTGATTGCGCAGCTAAAGAAAATCTAGAGAATCTTACCGAACGCGTAGCGTCGAGCAGAAGACGATGATGTCCAGAAGCGCGTCGAGGGGATGCGACTGCTCATCATCTTTCAACTCTTGCAACTTTGCTGAGAGATTCTGCCATCTTGGATCTGCGAGGAACGTAGGTTCGTTAAATATGATGGCTCTGCAAACTTCGAATATCCTGATCTCCGTAAAGAATCTCTTCCCGAGACCGGATTCAAAGGCGAGTGGGCCGGTAGCAACGAGAGCACTGGATGTACCGTGGACAAGATGCTGGACCCAGCCTTGACCTGTCGTGTCACTCATGAGCTAGATCATGTCAGCATGTGTCAAAAATAATGAGTCTTTCGGGTTCACCTCAAACAATCCCAGCAAGTGAGTAGTCCACAGGATGCCATGTCGAAGGTTGGGTAGGCTGGCGAACTGGTTGAGGGCAGTCCTCAGACCAGCCACAGATTTCGAATAATGATTCACAGCAAACCTGTAGCTTTCTTGCGAGTCGATGCCTTCTGCTGATCTGGTTTTCGTTGCTTGCATAGCCCCGAGTGAGAGGACTGCATCTCGGAGGTACTCCCCTGACGATGAGCGTTGTATCAGCTCTACAATGTCAGTGGGGAATATGTTTTTCTGAGTAAACCTGTTCCTCAACAGAAAAGTATCGAAATAACGAAAGAAGTAAGACGTCCTGTCGGCTCGTGGGGTAATAACGAGCTGGGGTGCATGTCGGCAATCGGATTTGGCCAAACCAACAGCCGTCGCATGGTTCCCATGGTCAATCTTGATCCGAGCAACCTTGTTCAGCACTGGAGAAAAGTCACAGGCTATCTGCCGCCGCTGACAGTTGCTGCATGGAAAAGTTCCAGAACACTGTACCTTGATTAGACAGTTCGCCCAATGGATTCAGTGGACTTACTTTCAGGTGACTTGCTGAGCATGCAAGACAGCGAGATCGCTTCTTTCGCCGATCGAACGGACCTAGAGGCATTTCTGCAGGTGAAGTCTCATGTAAAAGATCAAGAATCCCAGCTTTGGGGTCGAGGAGGTGAGAGCATTGGGGTTAAACTTGAAATGGCATCGATTGAGCGAGACTTGACGATACCCGATTAGGAATCGATTGGGCGACGCTAATGTAGCGTCGAGGCATTCACCCAATAGTATCATCAGATTAGATCCACCATCGTGGGGCGCGCGAGGCTTGGGCTTCAGCTTTCGTCAGCTTGAATTGTTGGTGTGGGACGCAATTCTATCAAGTCTTGTGCATGCCGTTTTAGAGATGAGTTTTGGAATTGGCATCTTGTAATCTTTACGCAAGCTTCGCTCGATCTTGTCCTATTTTGGCAGTTTAATGTTTGTCATTTCGTGCAGATGACTTTGTTTCCACTTCAACGCAGCCTCACTCACGATGCATCTCGGTGTATATAAGTCAATGGTTCGTTGCATTGATGCATCAACTCAACCATCTCAAGCACATTCTCTTCTCTCATTATCTCTCCTAAGCAACTTTCAATATGTATCTCTTCGTTCTTCTACTCTCATTCCTCCACTTTGGAAATGCCCTCCTACTTCCGAACCCGAGTGGTCCATACCCCGTCGCCCTCAAGATCAACACCATGACGGACAACCACCGCATTGACCCATACGCCCCGGATCATCAGAAGCGACGCATTCTCACTTCAATCTTCTGGCCCGTTGGCTCCAATTCCTGCTCGGCCAAGCGAGTTCCATACATGCCCCCCGCCACCGCGGCTGCATACGGAGCTCAGGCTGCCCAGTTGGGTCTCTCCAATGATACTTTCAGTGCCCTCGAGATGGAGGTGTGCAGCGTTTCAAAGGCTTCGGCTTGTCAAAGCAGTAGCGGCCATAAGGAGGCCAACTTCCCGCTCGCCGTCTTTTCTCCCGGATCTGGAAACTCTCGACTTCAGTACAGCGCCATGGCCAGGTCTCTTGCTAGTTATGGCTATGTGGTGGTTTTGGTGGATCATACCTACGACGCGGCTATTGTTGAGTTTCCTGATGGAACTATCATTGCTGGGGGCAACATTCCCGAGGACGAGAAGAACCTCGAAAAGGCAACTCAGGTGGGAAGTCATTCATCGTAAACCTGACCACAACTAACCCTTTACAGGTTCGAGCTGCTGACATCTCTTTTGTCATTTCTCAAGTCGAAAAGTCTTCCTTCCAGAACAAGATCTTCAAGGGTCTACCAGGCAAGGTTGATACCAAGAAGACCGTTGCCCTTGGCCACTCCCTAGGTGGTGCCAGCGCCGCAGCTGCCGTCCTCTCAGACTCGAGGATCAAGGGTGGCATGAACCTCGACGGTCGTCTCTTCAACCCGGTTCTCAGCAAGGGACTGAACAAGCCTTTCATGCAGCTCGGCCGGCCCAACCATCGCTCTGAGGACACTACTTGGGTCAAGTTCTGGAACAAGCTTACAGGCCCTAAGATTGAGCTTGCTATTGCTGGCACGATCCATGGTTCCTACCTCGATACTGCTCTAGTTCTCAAGACGTTGGGTCTACCCAAGGAAATCATGAAGCAGACGGTGCCTATTGTTGGAAGCGTGGATGGGGAGGTCTTGCAGAAGACCGTTTCCGAACTTCTTTCCGCCTTCATCACTTACACGTTTGGTGGCAACAAGGCTGCTCTACTCAAGGCGGTCAAGGGAACTGAGGGCGTGTCTGTTGTCAAGAGCCAGCTGCGATAGATGCATTGCGGTGAACTCATTCGTGTTGTAGATGGGAACATGGACTTGAAGTTTTCTTCGATGGGTGGTGTTGTTACCTATAGATTTCTTATGTAGATTTTACTATCAAATATCATTTTACAGCATCTGAAGGTCAACTACCTCTCAGGAGCCATTTTTTCACACAACTCGCCGCCACTCCTCAAACCAGCCGGGTATCACGAGCGTGTCGAGGACTCGAGATTCTAAGAGATTCTGGAACGTGGGGCAGCCGGAAAGTTTTGTGTTTCATGCCTTCTCAGTCGACGGAATGAGTGGAATTGAGGCCAATCCACTGGGATCATGCCGGCTTAGGAGGGATTTACTGCTTTCTTTGAGAGCTGTCATTTGAGAGGCCGGCAGAAGTCACAAGGCAACGGAAATCAACAGAAATTTTAAGGATTGCTGTGCGATCAATGCTCAATAACGGCTATTTGAGAAAAGCTATTTTTGCAACATGCCGGAACGTTGAATTGACTCCCGGTTGGCAAGTGAACCAAAACCGGGCCAAAGCCGGCGGGTCAGGTCCCGGGCTTCCGGGCCCGGAGCAGCCGAGCCGAACCTTGGACAGTCAAGGGTAGGTAGGCAGGCACACAGGTCGCGAATCGGGCAGCTCGATTGAGGATTGGCCGATGAGCGGCCTCTCTCCGTTGTCGGGATGACTCTGTCAGGGGCAATTATTCCCTGCGTTATAGAGATCAGAACACATCTATGTCCTGGCAATCAAGGCTTTGAAGTGTGAGGCCGGCTTCGGGTTTTGGTGGAATGACCATAGCATGATCTAGACTCCTGGAACCGGGAGTAAATCTGCGGTCTGTGAGGTTGGATGTAAAAATCGGAGGCTGTGAAATGAAGCAAAAGTGGAAAATCAAAGCATTCCAACACCGCAAAATGAGATATACATTGAGGCTCTAGCAATTGCATGTACCTGAATCTCCCCTTGCAGGGACTTCACCAACAGAGTGGCGGCATTCGAAGGATCTTATCAGACCACAGAAGTCACGTGTTCCTTCTGAGTCATCCAGAATCACCCCGCCAAAATCTTTGACCCCTCCAAATTCTTGGCGGTCAGTTGGGGCACGACAGACCTACTTCTGGCGACAATTTCCACCCTACATCTTGCATCTGCATAGACGGGTACGAGAAACGAGAGACGAAGACGAACGAAGACGACGAACAAGAGACGCGATCCGAATACACCCATCTCCGACTATCCCTCACACACTCCATCACCCATCACCCCCACCCAGACACCCCCGCCATCATGAGCTTCGACGCTGAGAGCGCGGCTCCAGTGCTCGCCGCCGCCGACTTCAAGACCATCGGTCCCTTGATCGCCGAGCTCGACAAGCACCTTACCCTCCGAACCTACCTCGGAGGCTACAGCCTGGGAGAGGCCGACGAGAAGGTCTGGACTGCTCTGCGCACCAACAAGGTCACCATTGGCCTCGTCCGCAAGGGTAGCTACGCCAACGTCACACGATGGTTCAAGTTCATCGAGGAGGCTCACCCCGAGCTCAAGGAGAAGCTCAACGAGGGTAAGGCCAAGTCGACCGAGAAGCGCGGGGGAGCCAACTACAACATTGGTCTCTCCAACATTGAGGATGGAGTCGTGACCCGATTCCCTCCTGAGCCCAGGTAGGTCTTGACGCCAGGTACAAATCGTGTGACCATACTGACTCTCCCGCAAGTGGTTTCCTTCACATCGGCCACGCCAAGGCTGCTCTCCTCAACGACTACTTTGCCAAGAGTGCCCCCGACGGCAAGGGCAAGCTCCTCGTCCGATTCGATGATACAAACCCCTCCAAGGAGAAGCAGGAGTTTGAGGATGCCATCCTGCACGACCTGGAGCTAATGGACATCAAGTATGTCTCCGTCACCCACACCAGCGACTACTTCCAGGAGCTGTACGACATTGCCGAGAAGATGATCCTCGACGGCGGTGCCTACGCCGATGACACCGATCCCGAGGTGCAGAAGGCGGACCGCATGAACCGTCTCCCCAGCAAGCGACGTGACCGTCCTGCCGAGGAGTCTCTGGCCATGTTCCGCGAGATGAAGGCTGGTACTGATCTGGGCCGGAAACACTGCATTCGTGCTCGTATCGCCTACGACTCGAGCAACGGCTCCATGCGAGACCCCGTTATCTACCGATTCCCCAACTTTAAGGACAAGGAGCCGGCTCCCCACCACCGCACTGGCTGGGACTGGAACATCTACCCTACCTACGACTTTGCCTGCCCCGTCGTCGATAGTCTCGAGGGCGTCACACACGCTCTGCGAACGACCGAGTATGCGGACCGTAACGAGCAGTACCACTGGTTCCTCGAGAACCTCAAGCTCCGCAAGGTCAACCTGTGGGAGTTTGCCCGTATCAACTTTATCCGCACATTCCTTTCCAAGCGAAAGCTCACCAAGGTGGTGGACACTGGCCGTGTCAGTGGCTGGGACGACCCCCGTCTGCCAACCGTCCGTGGTATCCTCCGTCGCGGTCTGACTGTTCCCGCTCTCCGTGAGTTCATGCTCAAGCAGGGCCCTAGCCGAAATGTTGTGACAATGGACTGGACAACCATCTGGGCCATCAACAAGAAGATGCTGGACGCCGTTGTCCCCCGATACATGGCGATTGAGAAGAAGGATGCTGTTGCTGTGACTGTGACTGGAGGCCCCGAGAAGTCGTACAAGGAGGAGAGGCCCAAGCACGTCAAGAACCCCGAGGTGGGCACCAAGCAGGTGACGTTTGGTCCCAAGCTCATCATCGATCAAGCCGATGTTGCCTCGTTTGCCGATAACGAGGAGATTACCCTGATGAGCTGGGGCAACGCCATCGTGCGGGGACTGGACAAGTCTGAGACGCCGATCAAGGAGCTCAACCTCGAGCTGCACCTTGCCGGTGACTTCAAGACGACAGACAAGAAGGTGACGTGGTTGGCCTCTGACCCTGAGAACCTGGTGGAGGCGGAGCTGTGGGAGTTTGGCTACCTCATCACCAAGGACGTTCTGGAGAAGGATGACAACCTGGATGATTTCCTGGCGGAGAACACGGCAACCATGACGGAGGCGCTGGTCGACGCCAACATCAGCTCGCTCAAGGAGGGCGAGTTCCTCCAGCTGGAGCGCAAGGGCTTCTTCCGGGTGGACAAGGCTCTCGGCCAAGGACCCGAGGGCCGTGCGGTGCTGTTCAAGGTTCCCACAGGCGGTCAGAAGAACTAGAGCTGTGTGTATGTAGTAGCGAGGATGAACGACTAGTAGATACGAACAAAAAAGAGACAGACGAGCCATGACTGCACATCACCATTTCAGCTTTTGCCAATCGTATGGTTTCTGGGGGTCACGCCGACTGTGCACATGATGGTGATTGGTGGTGATACTGCTGTGGATAGCTTCCCACTCTGGCTTGATGTCATGGCCTTGAGTTGTGCCGAATTGGGCATTGAGCTTGAGGTGTCAACTAATTGTGCAAGTTATTCATTAGTTCCCTCGGCCGAACAATGCCTGCAAGGGATGTCAGACACGAGCGGGACTGGTAAGAAACAAGGCCGTAAGTCTGAGATGAAAGGGTCAGGGAATAGAGACTGCATAAAGAGTCATGCCATTGAGAGACATGCAGCTCGTCCAAACAAGTCAGCATAAAATAATCACGAGATGAACAATTCCATTATCGATAGTGCCCGAAGCTATAGGCGAAGGGAGCTATGACAGGGCCTAGCGATCAACACGAGGGGAGACGAACAGGGGGTGCTTCATCTCCACTGGGCGGGTTCTAGAATAATCGGCTCAAGGTGACGTCCCATCAGCATCTGTCCCCTCGGGAAAGTCAAGCACATGACGTAAATGCCTTTTGACTTGTATCCGTATCCATCTGCCCACAGGGTTGAACGGTGCGGTCACGGGGAATTATTGTTCAAAGTAAGGTCCCGTTTAAGCTTGCTAAGAATAGCATCAGCATCAGCCGCCTCTTTGTCAGGGACCCGGCGGTCAAGTTTATGTGTGGCGTATTCGGTCGATGAGAGTCGAGACTCTGCTGCACTACGGCACGCTACTGAACGCCTGGACTTGACCTTGAGGGCGAGAGGGAAAAGCCCCTCGCAGTTGAGGGAGAGAAAAAAAGGAGCATCATGATGATATAGCGGGGACCTTTTGCATTCACGAGAGTCTCCTGAGGGTAGAGATCAGCGGGATAATCCACCGACTCTGACGTTGTTGAGCGGAAGAATCGTGATGTGAAGGACGGATTAAATCCCCGCAAAAAGGATGATGAAGGGGGGCCGAGGTTTGCGGGGGGTTCCCGACTTGGCAGACGGAGGTCCGGCACTCGCACCCCGATCGAGACGAGACATTGGGAATACGAGCGGCAGGGCAATCTATTCCGAACGGGTTGCATTTCGCTCTAGCCCTAGTAGAGAGAGAGCTCCAAGAGAGGAGTCCGACTCTCCTGGCGATGGCCCGGCGCCGCCGGCTGACTGATGGAGAACAGGGGATCGTCTGATGAATACGAGATACAGCTGCGTTCGCCGATCACCTCGTGTAGACGACATGATGGGACCTGCGAGGCTGGGTCTTTTGGGGCTTGCGGCTGGGAACGGCCGACGATGAGAAGAACTTCAATAGGGATTATATGCATGCCATTGAGTAGAGTCTTAAGCTATATAAACATCACATCCTCCCTCTCAACCAACACTCTCATCATCACCAACAACCTCAATCACATCCTCCACACTCTCAACTATCTCACACACATAAACACAAAACAACAACAACCTTCAATATGAAGTTCTCCGCTGCTGTCCTCGCCCTCGTCGCCGCCACCGGCGTCTCTGCCGCTCCCGCCGCGAGCGACTCCGTCTCCATGATGGCCGCGACCCCCCAGTGGACCATCCGCGACGCCAAGCGCTACTGCCGCGCCGACGACTCCATCTGCAACTGGAAGTTCGGCATCGACACTGGCAACGGCAAGGTTGTCGAGTGCCGCCACGACGTCAAGGGCCCCAAGGCCTCGCAGAAGGCCTCTGCCGGCCCCTCGACCTGCGGCGACTTCACCGTCACCTCTGGCTGGAGCGGCCAGTTCGGCCCCGGCAACGGCTTCACCACTCTTTCCGTCGTCAGCAAGAGCAAGCGCCAGATCATCTGGCCCGCTTACACCGACAAGCAGCTCGCCGGTGCCAAGATTGTCAAGCCCGATCAGTCCTACGCCCCTGCTGCCCTCCCCAAATAGGCGCATCGCTTTATGAACGCTCTACTGCGCTGAGGGGAGCTTAATCGACAATTGGTATACACGTGGAGGATTTCCCCGGAAGTGGCATGTTTGGGCATGACTTGTTTTGTATTCTAATGGCAAAGACTTTGTACATATTAAGATCAAACTTAGAGGCCTTGATCTGGGCTAGCAAATACATCTGAATGAAGGAATATGTTTCCGAAATGGGTATTCAAGTGATTATTGATCGACGTGAACCCTGTTGCATATTCTTGGCGCAGTCATACATGCAAGAATGCTACATATATCGCTCCAAGTATCGACATCATGAGCAGATGACCTTGTGCTAGACAAAAGTGCCCATCTCGATTGAGAGACTAGGCTGTTCATCACTTCATCAGCCAAGAGAGGAGTAGACAACACCTATAGAGCTCAACCCTCATTGTACTTGCACGCCCAGCCTCGCCTTGCAGGGGTTGTGTATTGTCGCTCGAGACTATTGAGCAGATAGTTAACTTGATCAAGGACCGGCGGCGCAGCCCTCTGTTAGGATCCCAGTGCTGCCTTTATCCCCAAAGCATCTTACCGAAACTACTTATCCCATCTTGTTCATGCCTCACCAGTATACTGAGCTTGGGAGTCGCATTCCCTCAGTTGTCTTGTGCCATGTCGTCGGCTCATACACTGGCATCTTGAGCATTGTTGACAAAGCTATGAAAGCTGTGGAAGATGCCAATACCCAATTCCTATCCCAAATATCTCTGGTCCATCAAAATAATAGTGTTCGGGTCCCTTCGTCTAATTGGCATCGTCCACTGCCGCACGAAGACGGCTTGCCATGATGATGGAGCCGCCGTTGGCTGCGCGAAATAGCCTGGACGAGTTGGAGAACATGCCTTGTGGCTGTACAAATCGAGTTCTGGTTACCTTGGCCAAGAATCCCCCTATTAAACCTCCCTGTAGCTGTACTCCGGGCACCCGTCTTAACTGTAAGGCATATAAGGCTGATACTTTGATGTAGGCACAAATGGTTGTTGCAAGGTAAAGCAGTCCGCACTTCTACAGCAATGTAGGACTGTGTCACGATTGGCGATGCCAGGGCGGAAAGAATCTTTGCAGGGCCACTATCTTTGATCTAGCGTCAAAAGTAGTCGGTAGCACCCTCGGACAGAGCATATGGCTGGGATCCGATGCAGTGAGGCGGATGCCGTTCTCGTCCCTGAAGCCGCGGCCCAGCGAGTGTTACCGTCGCAAGGCGCAGTGGTTTGTTAGCCCGGGCTCTAGATTAGGGCTAGTGAACCCGTCTAGGCATCTCTTGTACACGTCTTCAAGTGAAATAACTATACATATCATCGACGTGGGCTTAAGGCGCGCCCACTCGTCGAGCGCACTCTCGACATGTTCGACTTAGAGTAGCGGCGGTCATTGGATGCCGGCGAGATCATCAACACAATGCCAATGAGTTATTTCGGCTCGACAAAGGCGTCAAGGCAGGCGTTGTTTCAACTCTATTTCCTGTGTAGTGTATAAATTGGCCATGATGCAGTAGGCCTTCCAGTCCACCCGTTCGTTACACATTACGACGATCCGGCTTAGCACTGCTTGGGTCTGGCAAGGCCATCTTAGTTGCCTGCCTTCGAGTGTCATGCAAAAATTAGAAAGGGTATCTTTTGGCGAGACTCGTTGAACAGATTCCCCAACTCGTGTTGCCTCGAGTGAGTACACATTGAGACGACGAGAGTTAGGGTCTGACAAGAATCCAAGGCGACCAGCAACCGCACCATACTACGTACGCTGTCGCCTAGATATAAACCACAAGGATGTCAGAAGCAAGCTTCAGCTACTGACTACAAATTTAGCCCTTTACCTCTTTCTTCATCTTCGATCAACATGCAGCCCCTCGGATTGGTCCTGCTTGCCTTGTGCAGCATATCATTTGCTGCAGAATGCTTCAGCCACCAGAAACGAATCCTGAATATTCCCACCGCAGACCAAATTCGTGCGGCAATAACATCTCAAAGGTCTCTAGAGACTATCTGCAGACGCACTTGGCCGGTGGATGATGAGCAGCAGGTGCAAAACACATTTAACCACGGACGTATGTGATTGAGCACACGAGTAGCTCATATTGACGACGCCAACTCACATGTCTGTCACAAGACTTGCTCTTGGGTGTGCAGAGAGCCCACAACTCGATACCCCTCAGGTATTGCATGGACGCTTTGAAGGACATCATCGCTCAATGCATCGAGGGGGCAGGGCTCTGGAGAGGTTTCTGGGACCTTGATGGAGAACTATACAACATCAGCAACTCGAACTACCCCCACAACCCGCTTCTCCCTGGGGATGATGGCGGCCCCAGCAGCTTGGAGCCAAACATCAGCCCTTGCGACTATCCCAAGCACCACCCAGCTGCGTTTGTTGATAGCGGCGCAGCCCAATATCTGGAAGACTTTCTTGCTATCCAAGGTGATGGTAAGTCGTTTGCTCTTCTCGGTCTTCACCTCGTTTGCTAATTTGTCCTTGTTAGATAATTGGTTCTTCGCAATGGAACGTGGTGCTACCAATGGCCAAGGCACGGCCGAGCTGCCCAGCTGCGGAGTCATCGAGGGCGCCAACTGCTCCCCATCCAAGGACTGTCGCGAGTATACGTCTACCGAGTTCTATTACATCCGGCTTGTCTCGGGCTTGATCAACCAGTTCTTCACCCGGGCCCATGAAAAGCTCCAGGACGAGACCATCCTGAATATTCTCGCCATTGACGAGATCATTGCCGACTTCAAACCAGACCCCACTCACGCCGTCGACCCCAATATCTTTAACACGATGGCCGGTGCTCCGGCCATGGCTGGGGCTGTCGCAGGGGCGGCACCGGGCCCTGCTGGGGTCATCGTCCGCAGCCAAGCTTCGGTCCACCTCAAAACCATCTTTGACGAGACGAGAAAGTCCATGGCAACTCTCCTCGCCCGCTTATTTGGCAATCGCGACGTCAAGTACTCGCTATCGAACCTCGTTGACGGCATGAAGAGCAGAGGGTTCCAGCCCGTGGCTGACGACTGGGTTCCCGCCGCCGTCATCTTATCCATGCCCTGGATGGGCGAGTCCGAATCTGCGGACCTTACGGGCAGCTTGACCGAAGGCGTGCATTTCATGAACCAGAGACTCGTCGGAGTGACTCTCAAGGCTATGGGCTATCTGGTCATGATGATCAAGAACTACAGCGAGTCTGAATGCAGTGAGATAGAAGGAGCCCAGTTCATCGACAATGACTGCTACGCGGTGTCCACGGGTTCTCGGGGCTTGAGTTACAAGTTCATGGGCGCGGAAGACATCAAGCTACTACCCGAGAAGTACGGCATCGATATGGTTGAGTTCTTCAAGAACATCCGCGAGTGCAGTACACTTGGGGATGACCTTGGTGTTGGCAGTCTTACTGTATATCCTGCGTGCTTCTTTAATCTAGACTTGGCCTTGCATGTTAGTTGAGTTACGTCTTTGAATGATACCCCTTTCTCTGTTCATTACTTCCTCTCTCCCAAACCGAGACGAGGCACGTCGTGGTTATGGTGAGGCTATCGGCGACAAGTCCCAGAGTATGTGTGCCCCGCCATGACGAGGGCGCAATTCAGGGCAGGGTTTGATTGAGAAACTTAGTTAGAGCAGAATCTGAACGATGCTGTGATGGTTATTATGCCTAATTGTATTATGGGAGAGAGGAAATACAGGCAAAGGGATCAATGGGAGGGAAAGCACAAGAAATGCGCAATGTAGGACAACAGTCTCAACTGCCATGCGCCTCACAACTGCCAGGTCCGTGATCTCAATACGTAGTAAAGAAACGTCAAGAGGGGGAAGCGTCGAGAAAGATCTCGATCTATGCGCTATGTACATGGAGTCCGTGTAAACGTGCTTCAGTAGCCGTGGCCGCGCATGACGGATCAGCATCTGGCCCGTTGTTCAACGAGTCGACGCCTGTGCTCACGGCTCAAGAGGCATTTAGTGGACGGGATCGTGAGTAAAAATCGCATTGAGTCGGAATAGGAGCTTTACCAGTCAATAAGTTACAATTGAGTTTAAACCAAGCCGAAGAAATTACAAGATGAACGAAGGCTCGAAAATGACCGGCGGCGGTTGTCCCTGGGGAAACGGATGCGCCAAAGACGCAAATACGCAAATACGTCATCCCTACCCGGTACATCAGTGTCGCCATCACGAGTTTTGAACCGAGACGCACATAAACAGGCTGTGCTCCATGGATTCTATGGCGATCTGGATCAAATAAATGCACTTCGGCAGTCGCAAACCGTGATAGATATCCGAGCCTCAATCGCTACAAAAGTGCGCCGCAATATGCAGTCCCGGCCTGCGGCGCTTAAATCATCACAAGCCTTGTCTGGGCTGTCGCGTGCTCTTCAAGAATTTTTTTTTCTTTCTGGCGGCATGGGTGAGCTTGGGTTAAAAGTGCAGTGAAAAAGGGTGGAAAAGGGTGAGATGTGGGCGCGGGAATGGTTCTAATTGATCGAGAGCAAAGACCCAATCTTGAATATGCGCATGCAGTGACACCTATGACGGCACTGGGAATAGCCTCAATCCGTACCACCGAACGATCAATCTTCACGTGGGCACCCGGAAGCGTCGGACAGCCTTCGGCACATGACACGCATACGATACACGGAAAAGGGAGTCCCCCCAGCCCTTGAGACGGAGATGGCGCCAAGCGGAGGTTGACCGCCAAGACTCCCCTGGAGATGGTCAGTGGCTAGCACCGGTGCCAAGGCCAAGCGGCTGCCTTGATTTCCTCCCTCATGATTAACCCCTTGGAGATGTCTATGACGGGGAGAAATGATGGTTATTCTTGGCCTCTCGGCTGAGACACAGAGACCATCAACAGAAGCAGGACACGCACGCAACAGAGTGAAGGCGGCGGTGATACATGGCATGTTTCAGTGGACGGGCAGCAGAATAAGGTAATATTTAAGCATACCAGGGGCTGACGCACCGTGGTCGTGAATACGGCGTCGTCGTTGGCTGTCGTGATGTTTTTTGTGGAGGTGACGGTAATTTGAGTGAGGCGCATTAGAGTTTAGCGGCAGCCTTTGCACAGAAGGATGCGGTAGTTATCTAGGGGGGAGACACAGGCGGGACATTGGTGTTACAGTGTGATTGTAGGGGGGTTATAGGTACCCTTCAGGTAGAGGCTCGTTGTCCAGGGCTTGCGTGGCCCTTCATTCCGGATCCAATTTTTACCCGCTGGCCAGGAAAGGGTTGCTCTCTATTGCTTCTATTGTCCATCTGGGGAATTGGTCTCTATCACGGCAGACACGGACGTTGCGGGACCTCTCTTTGGTCCTTTCTCAGTATTGACACCTCTTAAGCACCTCTCGCTTTGCTCTCTGTCTACTCTCACAGGCTCGCCACTGTCAGCCGCCCGACAGTGCCCGACACTCCGTGCCCAGCTCTCTTTGTCTCTCGGCGCGTATTTTACCAACCCCTGCCCTGCTCATGACTCTCTTGGACACATTATGATAGGCCCCCCTTGGCTGTGGATCCCAATCGATGGATGTCACTTGGCTCTTGTGTCCCCTCCGGATTACTCGGTCCCCGGGTGGTCCGTCGATCAAGGAAGAAGCGTCTTGGGTGACGGTGATGCGCAGTAGGGCGCACCAAGAAGTCTTGAATCACCGGCTGATACTCTTGCACTTGTCCACTGCGTCCCTGTTTTCAGGGGCTTTCCGACCCCGTGTCCTATTACGTGGCTCTCCCTCACACCCGCCAAGACTCTTGGTTCTGCCCCTTGGCGCCGGTGACCATGGCCCCATGGTGTCTTGGCGTGAGAAGCCATCTTCGACCTTTTGTTTTTCTCGCTGAGCCATCTCCAAGCATTTCACTATGCCAAGATGTCCGCCAAGCGCCCTAGCTATTGGGGACTTGGCACCCCCCGTTGCACTGCCCCGATGCCCAGCGTCTTGGCTTTTACTGGCCGCTCATTTTCCCTTGATTGATTGACCTTGAGTCCAGTGATGCGGGCTGTTGAAAGGGCCCCATGCCCCGTCCGTCCCGCCAGATCTGATCCTCCATCTTCCTGACCCTGCTCGTGCGTGACCCAGAGGCCTCTCTGTTTGCATTTCAAGTCTTTTGTTCCCACATGAATCCTTCCGACTTGTGCTATTCTTGAAGTTTTGGACCTTCGTTTCTAATTCCCCGGTCTCGTCTTGGTGGCGGGTCGGCATCTTCAATCTAACCTTCAAGGTCGCTCGCTCGCTCGCTGCATCCTCACGACGTCGCTCATTTTCCAGTGACCTTTTTTTTCGTTCCGACTTTTCGACTTGAGCGTTTGTTTATTTTTTTTTGTCCTTCACATGATGCCTTCCCTCAAGTCGGCGGCCCTCGTGGCCTTGTCGGGAGGTCTCTTCCAAATGGTCGATGCCCAATACAAGATTGGTACAAAGGGTATGTTTTGTTTACGACACCGCCGACGGATTCACGCCTTTTGTAGACGACAAGCTGATCATCCCACAGCCGAGATTAAAGACACGGCAGCAAAACTCGCCTACGATCTCATGCTGCAATATGACGGAAACACGACTGGCATGATCCCCGGTATCTTGCCCGGTCCGCCCACAGAGTTCAAGGGTGACTACTACTGGTGGGAGGGAGGCGCCATGATGGGAACATATATCGGTGCGTAGGCAGACACCAATATCGACGGAGCGACGACTAAAGAAATGCGCAGACTACTGGAAGCTCACCGGCGACTCGAGCTACAACCACGTCATCATGGAGGGCATGCTGCACCAGACAGGTGACGGCCACGACTACATGCCCGAGAACCACACCGCTTCGCTCGGAAACGACGATCAAGGATTCTGGGGCATGTCGGCCATGCTGGCTGCCGAGAACAAGTTCCCCAACCCTCCCGAAGATAAGGCTCAATGGCTCGCCCTCGCGCAGGCTGTGTGGACGACGCAGGCCCATCCCAACCGACACGACAAGGAGTGCAATGGAGGTTTGCGATGGCAGATTCCTTTTACCAATGCTGGTTACAACTACAAGAACAGTTGGTCATACTGAATGTCGATTATGCGCCGCTGCTGACTCGTCTTAGCGATTGCCAACGGATGCTTCTTCAACATTGGAGCTCGACTTGCGCGATACACCGGTAACTCGACCTACGCGAAGTACGCCGAAGAGACTTGGGATTGGCTTTGGGCTGTTGAGTACATCGACCATGAGAACTGGAGGGTGTATGATGGTGGGCACGTCGAGAAGAACTGCACCGACATCAACAAGGCCACATTCTCGTACAACGCTGCTATCCTGCTGCAGGGCGCGGCTTTCATGTATAACTACGTATGCTCACGGTATACCTGATGGTCACGGCCATGGATGCTAACATTTGACAGACGAATGGCTCCGAGATCTGGGAGACCCGCGTCAACAACCTCACCGATTCCCTCCTCAAGAATTTCTTCCCCAAGGGCATAGCATGGGAGGTCCCCTGCGAAGGCCGTAAGGGCGCCTGCTCGACCGACATGCTTTCCTTCAAGGGCTACGTCCACCGATGGCTCGCGGTCGTCACTCAGATCGTCCCCCACCTCAAGGAAAAGATCCTCCCCGTCCTCCAAACCTCGACCGAAGCCGCCGTCAAGCAGTGCACGGGTGGAAAGTCTGGCCGCGCCTGCGGATTCTACTGGAGCGATGGAGTTTTCGTCGACCCGGCTGTCGACGAGACAAGTGGTGCGGGAGAGCAGATGAACGTGCTGGCGGCTGTATCGAGCTTGTTGATTGGCGACGCCGAACCCCCCGTGACGAACCGCACCGGCGGTATTTCCAAGGGAGACCCCAACGCGGGCAAGGAGTCGCACGACATGCCGGAGCCGGATCCCATCACGCAGGCCGACAAGGCCGGAGCCGGTGTTCTCACGTTTTTGATCCTGAGCAGCGCGCTCGGGACGTTTGTTTGGATGTGCGCTTTCGACTGAGCGCGGCGTTGAATTGACTATAACTGGCGTGTTAATTTTTTATTGACGAAGGAGAATGGCGTTTGGTAGACAACTACTGGCATGAGACATGCCCCTTGTTTTTTTGGTCTTTCTGGAGGAGTAGAGAGGGATGGATACCCGGGGCAGACCCTGAGGGTTACAAAATAAGAGATACATCCGAAATGATTCCTTCGTCTTGTCTTGGGGCACTGATGTACACGGCTGTGGCGTCGAAGTGGGAGATGGCAGGCAACCTGGTCCTTCAAGTCTAATATCTGTCACAATACACCTTTTACCTCTAAACATAGGTACTGCCCCTGATCCAAGGGATCGATGTCTAAATACCGTGAATGGTACCTTGCATGACTGGGTACGGTCAATATGACCAAACGCCCTCATCTTCTTCGCACACGACACATTAAAGGACCTTCCTTCTCCGAGATTCCAACGCTGATGGTAGAAATGATCTGCGTTGGATCCTCCATCTCAAGGTGATAGTTCTTAAAGGTCGTAGCAACGAGCTTGAGCATGTTCGTCATGGCCATGTTTCGCCCAATGCACATTCGATGACCCATGCTGAATGGGCTGAGGAAACGTTGAAGCCTCTCACCGTCCTTGCTGAGAAATCTAGAGGGGTCAAACTTGTTGTGATCGGTACCCCATATGGAGGGGTTGTGGTGGACGACGTGATTCAGGCTGAATACAACGGTCTTGTAGCTCCTTGTTAGCTGATTGCCATGTAATAGGGGGGAAACGTACTCCTTTTGGGATAACATGGCCTCCGATCTCGAACCCTTCCCTGGCCGTCACCCTTCGTTCCAGTGGCATAGTAAAGACAGAGTTCATTCGAAAGTTTTCGTTCAAGCATGCCATCAAGTATGGCAGCTTTGTTTCGAGGCCTTCAATAGGTATAATGTCTGACTCGACGTTCGCAAGAGTTGCATCAACCTCGTCTACGACTTTGGCATGGATGGCTGGATTTTGGAGAATGTGGGAAAAGAGAAGAGTGAGGGTTCCGGAAGTCGTGTGGGAGCCTGCGACACTGAGACCAAGTTAGTATCAGGGTGCAAAGACGACCTCCGGCCACTTACATGAACGCGAATGCCTCTGTTTGTATGTCAAGTTCCGTGAGCCTGGCGCCTGTTTGTGGGTCCACGGCATTGATCAAACTGGTGATAAGGTCCTTTCGAGCAGCACCTGTGTCTGCCATGCGACTGCTGACGCACTTGGCAGTCAGATTCTTTAGGTCTCGTCGTGCTGCGAGAAGCTGTTGTAACCATGGGACTGGCGTCCAGGGGGAAATGGCTTTGATGAAGGGCATCAGGTCGGGAATCATGCCTAGAAGGCAAGCGAGGAAGATGTGGTCGTTGATGGGGGGTAACTTCGAGGCATCTTGGTCGACCTGTGAGTTGAATTGACAACGGAAGGCGAGATCTCCTAGGACATCAAGCACGAAGAAGGCGATCAACTCTTTGAGGTCGAAGACTTGGCCGGTTTTGGAATACTCGTCAAGGTTTCTGCGAAATTGCACAAGGTGCTCGTCAATGTATTGCTCCATCTCTTTGATAGACTGCAGAGAAAATGCGTGTGCCATTTGCCGTCGTCGAAGCGAGTGTACCTTGACAAGTTAATGATTTTACCCGGGCCTGACAAGATTTCTGTGACTCACCTCCTCATCTTGAGTTCCGAACAGATTGGGGTTGAACGAAGTGAAACCATCGTAGAAAGGAGTCTTGGCCAGGGTTCGACCGGCTTTGTAGATCTTGGGGACGGCATCTCCCTGTCTGAAGGAGAGTTGGTTGGGGCCGATACGGACAATATCGCCGTGCTTTTCGTGCAACGCGATGAGAGTGTCCGGTAGATGCAGGCTCCATAGTTGCTGAACTTTCCAGAGATTTGTAAAAGATGCAAGAAAAGGACCGGGGTATTTTGACAAGGGGTGAATGTTGCGATAGTAGAAGACGTAGAGGACGGCCAATAGAGCAATCAACGCTGTGATCGACGCGAAGAGGTGCTCAGAGGCGACTGATAGTAGCCCGTCGAAATCCATGGTTGTTGCGCTTCTAGACGACACTGGATCAGAAACAGATATCATAATCTCTGAAAGATCAGTCTTATAAGCCAGGTTTGCTACAACCCCCAACAGTCTGGCCTCGGAATGGTCACAAACGGAAGCGGAAGCGGAAAGGCTCCCTCGGGTGCATCTCCAGGCGATCATACGGCAACATGATGCACAGCTCTTAGCCGTTCGGCATTGTTTTGCGGATCGATAGTTCGAACGTATCAGTCCGTGGTAAACCGAGTTACTCCGCCGTAAGAACCTTGGGTTAGACAGTGCTAGCTTGGTACATGATGGAGCTTAGAAGCAATGAGGTAGAAACAGGGGGCGTCACAGGTCCTATCAAGACAACTTCCATGAGGCTGGTGTGAGTTTGCTACCTCGATCGATGTGCTCACAATCTAGCAACGGTTCCATACAACTACATGACCCTACTACAGGACTAGTTGGCTACAGGCTGCTCAAGGAAACCAATTACTTTCCGAAGAGACTCGACGGCAATCACATCATCCCCGGCTGAGGTTTCGACGTTCACGTTACCAGCCCTTGCGTCAAAACCGTGCTCCGCGTCGGGTGGGTATTCTGTCAACACCTGCACTCCAGATGCCTTGAGCTTCTCTTCCGCCTCGGTACTACACTCGAGTGGCACGGCTGTGTCATTGATACCGTGAAGTAGCATGACGCGTGGGAGGCCGTTCAGGTCGCCAAAGTGAAGTGGAAACAGACGCCGGTGTTCTTCTGGTATTGCCTTGACCCCTTCGGCGGCAATTTGGCGAGCAAGGCCGGCAATGCCAGTCATGTAGTCAGGAAACAAGGCGTCAATGTGTAGCGCCGCAACAAGAGCGAGCCTCGGGTCAGTAGCCGGGTTGGTAACGGGATAAGCTGAGACGGGCTTCCTCTTGTCGCCTTCGGTCTTCTTCATGGGCCATGCTTCCAAGATAGCGCCGGTCTCGACCAGTGGCCGCCCAAATATGTTATTTCCGGCAGTTGTGTAGCGAGGCCCAGCGGGATTAAGCATCCCATAGACAAGCAGAAGGGCACGAGGCTTTCTAGGAGTCGAGATGGCGGTGTTGAGAGCCAAGTACGCCCCGGCGCTCGACCCAGCAAGCAAAATTGAGTCGACAGGGCGGCCTAGTAGCTCTGGGAGCGACGAGTAGACCCATTTGTAAGCATCCGCGGCGTCTTCGATGGCGCTATGGGCGGTCGACTCGGGCATTAGGCGATAGTCAGGAGTTACAAAGATCCATCCTCGCGAGGCGCAAGCGTGTACAAGCCAGTATGGCAAAAAGGCATATCTGTCTCCAACAACCTAGAAAGGTTTCAGCATGATGGATTGTGCAAACAAGGTGAAAACCCATGGAGTGGAGTAGAGCGCGAGGAGATACTCACAAGAAAACCACCGTGATAGTGAAGCAGGACGACAGCTGGAGACCCATCCGACTTTTCGGGGTACACGACGTCCACATTGATGGGTCCATCTGATGTGGTTTTGAAGGGTACTGTCTGGGACGTGTACCCAGCGAATCCCTCGAGTGGGAAGCTAGAGGTCGACATGTTGATGGCTGGTTGAAGTTTGGCCAACGTTGGGGTACCGGCGATCAAGGGCAGTGGGCCAAAACAGTTTCGAGCGAAAGAATAGGAGGAAACAGAGTCAGAACATAGTCATATTTACTGCAATAGGTCGAGGTGCTGACTTCCGAACGGAAACCTTGGTTCCTCGGCAGGTATGGCGCTAGTTCCGCTTCCGAGGCGAGCGACCTCAGGTGGGGGCTATGTCGATCCGTCCCAGGTTGCAAAGGTCCAACTGCTCCCTGTCCCACCAGCCGAGACAGGTGGAAGGTCAAAGAAGCCATTGAGCTGGTCGCGGACCATTGTGTCTCCCAGGTTGTCGACTGGCATGTCCATTGCATCCGCCTGCAACGCTGGGAACAGCTCATCAAACATCATGGCATCGGCATCAGGCGAGCAGTCCAAGCTCTCTGCTTCTTCTCCTTGCCCATTAATGCTCGATGCCGTCGTGGCAGAGTAGCTGGACAGCTGCGCCCGAAGCCTCCGTAGCCCCTGAAGACGCTTCCAAAGAGCCATGAGCAGTGGTGATCGATTGCTCAGCATCCTTATCATGTCGAGTGCAATGTCAAATTCGACCTTAACGTTGTCGCAAAACATGGAGCTGGCGTTGACGACTGCTAGCAACAGGTTTCCAAAGGCAGTTAGCAAGAGGTGCTTGAAGAAGAGGGGGTTGCGCTTGATGATGCCGGTGTTTTCGTTGAGGCCTGAGAGCATCTGCAGCGACTCCTTGGCAATAGCTGCAGCTTTATGGGCATGCCTCTGGTGCTGCGCTATCCGCGTTGGGGATTGGAGGACTGGGCGATAGATTAGGTTGTATAGATGGCTCTTGCGGAGGAATATCACTGCCTGGACATGTCGAATCTCCTGCCCTGGTTGTATAGATTCGAGCTTCATGTCATCGGCTAAGTGCTGATACCACTGCCCTATTTGATAGTCGAGATAGTCGAGTTCATCAAAATTGATGGCACTCTCCTTCTCGCCTTGGCTGTTGAGGGCGTGCCACGTCCTGCCTGCCAGCTTGGTCCAGTCGAGAAGCGCCGTTGTCACTGCATCATGGCCACCCTGTTTACTCGTCAGCACATCATGGCGGGAGTTACAGCATGCCGTCACACGCAGGGTTGGCAAACCATTCCATACCATGGTAAACAGCGTTGGATCAATATGACAGTCTTGTATGTAGAACGGGATCCCCTGCCCCAGACTCGTTCTTCTCTCCAGCATGTACACACACCGAAATGTCTGTAGCGCCGCGGCTTGCTCTTCCGAGTTGGCAAAGGAGTTGACGGTCGCTCGACGGTGCAAGCCCATTTCGAGACAAAGTCTGGCCGCAAAACCAATGATGCGGCCTGTTCGTACTTCTTCGTCGAGATGATAGTAATAAAGGGCCTAGGAGCATCCGTTAACATAAATGCACCGCCAAAGTATCTATGGTTTGCTCTCATACCATCAGGACTAGCAGCTGTATGTTGTTGATGGAATTCGTGCTCCATAGGAGCCCTTCAATAGCTTCAGTGGCGCTCTGGAGGAGCCTCTGAGCTAGATCATTACGGCCACCGCTCTCCAACGTTCGACCAATGGCCAAAATGAGCTTCAGCTTGTTAGTCTTATCATGGGACAAGCACTCTGCTAGAGCTCCTCGACTCCTCGTATCGTGGACGTTGACACTCTGCATAACGTCAAAAACATTATGTGCAACTTCTAACATCTGCTCCTTGCTAACAACGGCATAGAGAGAGCCAGTTTCCGAAAACCACTGTTCAATGTTGTTGATGGCATCTCCTCGATTCATATCCCACAGAGGGTCTTGGGCTAGGAGCTTCATGAATGGTCCATATTGTGCCAGCTGGGATGGCACGTTTGAGGCACGGCTTGTGCCTTGAGTGGACCTGTCTAGTATGGTTGCTGGTATTCCCATGGCCTTGAGGTTTCCTTTGACGACTTCAAAGGTAAACTCGGAGCTGGAGGGGCCACAAAATTCGGGTGAGTTATGACCCCCTTCAGACGGTCTCTGGCTTGATCGGGTATCCGATCGAGGACTTGAGTATTGGAAAGTCGCAGGTGACGGGTTTTGTGCCGGGGTAGGGTTTGTCATGTCGAGGGGGGTTTCCTGTTGAGTGACATGTTGAGAAGGCCTGGTTGATCTGGTTGAATCTGGGCTCCTAAGATCTCGTCAGTTATCTAGGTTGTTATTATGACGAGTCAAGATAAGTAAGAATAGAATTAAACGAATGGAGCATCTTAACTGACTGTGGATCGGGTTGCTGAACTGCCGGAATTCGAGGTAGTGGGTGATATTCACATGGGATTGAAGATCGAACACACTTCGCACAAGGGTCGGCTCCATCGCATTTGACCTTTCTTCGCTTGCACTCGTTGCTAGAACATGGTTCAGACAGATATCTCACATGGAGGGCGCTTATCCAGCACACGGGCTTACCATGCTTGATTGACATAAGGATCCCTTCTGTTCCGCCGATGCCGATGCGCGGCATGTCGGTCATTGCTTGCGACCATTGTACAATGTGGGCTACAGGTAGGTTTAGTATGACTATCAGAAAGTCCTTTGGTGCTGGGTTACGCGTGGGAATGGCAGGGCAGCGTTGTCCGTAACTTGGTCAGAGAGAAATGCTTCTACCCCTCTGACCAGACTCGGGGTACAATTCACGGGTCACATTTCCCGCGCGAGGCGTGCCGCATGCTATGCCGAGGTGGAGCTGGCTTCTCCGCTCCCCACGATTCCCCAGATCAACCCTATGTCTTGTTCAAAATGCGGGGAAATACACGGTTCCGAGGAGGGCGTTCCGAGCTTCCGTGAGGTACAGGTACCTTTACACTCGCTTCCGTTCTGCCACAACAGAATATGTGGACGCTAAGAAACCAGATCGACGAGCGTGGGCAATGCCAGCAGTCCCCGACTACTTGTAGCTTATATGCCATAAACGCAGCTCCCTCTCTCCTGATACAGATCTAAGGACAACTTAGAAACCTTTGAGACTCCCCGCACTTCAGAGGGAACCCATTTACGTCCTTGCATCGGCCCAGTTCTCAAGGAGACTATACACTGACGTCGGTACTTTCATAAATTCGACAGGTTCCTACTCCCCTTGCTGCGAAGTTATCCATGCCCGGTAGTTTGTCTTGGTCTCTACTTTATCGCCATGACTTTTGTCGAGCGATACGGGTACCACGCGACCAACAAGGCCCCTTCATACGGTGTCCTTGCTAGTCTTAACAATATGGCAGAATCTTCCGAGCTGACTCTCTGGAATCCATCATCCCAACAGCGACGGGACAGTCAGGCCTCTTGTGACAAAGGGTGGGCTAACACGAGTGGAAGTCTTCGGCGGATGTCGAGCAGTGAGCATATGGCGAACGACTTGAACGTCATGCTGCTGGATACGACAAAGCTCTGGTGGAAGAAGCACGGAAAAGTCAGCTATGCAAGACTCACCAGCTTTCAATGTGCCGACCACATTATGCCACACCTTTGTCATGACACTGCCAAGTTTCAATTCCGGATTGTCAACGCGTAGCAGATAGTGCCGTATGAGTAATTGCTCAGAAGGCCACTACGCTACACCTGCGGCATATTCTCTCTACAGATATTCGGCATAGAGATTGCGGAAAATGAGAATTGCGTTACACACGACATTCATGGAATTGGAATTATCTTGATCGCTGGTACACTCCAGGATTTTCGACAATTTGACACTCGTAATGCTGAAATATGGCTTTGCTTTCACTGCAGGAATGGCCATGATCTCCAATACGGCATCTCAAGACAATGAGTAAAGGCAAGACAGCTCGTCACCAGAACCGACAAGGAGGTAAGAAATTATAGGATATAAATAACTCTCACAGGCAGATTATTCAAAGGCCTTCGTAACGCCTCCCTATCTCCAAAGATACCACCCAGTTTCATCCCGAATTCCAAATACAAAGGCCAGGGTAGCTTTGGCGAGTGTCACCCCGGACGGATCGACAAAATATATATGTCAAAACCTCGAATCTATTATATGTTTACATCATCACCTGTCGCAGGTGAGTAGATCCGGTTTCGGGGCGTTCATACCCCGGGTTCGCTGCAACCCCTCAACGGAGAAATTGCCGAGAATGATGCCGAGCCCCAGAACCGTTTGACCCCGCCCAACCGTTGATCTTTTTAACGGTTGAGCGGTTTATAACTTCTTTGACAAGACAATTCGGCGAACTTGGCACGATAACACCTATCTTGAACATGGCTACTCGCAAAGGACCCTTCAGACTCGTTACGGTCAACACTGCTCCTGAGAGAGCGAAGCGGTTGATCGGTCGTTTGATCGATGCTCTGAAGGAGGACTATGACATTACTCATGTTGATAACTGTGAAAGTATGTTTGTCCGCTCTTCTGTGTATCAAGTATCTCACCTCGGCAGATATCGACCAGGTGGTACCCAAGGTGACTGAACATCGCCCAAACGTCCTAGTAAGATGGCACCCTATCATACCATGGAGGCTTATAGAGTCAATTGCTAATGCCACCAGTTCTGCGCATCAATGTGGACGCCCGAGGAGGCGGATAAGATTCAAGCCCTGGCAAGATCCATCGTCCCGGACATCAAAACGCACGCCATCCCTCAAGGGCTGCAAGTCGAGAAGGGTCCTGATGCGATCGTGGAGTATCTTGTTGAGAAGGTTCCCCCTTTGCTTGACTCGTGAGGGTAACATTGGTGGAAACGACCCCATGGGAATTGCCGGTGGTGGCGGCGCCAAGTTGAATGCAAACAAATGTCACAGAGCCAACTCTAATCTCTTGAGGCGCGACTACATAAGGGCATGTGATTTGTATTTTCAAGCCTTCAACTTGCACATTTTAATTACCACCAGAGTCTAGACCGTCGAACTATCACCATTCAGTCAACCGAGGAGACTACATTAATCCATGTTTGGCGAGCTAGATGCCAAAATGAGTAGACAATGCAACCTTGCTTATGCTTATCAATGGGAGGGCATAACGTTAGAGTTGTAGTGGCATAAAAAATTACAGTTCAGCGGTCTGGAATTTTTGAATAATTAAACAAGGACCGTCCGTGCCATGAAAAAAGCCTCAATTG
This sequence comes from Fusarium solani, assembly GCF_023522795.1. Classification (NCBI taxonomy): domain Eukaryota; kingdom Fungi; phylum Ascomycota; class Sordariomycetes; order Hypocreales; family Nectriaceae; genus Fusarium; species Fusarium solani. The sequence continues at coordinate 3,338,557 of NW_027072151.1, forward strand.
CGTATCCATCGACACGATAAAAAGAGGCACCGGCGTCTGCCAAGACACGAATGCCAAGAGGATATCGAACGATATGTAAACTCTAAGCCTTGACAGCTAATATTCTCCACGATCCATAACTAATCCCGCAGGCAGTGCTTTTGTGTGGAGAGGGACGCGTGTCGGATCTCACGCATTGATCGGCCTCTCAACCTGCCTGAATGGGGATGACGGGGATGCGGCTCCCCGTGCGAGAATGCCAAGATATGGGGGGGACGGACGACGGTTGAGCCGTTGGGATTTGGGGTCGGGGGGACGGGTTAAGATATGGCAGCTGCAAAGACTCGTAATCTCGCGTGTTTTGCACAGGGGATTTGGTTCTTTGGCCAACAGGCGCTCATGCGTTCGTCATCCTCTCGTCACTTTTCGAGGGTCCGACGGGGCAAAGTGCACAGTTGGGATAAGGAGCAAGGGTCTTTAAAGTTCAAGGACAAGATCAACAAAGTCTATATTGCCAGATTGTGCTGGGTACAGCAGGCATTTAAACGGTGACAGGCATAAGGACACAATTTCCGACACACAAAAATCCCTCGTATAAAAACAATTACTCCACCAACAACACAAATCAGTCATCGTGCTCATCCTCGGCGTCTGCGGCCAGCTGCAACAGGTTCTCCTCTCCGGGGGCGTTCTGGGGATATCGCGCATTGAAGCCAATGACGGATCGGGCCTTGAGGTACGTGCTGGTCTTGATGGAAACCTTTTGGTTGGAGACGAGCCACCGGACGCCTTCGCTGCAAGGAGGCGTTGTAAGCGAGCCAGCGTATCTAGAAAAGATTGTCAGCAAGCCACTCATTATTAGTTGTCGTTTGTCACAACTCACGATTGAAACGATCCAGAGGTCAGGAGCTTGACAAGCTCAGACATGGCCAGCGGCCCCGTGTGAGTGGTTGCGCCAGGGGTCGCAATCTTATCGACAGACCCCAGAACTGTTTCAAGCAGAGTGGATGGTGTGGCTGCACTCTGCCGAGGCTCCAGCGCAGACCTCTTTTCTGCCTTTCCTCTGCTGCCTCGGCCGTAGTGGCTCTTGGCAGAAGACGCAGCGCCATCGTCCAGGTCAATGTAAACACCAATGACAGCAATTTCCTGCTCCGCGGTCTGCCACACCATGTGCATCTCCATGGCCATGCTCGTACCGTTGTCAAGATGCTCGCTGGGGAGGTGGAAATGGAACTGCTTCAGCTCGTAGGACTTTTCGGCGATCTCGAGGCTGCCACCGCCAGCCTCCTCGGCGAGCACCTCGACGGTGGTGCCGAGATTCTCAAATTCGGCGCCCTCGGTAAAGTCGGGGATTTCGAGGGTCATCTCGGATGCAGGGATGAGGTTGAACGAGCCCTTGGCCATGTTGATTGGCGACTGGTTCTTGCCCGTGGCGCACATGGCGTTGGCAGCTGGGTCGAGAGAGTACCAGTTGACTGGGCCCTAACAAGAGTTAAAAAATGTTGACCCTTGAAAAATGCAACTGGAATATAGTGTTTTCAGGGTTTTGTGCATGTTGTGAGGTTTCACCGAAGGATGATGCTTAAAATGAAATCGTGATCGGATCGAAAAACTTACTTTGATACCGTTGTATCCAAACTTGGGCTCTTCAAAGGCCCCAGCCTCAGCTCGAGGGTGCAGATGAGTTCCATAGGCGCAAGAAGCCAGGACCTGGGGAGCCGAAGCGGCCAGGAGAGTAAAGAGGTATGACCAAGCAGGCATGGTGAAAAGGTATCCAGAAGCTGGCGAGTTTCAAATGGAGGTATAGATGCCAGCTATTCCAAACAATGAAAAAGAAGAAATAATAGTATATGCAGTACTGAAGAGAAACTGAGAAACTGATTCAAACACAATGATGAGAAACAATATCGAGAGGATGGTCTTGCATCTTTAAGTATTTCGAGTCATGCCCACCTACCTTAAAAAGATCACATCGCATCTGGGTACTACCATGACAAGGCCTCACCCCCCCAGGGGCTGTGTGAAGGGGGCCGGGGCTTACATGGGCATTGCAACGCATTCACTGCACTGCAAAAGGGCTCACCGGATATCCCACCCCCTGCCCCCAATGGGACCCCAAGGGCCTGTCAGCGAATGTCACGCCACAGGCGCCAGCGCAGGTCTAGAGCGCCTGGGAGCGAGACCCCTGGGGCCCGCGCTGGGGGACGCCTCCTCTGACGGGTTTGCCGCTGTTGAGAGAGGGAGAAAAAAAGGGTCCTGGGGTTTTAGTGGGCGTCTGGGACACAGAATCTCAGACAAGATGCATCTAAAAATGGAGGCGTTGATGTCGTAGACGCCCACAGCTGCAAGACCGGGCCGCAGAGATCCGAGAGTTTAGAGTTGACTTTTTCCATTTCTAATTCCCACCAATAACTCAGATATCCCGATAACTCGTATATCTGCTCGTGTTATTTGCCAAGGCAAAGAGAGTTTGGTTGTAGGGTCTTTGCCAAGTCAAACGGCCATGCACCTGCAGGTCGAGTGCAGGGCATTTCAAGACCCAAGAGTCTGGGCAGAGGAACCAAAGTATGGGATAGATCGACCACGACTGAGCGTATTCTGGGCAGCTCCTTCAGTATAGCTCCCTTCTTCCGAGGTGCCACAACGACTGCACAGCTATCCCATTCATTTGCATTCTGCCGCTGCAAGCTAAGGCATCGCATTATTGACGCACTTCCGGTCCGGCTGCGGGCGCACGACGAGACGCGGAAACAGACTGGCGACTCGGCTTGTGTGATGTTCACTAGCTTACGAATGGAAGAATGCTACCTTTTCCTCTCGGTAATCGCGAGCAGCCAAACACTCTTGTTGAGTCCCGGCGCCTGGAGGTGTTTGCCAAGACCCCCCTGTCCTCGTTTGGGTAAGGGTTCAGACGAGGTCCAGACAGGGCTGAATCATTTGTCCAACCCCTTCTTGGCGACCTGATACAACCGTGTGACTCGGGTCAAATTTCTTAAATGGTAACCTTTATAGTAAGCTTAAGTTATCACGGGCTACTCTATTTTGTTCTAGTTTAGTGTTTTGGCCTGTCTGTCCAGCTGGTCAGGCCTGTCTCTGCTGTGCCACAGTTAGTGTGCTGCGCAATGTGGCAGACGCTGTGGCTTTGACCTCGCTCTTTTGGTGGTTTATTAAATCCGATGTCGCGAGACGACGTAAATCCGGCTTCATTGTTAGGCAGGAGATATAATTGATTAAATCCGAATACTATGACGATGGATAAAGTCAAAATAACTATTTAATAATTGACATAATTCGTGTTGTTGTCAATATTTTATCCATCATTTTCTCTCTTCACCACCAAAAGCTGACATCATCAGCCACTCATTCGGGCTTCTCGGGGACTGCAGGTTAGGTTACCCCTCAGCACACACAGCACAGCAACCACACACTGCCCGCATTGCCGTGATTGATTCCACACGTTTTCATCCTCTCCACGAGTCCCAGGTATCACAGCCTCGACTGTCGGTCGCCGTCAGCTTCTCCCCCGGAAAATGGCCCCCCTGTACAAAAAGGCCCTTGTCCTGGGCGCATCGTCGGGCATCGGAGCCGCCCTCGCAGCAAAGCTCATCAAGACCGGCACGAAGGTCATTGTCGTCGGCCGCCGCAAAGACCGGCTCGACGCTTTTGTGGAGGCGCACGGCTCGGATAATGCGAGCGCCGTGGCTTTCGACGTGACAAATCTCACCGGTGTCAGGGCCTTTGCTGACGAGGTCATCCGCTCCAACCCCGATCTTGACTGTGTGGTTGTCAACTCTGGCATTCAGCGGGGCTTTGACTTTTCGAGGCCCGAGACGGTGGATTTGGATGTCCTTGGCGACGAGATCACGACAAACTACACTTCTGCTGTTTACCTGACGGCTGCCTTTATTCCTCATCTCAAGAAGCAGACGCAGGGACACCTCGTATATGTCAGCGCCACTCTCGGGTTGATCCCATCGATGATCCGGACCCCGAACTACAATGCCTCCAAGTCTGCACTTCACACATTTATCCTCAATGTGCGGCAGCAGCTCCGCGAGGGAGGGTGTTCCAACGTGCGCATGGTAGAGGTGTTCCCGCCTGCCGTGCAGACCGAGTTGCATGATGAGCACCACCAGCCGGATCTCGTCAATGGCGGGGAGATCGGCATGCCGCTGGGAGAGTATACTGACAAGATGTATGACGGACTGGTCAAGGGCGATGATCAGTTTGCCATTGGGCCGGGTGAGAATCTTCTCAAGGAGGGCGGATGGGAACATCAGCGAACGCAGCTGTATGAGGCTGGGCAGCAAGTTCTGAAGGGTTCGCTGGCCAAGTATCTGAAAAAGTAACAAGCATAATGTCCGTACCGGAAGGGAAATGGCCCGGACCTGAGCTGCATAAGCAGCGACAACTAGGGTAGTGAGCTGCAATGCCAAGGCACTTGAGGCCAATGATAAGACTTTGAAACAACATGGCAACCGGGATAAGCCCTTGTGGCTGTATTGACTATTTCTATTGATAGATCTAGGTTTGTCTCTAACATTTGTCCCGTTCTAGTGTTTTGTCCCCTTGTCTCTCAATTCAGCGCAAGTAGATTCGGCGAATACCAGACAACTCCGACGCAGCAGCACATTTATCTGCCCTTGATCACTTGACTACCGATCTTTCTCTCATCGGGACAATAGATATGAAGGCGAGACTTTGCATCCACGCCAATTCGCGCAGGGTCTCACGACATAAAGGCTTGCATCCGGGAACCCGTCCTTGTCCTCCCTCAACAGATCGGAGGTCGGAAAGCTTGAGTGGGATAAGGCGCCGAGAGAAAAATGTGTCTCAGCCCTATGTGTGAAGATGCTTAGCTCTCGATATACGGTTGACCCAACCTCAGTCTATCAAAATACCGATTGTTGAATCTGCATGTTAGTCAACCCGGCTGTGGCGCTCAGTCCGAGACTCCCGTAAGTTGTGTCGCTTGAAGCTGCTCGGGTTCGCGCTAATCGAGATAGCACGTGGCACTGCGTTCCTAGCTTCATCCTATGTCCTATAATTCCACTTGCCATGCTGTCCCCTCACAAGTCGCCGTGATCTTGGCGTTCTAGGAGGCCTAACTCTAGACTCGACCTTGGTCCGTAGTGCACCCACCCCTCTTCATTGCCACATCCTCGTACCTCGTATAGTTACAGATCATTGCTGAATAAGGTTCTGATCCCATTAAGCCTCCTGCATCTGTATCCGTGATGATTGACGTGTCGTAGAGGCGTTTGTGCTTCCCTGGCCGGGTGACACCCGTGTCCCCCGCTTTGGGTTACCCTCACACACAACCACAGAAGTGGCTTCGGGAATACGGTAAGAAGCATCAATGTGTAAAGAGTTGGTGGTATCTTATTCACTTCATTAGAGACCCTCAAGTCCCGATTGGCTTCAGCAACGGTAACCCTGGGTACGGCAGACCGAGCAACTACCAAGCCAGACTACAAATCAGGTTCAACATGGAGAGATATGCCATTTGATTTCAGCCACCTTACTGTGAAAACTGGCATATCCTCACCCTTCATTGCAACTGCCCTTGGCGGCATTGACTTTGCATAATGGATTCTCAAGTACCTTGGTAGGTCAGGTACCTAGACTTGTGGCCCCTCATGAAAGCATCTTCGGAACTTATCAACCTTATCACGTCTCCGAAACCGTGACATGAATTCAAATGAGCCATTCTCATTGATAGATTACTTAACACAGTATAGGTACTGTAACAGTGCTTCTGCCAAGTCCTTTCCTGGCATGGGCGCCTTGGGCGGCCAATAGCTTCACGTGACTAAATCCATCCGTCACACAGCCTCAACTCGTCTCAGGCTGAAGCGGTTTTGCTCCTTCAACCAACAAACATCAGCGACCGCCAGGGTAACCCACCATGCGTCTCATCAACATCGAGACGTTAAAGCTTGAAACATTTCTCGGAGAAGTCCCTCCTTATGCCATCTTGTCTCATACATGGGGCGAAGGTGAAGTCACGCTTCAGGACCTCGATAGCGATGACCTCGAGGAAAAACCAGGATGGGACAAGATTGTGGGATTCTGTCAAACTGTCACGGAGCACCTACCTGATCCGCCGCGCTACGCTTGGGTAGATACGTGTTGCATCGACAAGACCAGCAGCGCTGAGCTGTCAGAGTCCATCAATGCCATGTTTCGCTGGTATAAGGAGTCTCAGTGCTGCTTCGCATATCTCCAGGACGTGACATCCGAAAATCTGGGGCGGCTGGAACAGTCTCGCTGGTTCACAAGAGGTTGGACACTTCAGGAGCTGCTTGCACCAGTGACAGTCGACTTTTTCGATCGAGATTGGGACTTTATCGGCAACAAGGTTGACCTGGGAGAAAGAATCTCGCGGAGGACCAACATTGATATCGAGACACTCAGGACTGGGGATATGTCAGAGGCCAGTGTTTCTCAAAAGATGTCTTGGGCTTCCAGCAGACAGACAACGAGGCCTGAAGACATTGCATACTGCTTGCTCGGCATCTTCGACATCAGCATGACCATGCTTTACGGCGAAGGAGAAAAGGCCTTCATTCGACTCCAAGAAGAGATTCTCAAGGAGTATGACGACCATACAATATTTGCATGGGACTCATCCTCAGTTCCAGAATCTGCTTCCACAATTGGCACGCTGGCACCTCATCCGTCCTACTTCAGCAAGAGCTCACACTTTCAACCTCATCCGAGTTCTGGTGACCCAGTAACCATTACCAACCGAGGCATCCGACTTGGACTACCCATCATAGAGGAGAGCAAGAACCCTGGGCAGAAGCTTGGTCTACTCTCTTGCTTCTCAGACGGTGGTGCTGGCTCAGCTGTAGGCATCGCCCTCTTGCGCAAGTCCCACGACCTCCAAGAGTACAGTCGTTCTCGCGCTCCCCCAGTCGAGCTATCTATGCGCGCGTTCAACTTTCCACCGACGACTGTGTTCTTGACAAAGAGGAATGGGTACTCACACAGAGAGGGCATGATCAGCAAGTGCTGGCTTCATTATTGGCCCAAGGTCCAACCTCTACGGTCTTACCCGACTGGTTCATGGCAGCACGACCCATATACAGAAAACATGACGATGAGGCTGCCCAAGGGGGGTGCAGAAGAGGTCAAAGCAAGCATCGTATTCCAGGTGGTTTCGTCGGGGGCATGTTTCTCTCTGGCACTCACTGTGAGACCGCGGGAAAGAACAGGCAAGGTCGGCCTGATACCAGTCTCGAAAGAAGCAGACCAGGCGGATCATGTGTTCAAGATGCTGAGCAATATGCCAATGGGGAATCAAGGGAATCTGAAGGTGCCTGGTCTGGCCGTGTATGCTGAGTGTCGGGTGCAATCGATTCGAGGGTCATGGATGTGTGACATTAAGGTTACTACAAGTTAGAGGCTGATAGATGGGCTGGGCAAGTTGATTCTGGAGGAGGAATGGCCCTGAAGTAGCGATGATGAGCATGATGCTATCCGGGATAGAATACTTGTAGACCTCATCTTGTTCAACTGTTGGCCTTGCAGGAACATCTCGGGGTCTACCTCGCGAGCTAGACACACGACAGTTTCGCCAAGAGTCTGATTTTGAACCAAGGTTATCTGTGCTTCAGGTTTAACATCTCGGCAGTGTCCCCAGTCTTGGCCTCGTGGGATCGACAATGCCCAGATTCAATCAATCCAAAACACTCCACTCGAGGTAATTCCGCATTCCTTCCGCACTCTTGCCCCGTGAGCGTACTAATCTGCCTCATCGCGCTCAGCTGGTCAACCTTGCAGGGGTCACGGGTCTTGGCAGACCAAGATAAAGACGCATGGGCATTCCTCGCATTTCAATCTCAAACAACCTTCATCTTTTATTCCTATGAGTATTCAATTGCACAATCATGTGTTTCCCACGGCGGAGCAAAAAGCCCCAACAGCCAGAGTTCAACATTTACGACATCAACTCTCGGCCTGTCTTTAACGACGCTTCGAGCTTCAAGCGGCATAGGCTCCACAAAACTCAGCGAACTAAGCGTGATGGATGGAGTTGGTGGTATGATGCTGTGTGGTTTGGCAGTGGCAGCCACAAAAGGAACAGGAGAAGATCAAGATATGGGGACGGAGGAGGAGGTGGTGGTGGCGGTGGAGGGGGAGGAGGATGGTATGGAGGAGACAGCGGTTGCGGAGATGGAGGAGGAGGTGATGGGGGTGGAGGCGGCGGAGGTGAATAAGATTGGTCTTGGAAGTATGTTCAATCTCTTTTCAGCATGTTCTTGAGGTTCTAACTCAGGAACAGGAGTTGCAAGACCCTCAGACCTTGCGGGCCATCTCCCACTTCAGCGTATCAGTTAAACAACCCGGAACAGCCAAATACCAGTTTTCATTTCTTCTTCAGTGTCCTAAGCTTCTTATAAGTCCGTATCCATATAATGACGAGGCCTTGGCGAGTGTCTGTCCAGCCTTCGTTTCTCCAAGGCCATCAACTTGGCCTTGGTCAGGCCACCATCCACATCAAGGATAACGCCCTCCTCAAGTTCTAGACGTTGCCGAAAGGAAGCAACGAGAATTCAAATTTAATATTTTAGACAAGAAATATCAAGTTCCCGTATGTTTGGGTTTCATATGTGCCGATAGCCAAGCCCCGGGTTATGTAACCAATCCTGACCATCACGCGACTCTCGGCCTCACGTTACATATTCGTACCCTCGTCCTCGGCGGACCGACTCACTCACCTTTCATCTACCCCGAATACAATGACTGAATGTTGCGTCCATGGCGTTGGTGATTAGCCCTTCCTCTCGCAAGGGCCAGCGGGACGAAGTCCATTTATCTGTCCGTACGCACTGCGATGCGTGTGGTTTTTACCTCTTGGTCGGGGAGCCGTTTCTCTGCCGTACGTGCATCTCACCACTGCCGGGATGATCCCCTCTAAGCGTTTGACTCACCGCCATATAGTTGAATGTCCTACTACAGGTCAGCCGAATGTCTACGGCCTCTTCAGGCTCCCACTACACTGCCCCCTTGGCCAGACATTTCACAGTCTGAGGCTGTGCCGTCAACCCTTCTGCGATGCCTGCAATGAAGCCCCCGACGTGGCAACTCTACACACCGAGTGCTTCAACGTTTTCATGCAAAAGTGTACGGCTGCAGATAAGCTAGAGAGGCTGGCCAGTTTCGTTACGTGGAGAGAGCCCTGGCATACCGGTCCATCTCTGGGACTCCGTCCTCGGCTGGATATCAAGAGAGCGATGCATCTTGCCGCCGACCTGTGCGACATGCAGAGGCTTTGTTCTGTCCCTCTTGAGATTGCGGAAATGATTCAGCGTCTTTCGGAATCTGCTGTTTTCTGGCGCTATGCTTCTGTGATGGAACTCGTCGACCGCGCGTCTACGACCTGGAATACGGAGAAGCAAGCACTCACTTCATATGATATCGCCGAGATTGATTCATGGGAGCGGGGCTTCTCACCGATACTAACTCTTGGCTCGCATTCTTCCAGCCTGAATACAGTTATCCGCATCAAGATAGATTCATGCGGAATCAGTAGCATCGAGAGACTGGTTGAGGCTCCCTCGCCCTCAAACTCTCGCTCTGATTCCTTCGCCTATATCGTCGAGACCGAGCACTCTCTGAGAAATACGACTGTTAGTTTCAAGGTTTGTCTCACTTTATATGTGTCTCAGCTTCTTGTCTTTTCTAACATGGCCAGTTTGGACTTTGTCGCCTTGTTCCCCTTCCGGGAGTCAATCTACTCCATATTTGGGATAAGCCATGCCCACAAAGACCGTTCGATTGTGTTCTCTACAGCTCTTCCCAACTATCAAAGCAATCGTGGTTTCGTCAACTGAGGACCATCGATCCTCGAGACTGCACAGGCGTCACTTTCTTGCTCGGCTCTGAAACCTGGGCGATTCATGCTCACTCATCTTTGGAGCCGACCGCCGAGTCTACTTTCCACAAGCTCTCTCAAGAGAGACAGCACAATGTTGTTTGGGTTTATGTGCCCTTACCCGCCAAAGACCGTGTTGAGGCCTTTGGGATTCAGAATGAGTGGTCCAACACTGGTACTCCGCGTCAAGGCGCATGCTATCTGGTACGGTTCTCCTTGATTTGTCTTGACGTCGGGTTTCTAACAATAGCAGATACGAACCACGCTCTGCGGTGACATTACTATTGGGTCATATCAGAGAGGAGAAACCACAGTCCTTTCCAGAGCCACAGCCTATGGCCTTGCCTTGGTATACGATGTCCCTGAATTTTCCCCAATATCGTTTCTGGGCGTGACATCCAACAGCAAGGACCAAGTCGAGTTTACGCCTAATACCCCCGTTTCCTCCCTTCCCCCTTTAGAAGACCCTTCTTCTCCTCGGCACCTCTCTCAGGTGTTGTGAGAGCCGAGATCTTCCGTGATCCGGACACGGGGTTCTGCCGGGGCATTCTTTTGACATATGCCAATGGGAGCCAACGAGCACTGGGGCAATGTCGAGTTGGAATTGATTGTTCAAAAACCTGTACACTTCCAACGTGGATTTGCATTGCAAACTTCCAGCATAGTCCTCCAAAGCGAGGTTATCGACTTCAAGTCAGCGAGGTGGAGGTGACGCATGCCGCTGAGCACACTCATCGCTTTCAGGGAGTACAGTGGGAATGTTTTCCAATGAAAGGATGGTTGGAGTTTTGGTTCCGTCGGCAGGAGTCTCAAGTGTACCATATTTGGGGAGATTAGCATAGGTGTCTCTTTTCGTTGTCCTTCAAGTTCACAGTAATGTCGGCGAGACTATCACATGGTCAACACCGAGCAAGAGACGAGGCCCACTGAGACTTTTAGAAATCTAAGAAAAAAAAGATTAGATTGGCCTTTCGCCACTTCAGAGAAGCTGTGTCGTCTCTAACAACCCCTTGTGCAGACACAATCATGCAAGCAGTCGGATCACGACAGGTGGTGGGATTGTGCGGCAGGCAGGGAGTCCTAAGTGGTTTTCGATGAGTCAGAGTCAAGGCTACGATCCAGCATGAAATAAGAAGAAAAGAACAAAATGATAGATAGGTAGGTAAAGGGAGAAGAAAATATCACACCAGTAGAGGATCAAAAAATGAAGCATGTGCAAAAAATGAAAATTGAGTCCCCGAGACCTGGTTCGAACAGGTGACCTTTCGGTTTCGAGGTAAGGCAGTTACAGCCGAACGCTCTTCCAACTGAGCTACTCGGGGATCAGTTGTTGATGCAAGGGAGCCAAATATTAGGACCTATAGCCGTGTCATTCTGAACCTCATTTCGAATTTGCGATCCTTCACGATTGCTCCGACACATTCTGTTTAACAGCATTGCAATAAATTTACGCAATTCTTCATACAATATCGGTCTTCTAGGCTCAAAAGGCCTACAACATGACCCGTTTCTGACCCACCCCCAAGTGACGGCCAAGCCTTGAGCGCCAGACCATGTTCCAGCAGCTGAACAACCCACACGACTGTCCATACCACAGCATGAAGATGGGTGTGCCAGTTGCGCTGCTATACCACCACTATCCACTCGAAGGTGGTCACCAAGATCACCAGACTTAATTTGTCCACTCGGAACAACATCTTGATCAGCAAACACTCTGCGCCTCAACTGCGCTTGGATCTCGCCTTTTGCTAGCTCCCACACGGAAACTAGCCGCTAGCGAATACTACGCCGGGAGCACCCCGTCAAGCCACACAGTTACATCGATCTCGAGATCCCTCGGCCTTGCACTTTCAGATTGGATTAATTAAAAGCGAAGCTTGTGACGCCGCGGCCTCGGGCAACTGAGCCGTCTTTTGTGAGAAGAGGGATCAGGCTGGAGATCAGCCACATCGCACCATCTAACGATGCGGCGTTGGAGATTTTTTTTATTATTTTTTTTGTTGGTGGTGTTTTTAGTGCTATGTAGACTGCTGGAAAAAGAAACGAGAAAAGAGCCCCATCGCTTACAGAGCTATGACAACGGTCGAGCCCTTTTCCGACAGAATCAGATGCATCCAGTGGACCAGTCTGTCGGGAGGTGTCAAAGAGAATGGGTTGATGACGAGCAGGACACGTCATGGGTGAGCGCATTATTTAGACTTGCAGTAGTTTTTCGCTCTTGTCGGGATCGTGAAACTGTGATAAGCACGATCAACAGAGACGGCGTTGCATCGCGATGATGCAGGTCTCTCGTTTTGGCTTCCACGTGTTGAGTGGCAGAGCTGAAGAATCAAGCCACTGGGTCGTTTTCTCCTCGCGTGCAGAACAGGTCCAGACCCCTTTGACAGTCGGAAGAGCCGTTGAGCTAGCTACAGTATCGCGTGGGAGGATGGCTTCACGAGGTGGGGAGGCTGTTTGTGACACGCAGTCAGTTATCAGAGATCGGGAGAGCTCTGAGGCCCTTGACCATGTGGATCGCCAGATGCTTGTTAGCTTGAGCATTTCAGCTCCGATGACCTGGTCTCAGTGGAGATGAAGACGCAGGAAACAGTGGGTTAGAGCAGCATCTCAGCATTGAGAGTGAAGAATGCGAACGCAGGGCCCCCTTGCAGTCAATGCAAGCCTCTCCCAACACGGACAATTTCGCTCAGGCCGCTTGATTGCTCTCGCGTGGGTGTTTGCATCACGGACTTTGCTTTGTTTTTTTCTGCACGCGCCTCTCATTTGAGCCTTGACAGGTGAGACCCGGGGAGCAGGGAGCCCAGCGCCACGATTTTGCAAAAACCTTCAGTCAGCCACGGGAGAGTCTAGATCATCAGGTTCATCGAGGAGCCATGTTGAATGAGGAACAAGTGCTCCGTAAAAGCCGTTTGTGGCTTTCGTAGTTTCGGCAACGGGCCGCCGTGCCAAGGGGGGTAGCAGAGGATCATGTCACGTTGGAGGAAGACATCACGTCACATTGAGACACAGAGTTATGGGATCAAAGAGTGAAGAGTAAGAAAGACTGGTATTCAGTCGCGTTTTCATTAATAATTGAAGCATCAAAATCCCTCCCAGAAGAAACCCCGCCAAAAGACATTCACCGTAAACTCCCATACTCGTAAAAATAACCCAGACCCTTAAATTAACGGGCTGTGGGGATTCCATTACCAGCCTCGAGGGTATCGTTAGAGTCGATCGAGCATCGGCGATCCTTGACAAACTTTGGCCAGGTGTTGGTCAGGACTAGGTACTTGATGCTTCCCTCGGCGTCGTCGAACACGCCCGCGTCAAAGCCGTCGGGGATGTCGCCCCAGTAGAGGGCCTTGTCACCAATGTGCTCGACGTCGTGGTTGATGGACTCGGTCATGATGCCTGTCTCGGAGCCGTGTGAAGATGCTGATGAGGACTTGACCTTTGTTGTCATGGCGAATGAGTCGAAGGGAGTCGCGGGGTCGATGTTGCGCTTGTCGCCGTAGAGAATGCGTGCTGAGCTCTCAAAGACGGCCTCGAGTTTTCTTAGGTCTTGCGAGGATAGGTTGACCTGGAACTCGGCATCGCGGGAGCTGACAAAGTTGGTGTAGATGCGGAGGGCGCTGTTGAATCGTTCGCGGACAAGTTCTTGTACTGAGGCGTCCTTGATCTTCTCGGGGTCGCGGACAGCCGCGGGTAGTGATGCCTTCCACTCGGCGACGGCTCTCAAGAAGGCAATGTTTTCACCGGAAAAGTCGCGAAGGGCTGAGAATTGCTGAAGAGGCTCGGGGTTGCGCTCAAGCACATACTCAAGGGCTTCCATGGTCAAGATACTCTCGCCAGAGCCGCTGCTCTTGACGGAGCCGTCCTTGGACCAAGCTGTAAAAGCAGACACGGCGACTGTTGTTGATCCGGTGGCGACAGACCTGGCACCCTTGCTAGCAGCCTTCTTGTTGAGCTGCCATTGAGCGATGGAGTCGAGGGTCTCTTGTCGCAGAGTCTGGTGTCGGATGACCTCGACGCAGGGGAGGAAGACGGTGAAGATTTCGACCATCATGATGGAGATGGCGAGCCTAGGCGCAGTGAGCTTTGCATGTTCTCGAACAAAGTGTAGGTAGGGAGAGATTGCTTACCATTGAGGAGGAATCCAGTACTTGTTGACAGGAGCCATGGCAGGAACATACAAGGCGATGAGCCACATAGGTGTAGCGTGAAGACTGTGTCTCGGTCAGTGTGGAGTCGGAACATGTCATCGCAAGGGATACTGACCTGGCGAGGCAGCAAGCAATGGTCTGCGTCCTCCATCCCTGCGTATCGTTGACACCACGAGCCTGCCAGAGGATGTAAGGGGCGACGATCCATGCCCAGAAGAACTGCCAAAAGACCGAGGGCCACCTGTCGACATGTTAGTCGGGATCAATCTCGGTGGGACATTGAGGCCTACCATTCCCAGCCCTTGCCCATCTGAGACTTGCGGTACTCTTCCGAGCCGGGATGGAGCTCGGTGCCGGGGATACCGAATGAAGGGTGGAATTTCCGAGAGATAAGAAACATGGTGACGGTGAGGATGAGCTGAGAAGAGTCAGTTGAAGATCGTTGAGATGTCCATCATATGGGTCGTACCTGAACAGCCATGCCTGCGCCGATGGTGATGTAGATCTTTTTGTTATAATCAAGAGACTTGAATCGAGCAATGAGAGAACCAGGACGAGATCGGTTGGTCTTGGAAGGTGACTTTTCGTCCATGGCAAACAGCTCCTTTTGCTGCTTGGCGACATGGAGGAAGCGGCTGTTGGAGGCGTGGAAGAGGGCGATACCAAAGGGAAAGTAGGTGCTCATGATCCAGAACTCGCCCTCGGGGGTCCAGAGCGGGAAGTAGACGTAGCCCGTCTGGACGGCGCCCCAGTATAGGTGCAGGAGGATGATGGCAGCAAACGACAGAGCGAGGCCTCGGATCCTGAGCAGAGGCATATTGCGACGGCGCCAGAGAAAGTACATTCCGCCCGCTAGTATAAAGGTCCAGGCGAGGGCAAAGACGATCCAGAAGATGCCCAGGGCATCGAGCCGCGGCTCGGGCTTTGGGGTTCCCGACTCGGCCATTGTTGCTGTCTGCTTGCTGCTTCTCCTGTTGTTTGATGTGGAGAGAGTAAAAACGTGGGACGGGATGGAAATATCGAAGAGGGGGAATGGGAACAAGTTAATGAATGTGGTTTTGAAAGGAATGTGTGGTCTCCGCCAGCAAAAAAGCACAGGGAAGCGGAGATGACGAGTTATTATGTATTGGACGACGAGTGTCTGAGAGAGTGGAAGAAGAGCAAACAACTCTCAACCCCTGCCCTGGCCTCCGGCTCGGGAGGAAGCACGCTAGCTTCGAGTGAATCTGGCTCCCGATCGTGTTGATCCTGGCCTCTTGCGAAGTAGGGCTGCCTCTAGCCCTGGCCTCTTACCCTTGTCTTCCGATATGTCAACCCGCCAGTCCGGGAGAGCTGCTTGGGGGGGGCGGGCCACCACACATTGAGATATCGGAAGAAGGCCCCAGCTCCCCATCATCAAGTTGGCAAGCATCGAACGCTCAGACGGGGATCGTGCAGCAACAGAGCCCACCCCTTACCGAGAGGGCCAAGCAGTTGTGCAAGGATAAGCCGTTTTTTTGTCTAGTACACCCCCTACGCAAATGCAGATCGTCGCAATAGCTCGGGAGAGCCGTGTTTGCTTCTTGCTCATTCTCCTAGAGCCCAAGGGCGGCAGGGGAAAGTGGCTGAGACAACAGGGCAAGGATCAGCGGCGCCCACGGCCAACCACGGGTGCCTTTTACAAGCTGTGAGGGATCAGCGCCTCCCCCGTTGCCCTGAAGACCAGGAAAAAAAGAGCCATTGCTTTTGGGGGAGGAGGAGATTGTGTGTGCCCAGCCAAACTCTGTCAAGCCACGTAGAGCCAGCCTCTTTCTACAGGCGCAGCGTTTTTCCTGTGTTTCTCTCGTTGTGTTTTCTTTTGCTGAGCCTTGGCCTTGTGTTCAGGCGCCTCCATGACGAATAATGACTGTTCGTGGCGCCAGGTGATTGCTCTTGACCGTTGTGATGAAGGACGACAGATGCAGGCCATTTGGTGAATACGGCCGAGACACGGGACGTCGCGAGAAAAAGGTCAGTGAGTTTGTATTACCGCAACACGCGAGGACAATTCTCAGAGAGAACTTTGACAGAGTTTGTTAGCTGTCTCTCCTTTGGGCGCTTTCGAAACCGCCTTCTTTTCCTTCCCCCTCCTTCTTCGAACGCCCGTTGAGAGTGTCTCGAGCTGTCAGACGCAAAAGTCAGTTTTTCTCCACGCGACAGACAGGATCTTGATGTGTCTAGAGGGTTCCTGTTGACTCAAGCCCAGCCTGCTCCTCGTGCGTGTTTGCTACCCTCCCTTGCAGTCTTGCTGTGGTGGCATCACCCTCCCTTACACAGCGTAGAGCACGAGGCCAGGCCCCAGCCAGCCAGAGGAGGCGTCTTCCTCCAAGAGGCGGGCTGAGATGGACATGGGCTCCACTGTGATGATCACCACGCCCAACCAAGTGCCTCTGTCCACCGTTGGTTCCTGGTGCTGCCGTGAAAGCTTGCTTGCGGCAGTGAGATTCCACATGGACATGGATCTTGACTGGCAAGGCAAGGTCCATCATCCCCAGCAAACGGAGAATTATTTTTTTTCCCGCTGTCCCCCCGTCCCCCCTTCGGTTCTTGGGGATCGCTCAATTAATCTCATCCCTTCTGTCGGTGTCACGCTGAAAAGAAGAAAGGAAAATATGAGAGGTCGTCGCCAATCTCTTTGGGGTTGCATTGAAGCCGGCGTTTCCCCCACGCGCGCCGCGATAAACGAAGACATGAAAGGGTCGATCTCTTTCAATTTGTTGGTGATGGGTTTGGTGCTCTGGCCCACTGTTCATTCACACACACACATACATACACGCACACGCCTCGAGCTACCGTTGGGCCGAGGATGCCGTGAAATGGATTGTGACTTGACAAAGAGAGCACGTTTGTCCTCTTCCGTAGACCACGAGGCGTCCTCTCGAGACAATGGCACCGAGCGAAGGCTTGGCCTTTGCTTGCTTGTTGCTCAGCCCTAGCCCATCCAACGTGGACGGAACCTGTTGGGAGCGATGCCGGGGGCTTGTGAGGCGTTTTTGGGGGCACATCGTCAGGCCCGGATCCAATCCAATCGACCTTGTTGACTAGCACGAGGACAATATCTTGCACCCGAGACGATCTCAATGTGCCAAACGAGATGGGCCATGGAGGCCTAGATCTTTTATTTTCCTGTTGCAAAATTGTCAAGGCGCCTTCCAAATGAGGGCCAAGCACCCGGTCGGCGAACTGGTAGGCCGCAGCGCTGATCAACAGAACGCTGTCGTCATGATCTCGTCGTTGCTCGCCTACCCGATCTCTATCGAGCGTCCCAAGTCGCTGGATCACTCTTTGGCGCAAAACTCTGATGGCGGCTTTGACCCTGTCCTGTGCCTTGTGCCTGTCTCTGATAGAAGGAAGCTTTTGGCTGATGTGCGTGAGGCGTTTAAAAGGGTCCAAGCTGCACCCGATGGCTTCGGGTAAGCACGCGGCCTGTGCTACATTTGCCTTCTGTCTCTTTCTCAATGGTGAATCAATGGGCTTGTTTCGTCACAATGGCGAGATGTTTCGACCGTCAGACCTCTTTTTTCCCCCGCTAAACCTAGGTGCCGTTCGCCTTGACCACCTCTTTCTCAGCTCGAACCGAACCTCGGTGTGTTCACGAGAGGTTCTGACAAGTTGACGAGTCCCTTTGTGAGCTGTCAGGAGATTGCGTTGTGGGGGATGATCGGCATTGAGAGCCGGGGTCGGGTCCCTCCCAGCCCGCGTCAGGCACACAAGGGTCTACTGCGGTTTGAAATGACGCAGCATGGCAGGTGAGAAGTAGGGCCGAGATGTTGGCAAGAGGACCCTAATGCAGCAAGGTTGGGTTCTTTTTTGACAGTGATCACAACGGGGTTCACATATGCCGAAAGGTGTCGGCCCGCTCTTGAACGACAGGCACAACGTGGGCCTCTTGTTTTTGACAAGTCTAGAATGGGGAAATGGAAATGCCATTTCTGGCCTGTCCAATGTTGCCAAGAGCCCAAAGGGACTCGTCTTCCCGCTAGCCTAGACTGAATAGTAATCCACTGCCCGTCTGTCTGCCGGCCGGACGGCACATGGTTGTCTCAACCCACCTCTTCTTCAGCAGTTTTGACTCAATCAACTGTCAAACTCACTGAAACATATTGGACAGCTTCTTCACCGGCCAGGCACGTGCATCTCGAAACTTCTCCACGACGCCCCGTAGGGCTCGACGCTCGTAGTGGTCCGTGAAGAAGTCGCCGTACAGCTCCATGCCGAACGCCGCGTGGACGAGCGCCGGTGGGCACGCCGGGTGGCACAGACTGATGCCGCACAGGTCCAGGATCATCTGGCGCACCTCGTTCTCAATCTCCCTCCATCGTGCGCGTGAGGTCGAGTGGCCTCTTTGTGACGTCAGCTCCCATTCGAGTCAGTGTGCCGAATAACTCACCCGAGGAATGGGTTCTCGGCCATGAGAACCATTTTGGCAATTATACACAGCTGCATGCTTGTGACCTCGAGTGCGGAAGCGTACCAGATTGTCGGAAATATCTCCCCGTTGGACCTGTCAGCTGGACGCACGAAATAAGGCTGGTACTCTTGCAGCGCCTCTTCCTCAAGCACCTCGCCCTGCTTCTGAAGCCGCACTAAATCATCTGTCAGCTAAGCTCTTTTCAAGGTGAATATCGTCGACTCACGCCATTCTTGCTCGGATCCGTCAGCCCAGCGCCACTTGGCCACTTGGGCCGTGTGTAGTACGATCTTGTTCGCCCTGGACGCCCCTCGACCATATTCTGGGTCTAGAATCATCTTTGGTGGGTGTCGTTTGGTAAATGAGTGATATAGTTCCTGGCGTACAGCCATCCAGTACGCGGCCTGAATTAACGACCGTCGTCCGAAGAGTGTCTGTGATGGCGGGCTTCTAAGGACCGCATCGATGATTGCCAGAAAGTTAACCTGCTCTTTCGAGCGCGGGCCCTCATTCTCGTCAACCTGGCTGTCGCTCCGTGCCTCTTCCTCTTCGTCATCAATTTCCTCTAGCTGCCGCAGAATCACCGCCGTCGCTAGGATGCATTCGAGACGATCATCGTCTTGGATGGCGTGAAAGTCTCGAAGTGCTGGAATGCACTTGAGCGTGTACTCGACCGCATCATGCGGTGTTAGCTTTGGAAGAAGTTGGCCTTGATACAAAATGCCCCGTGCTGTCCTGTATTTCGGTAGCCGAGTCAAATGCCGAGCTGCGAGTGCAAATATCGCGTGGAGCAAGAAAGGGTGTTGGCGTGCTCGGATCGGCACCACCAACTGAAAGTGCCTTCTATCATCGCAAAGGTCGAACTAGTGTCATTTAGCCAAGTTTTCCATGTAATTTCAATGGTGGAAACGCACCCAGTGTGATAACTCTTCCACAAAGTAGCGTAATAGGCACGCTTCCTGAGGATCCTTGAGCGGGAATGTGGTTGATTCTCCCGGCGCATGAAATGGCTGGGAGTGTGGTGAAATTGCATTAATGTTATTTCTGTTCT
Source organism: Fusarium solani (assembly GCF_023522795.1). Lineage (NCBI taxonomy): Eukaryota > Fungi > Ascomycota > Sordariomycetes > Hypocreales > Nectriaceae > Fusarium > Fusarium solani. Next base: position 3,358,044 of record NW_027072151.1, read on the forward strand.
GAGACTGACCATAGGAAGGCGAAGGGTGGTCGGGGTTTGAGAGATATCCGCTTGAAACGCTGGTCAAGTCGGGGGGCGAGCGTCCGGTTCCAGGCTGCCAAGAGGGTGGTGTTTGGTAGCTGGGGGAGCCACCAGCTTGGTGTTGTGAATCGATAGAGCGGTTAGAATGAGACATGGGGAAAGAATGGCTGCTTTTCAGAGAAGGTAGCTCATTGAATCCCGGTTCTCTCGGCCCAGATGCCGTTTCCATCACATCCGTCCCTGCTGTTGAGGCTGACCCGGGATGACCATCGAGTTGATCCCCTTGTGAGTTCACACAGACTGTGATAGTCAGAGTAGATTTCTTAATGAGTGGAATCAACAAATTGTGTAAACTCACACTCTTTAATTTCCCCGCTCACCCAGGTCTGGTTCGTGTTGAACGGTGCCATCGACGCATTCCGGAAAACCGTCTTTTTGGCAGGACGGGCGCAAGGGAGATTTTTTGCTTGACACCGATTACATCTTGGCTTTGCTTCGTCGCCTAGGGTTAATATGCTCGGTCAGTCTCGAAAAGAAACAAGATGAAGCTCAAGATCCAGATGGTGATACGTACACTTGACATGCTTCTCTGCGAGGTCCGTCAGCGCAAGCCCATAGCTTCACACATCCACCAGGCCACCTCACCTTTACACTGGAGACATGGTCTTTTAGCTACTGGCATGGTTTCCTAGGACTCCCCAAGATGTCGGAAACGCAAGAGTAGGTAATCGAGGGTTTGTCACTGGCTCCCCCCGCCACAGAGATTATCCACCTCTCACGGTTCATCGGGCATGCGTTGCTTTTGCCATCACGTGAGGGATTTCGCTGTTCTCTCCGAGGTGTCGAAGCTACCCTGTACCTCGCCAAGATGTCGCCAGTTTTCCTTGACACGCTGCATTTGAACCTATATTGATGTTGAATCAAGGATTGTCTAATAGGAACAGTTAAATACAGGTGTTGTAATGCAGAAATTGCTTAGCATGCAAGCACTGTATCACAAAGATCTATGTTTCGCCCTAGCGCATCGCATTTAGCGTCAAGATCCATCAAGATGTCAGCCTCATGCTTCACCACTTGCATACTGCAGCTCAATCGAACCATTTCTACATCTCCCCAGCCTAAGAACCTTGCAAAAACGGAGCCATGTCAAGGCAAACGAGATCCACCGCGAAAAGGCTAACTCGGATACGCGCAACCACTCCCGCGACGCGTGTGCCTGATCAGGAAAGCCAACTCTTTGACGACGTGAACGCGTGGGAGAGTTGGCTTGATGAGAATCACAATATCAACTCGGGACTCTGGCTTAGACTGGCTAAGAAGGATTCTGGTATTTCTTCTGTTACCTACGATGAAGCACTCGACGTCGCCTTGTGTTTTGGATGGATCGACGGCCAGAGAAAGGCTCTCGACGCGCAGCACTTTATTCAGCGATTCACACCGCGTCGCAAAGGCAGCCTCTGGTCGAAGCGCAACGTCAACAAGGTCGCGTCTCTCATAGAATCAGGAAAGATGCGAGCTTCTGGCCAGGCCGAGATCGACGCGGCTCAAGCAGACGGGAGATGGGAACGGGCGTACTCTTCATCCAGCAACGCCGAGGTGCCCAAGGATTTCCAGGCAGCTCTTGACGAGGACAAGGCAGCTGGCGATTTCTTCAAGACCATCAATCGATCCCAAAGGTACTCTTTCCTGCAGCGGCTGGAGACGGCCAAGCGCCCTGAAACGAGACAGAAGAGAATCGAGCAGTATGTCACGCTGCTGGCGAGTGGAAAATGTCTATAGGTCTATCGCCGGGTCTGAGGTTTCCAGGTGTATTAAAAGGCCGTGATTAAATAGAATCTGTCTAGAGAACAAGCCATGATTAGGTAGTTTTGGTCGTGTCTGGCAATGTACGTAATTGGAACACGCGTCAATAGTCGTCCTCGTCGTAGGCCCCTTCGCCCTCTCCGTCCGACTCATCTGCCATGCCGAACATGAAGGGGTTCCTTTCCCTATCATCTTCATCGTCATCCTCTTCGTCCTCGCTATCCAAACCAGCAGTCCGGCTGCTTCTGTCGTCTTCATCTTCTGAATTCTCTTCCTCGATGGGGTTCTCCTGTCGGTGCAGACGTAGTCGCTCGGCCAGAGACATTCGTGCCGGTGGCGCGTCTTCTTCGTCCTCGTCCTCATCCTCTGACTCGTCTTCGCTTTCCTCATTCTCCCCATCCTCGCCGTCGCTCGATGCGTCGCTGTCGTCGGCATTTTCATCTGGTTCTTGCTTGGGGGCGCCCCCATCCTCCTCATCTTCGTCATCATCATCGTCAGACACTACAGCTCGAGCTGAGCGTTGACTCCTCCCTTGGGACTGCACAGGTTCCTCATCGCCGTCGTCCTCAGATTCATCGATGCGATTAGTTCTCGCTCGTTTAGCTGGCTGCACATCGTCGTCTGACTCGTCATCGGAATCCGACACCACCCGTCGCTTGCGTCCTCTGGGCGCTGGTGCGGTTTCGGGTTCTTCAGGATCGGGTTCTGGGCTGGAGAAGTGTGCTCCTGAGCCGTCAGCTGATGCTGCATCCAGCTCGACGCGGGAAGGCCCAGGCGATCCTTCGTCTAGGGAAATCCCTTCTTCATCCGAATCTTCGTAGGTTTCCACAATCTCGGCGTCATCGATACCATCGCTTTCATACTCATCCAAGTCGGTCCCGGATTCATCACCACCGTCTTCGTTTTCCGACTGTTCGTCTGAGCCCTCACTATCGCTGTCGTCGGGGTTGAGACCAAGGGTTTGTAGCATCTCAAATCGTCGCAGGCCACGCTCAAATTCAAAGACAACCATGGGCCATGCCTTGACGCCTTTTCGAAGCAAGAGACCGTCCAAGGGTTCCGGCAGGTTGTCCAAATCCTCATCTCGTTGCATCTGGAACTTGGCGAAATCGGCATGGTTGCGCAGATCAGGCCAGCAGTACAACCACTGTAGGTTCTCTCCAAAGCCGGCCTCTCGCTCAAAAGTTTGAGTGTGGTAGCGATTGATGAGGTCGGAAGTGCACCAAGCCATTCTGGATTTCCGACAATTTGCAAACGATAGGCACACAAAGAATGACTCTAGCTGGTCGAATTTGACCAAAAAGTTGGAGACGGCTGTTCCATCTATCTGATCAAGGGAGCTCCAACCACTGAGGGCGAGATTTTTGATTTCACTGCCAAACTCTGGGAGGTGGAAGACGTGATTGCCTTCTGGGCTGCGAAGTCCGTTTATCAAGACGACATCGGAATCCCGGTTGAAACGGACAACTGCATCTCCTGCTCCGGCATCCATGCTGAGAGAATGGGGAAATGCGTTGGTGGCCATGGCGCGTGATTCGTGATGGACTGCAAGGACAGTTCGGAGGGTCCTGGTTTGATCATCGAGCGCGATGCCATCACGCACAGTCCAGACAAAAGCGCTGGCCGCATCTGGATGTCTGGCAGTTCCATATGAGATGCTGAAGTCGAGAACACGGTGTCGCGCGCGTAGCTCTGGACAGAACAGTTCCCAGATGCGTTGGCGCAGTTCGATTGGTAGGCGACAAAATTGTGGAAAATGGGCTTTTGTCGAGCTTGGAACGCCTCGATCTAGCTCGTCTTCGTCAGAGGACTCCTCGCTGGACTCGTCCTCACTGCCCTCGGCGGCCATTGTGTCGAGCAGGCCGCCGCCATCCGAGTCATCGGAGCTGCCATCATCAGAGTTGTCATCAGAGTTGTCATCAGAGTTGTTATCAGAGTTGTCATCATCGGAGTCATTTTCGCTCAACTCCTGGTCGCTCGGTCTCTCGTCGCTATCGACATGATCATCCGAGTTTTCATCGCCGATGGGAGATTTGGCCATTTTGTTGAGTGTGCTGTGAGGTACCCGTGGCGCGTCAAGCCACGCGTGGAAAAGTTGCGATGCTGAGGTTCGCAGCTGGGGTGTGATCACGTGATGTCATTAGAAGTGCACGTGATTTTGCGAGATGAAATGCAGGGAGGGATGGCAGCCTCATCAGGCATTCACTGAATCAGGCTCCCCATCTCGTCGCATCGTTTCATCATCTTCGTCCATCGCCTCCTCGACTTTCGCATCATGCACATTCGAAAACCCATCCGATCCATACGTCAACATGGCATTTCGGCATTTCGTCTTCTCCCGAAGACCCATTGTTTGAGGAGGCCCTGACTAATCGGTTAGCGATCCAACCCTGCATGCTCGCTCATCGACTCAGGCTTTGTCATGCATCCACCGCCCGAATAGCTTCGCGCTATCCCCCGCGTCGGCCGCCTCTGATTCGACCCATCCAGTTAAGGCTGAATCTTGCCCGGCCTTGGCATTCCCCGACGCGCCGAAGTACAGTGAGTTGAAGGTGGCAGACGCAGCCAAGGTTCAGATTGGTAAGGCCCTGTAATCAGGCCTGTAGGCATACGGCGCGCTACGCACCAACCGAGGGCGCCGGTGCAATCATCACCACCGTGTCATGGAGCCTGATGGAGGTATAAAAAAGATCGCTGGCTCCTTGAGTAGCTGTTTTATCTAGCATCATCAAATACCAGCTTCAGCATCTTCAATTCCATCTATTCCACATCCTTTCAACCGCAATCATGTCGAAGATCCTCACTGTTTTTGGCGCCACTGGCAACCAGGGCGGTTCTGTTGTTCGAGCCATCCTCAACGACCCCGCTCTCTCCAAGGAGTTCAAGATTCGTGGCATCACCCGTGATGTTTCCAAGCCAGCTGCAAAGGACCTCGCCTCTAAGGGTGTTGAGGTTGTCTCTGTGGGTGATCAATTGCATTTCATCCAATTTACATAATTCTAACTCAGCGTTCAGGCCGACATGAACACTCTGGAGCAAGCTGCCCCCGCCGTCGAGGGCGCCCACACTGTTTTCCTCGTGACAAACTACTGGGAGACTGAGAAGGGCAACGGAGAAGTTGCCCAAGGAAAGGTTGTTGCCGATGCTTGCAAGGCTGCTGGTGTCAAGCACCTCATCTTCTCATCTCTTCTCGACACAAACAAGATTAGCGGAGGTCGTCTCACCCACATCAAGCACTTCGAGGGCAAGGCCGAGATTGAGGAGTACATTCGACAGATTAACGTCCCCGCCACTTTCGTCCTCCCTGGATTCTTCATGTCGAACCTGTTTACTATGATCCGCAAGAACGAGGAGGGTGGCTACGCCTGGTCTCTCCCGGTCTCGGGCGACAAGGCACAGGTGCCTCTGTTCAATGCTGGTGACGACAATGGTGAGTTGAACATGACGCGAAGAGGAAAGAATTACATCTAACAACTCACAGGCAAGTTTGTCAAGGCTGCTATCAAGCACTTCCCTGACACCCTCAACAAGCGAATCTACGCTGCCACCGACTACTACACTCCCTCTCGCATCATCTCCGAGTTCTCCGAGGTCATTGGCAAGCCCGCCACCTTCAACCAGATTCCTTCAGACGCTTTCAAGTCCTTCCTCTCCCCTCACGTCGCCCAGGAGATGTTGGAGAACATGCTGCTGTTGGAGGACCCCGGCTACTACAACAAGGCGGACCTCAAGGAGAGCGCTGACCTGTTGGACGACAAGCCCACCACGTGGAAGGAGTTTGTCCAGAAGTACAAGGCCAAGTGGGAATAAATATGGGATTAACATAAAGAAGTCAACTTTCATCTAATTAATTAAATCAAACGCTATTCTACGACGATATTGTGTACCTGGGTCATCATTTGCCGCAAACCATGGCATGGAGCCCTAGAAACCCTCACCCTCAGCTGCAAAGTAATTTGTATGAGAAGACTGTCGGCCAAGTGACTCTTGTCGCCATGACACGATCCTTTTGATGGAAATACAAAAGTAGCGACATAACCAAGTATTGCTCTATCAAGATGGCTGGGGAATATTCTGCTGTAATGCACACATCAAACACACTCTATTGCCAGACTGTTGTTTCCCCATTAACAGGAAAGTCGGCCCAGTTGTATTCAAAGACAGACCAAACTTGCTTCCTCTTTTCTTCCGTGAGCGTCCATTGCAAGTCGTACCTTGAAAACATTAGTTAGGGCGTTCGAGGTGCTGAGGTTTAACATACCAATACTGAGAAATGCTATGGGGATTCGTGGCCATCGCACGCCAGAAAACGAGGCGAGGGGTGAGACGGAAGTTGTGCAGCTCTGGGTTGAAATCAGGTGCAATGTGTCCAATATCGCTGTCCTCTGTTGGATACTCGTCTATTCGAGGGTCGACGAGATCGATGAGGGCCGCTGCTATACGTCCCTCATCGTAACTCATCTTTCTCTTGTCGCAGGAGTAGTTTTCGAGATCGGGACCCACTACCACAACATTTCCTAGACCATCATGCCATCGATAGGCGTACTGAAAGTATTTGCCGTCGACTAGAGGTGTGTCATATAAAGCCATGAGGCCTAATGCGCTGGCATAGCCCTCCGAGATTGATGTCGTTGTTAGGTCGTTAAGATTACAAAAGTTGTGCACCCCTCCAGCAAAGAGGGTTGCTTTCATTCGTGCCAAGTAATGGATAAAGTGTCCATACTCATGCCCCATAGTCGCTGGGATCTCGGACTGGCTGTCGGGGATGCTGATATATACCGGATCAGCTGTAGCATCTGAAAAGAAGGCACCGGACGAAGGCGCTGGATACCAAATTTGGACTTGTGTCAGTTCACCGTCCCTGTTGGCGATCTCTTCCTTGACGTAGGATGAGAGGTATTCGTAGGCGTCAGCTACCCAGAGGGCTCGATTGTACTCAGTGTCCTCAAAGTTGACTGTGACTTCGATGGTTTCGCCTGCCAGGACAGTCCACTGTTGTTTTGCCAGACTCTTGCGGATCTCGCTCTGTACAAAGTCCTCCGTTTCATCTCGGCGGGTTCCGATGGTGTAGTGCTCGCCCCGGAGGATCACGTAGAGAGTGTTGGTAACAATCTTGTGGTTTTTTCCGATGCTGAAGGTAAAAGTCGCCTCTCCGTTGACATCTGTAAAGGCTATCGAAGACCAAGGTCCGACTCTGTATCCTTCTGGCTGCGAGAAGAGATCTGCGTATGCTATGATTACCAGGTGGCGCAATGGCATTGTCCGGCCCCAACGGTCCGTGAAAGTGAACTTGGCCTTGACGTATGCCGGTACGATGTCGTCTCGGGTATCGAGAGATTTCTTGTCGTATTTTGAGTCACATGAACAGGCGAAGGATGGAGAGTGCTCCGCATACACGGTGACCGTGTGATATACTGTCTCGGTGACAGGTTCACATTTGGAGGGCGGGAATGACTGCGACTGATGGATTGACTCTTGGACAGGTACGGAAGGCCTCTCCGGTATAGGGGTATAGCTGGCTCCTGGGTTGGTACTGACAACAAGGTTTGGAGGCACCGTCGACGGGACTACTATTGGAGATGGCGTAGTTGAAGGCACGGAGGGAGTTGTCTCGTTCTTCTCTTTCGGCTCCATGTGGTCGACTGGGACATAAACTCCCGGCGTAGGCTTTGTCTCAGCTACCGTAACGTTGTCGATGCCCATCGGCACGATGGCCTTTCTCTCCTCCACGATCTCGTTGTTGATATGATAAGCGTGTTCTGAGACATTGCGTCCTGCCCACCACTCTTGCTCTCGATTGTAGAAGAGGATCGCTCCGCCGGTCTCAACTGAATACCGACCATCACTTCCATCTTCGACATTGACCAGAATGAGCAAGTCTTCCCAGCCTGTTGTAGAGACGCTGAATCGAAAGGTCTGTTCAAACTCTGGGTTTGCGCTCGTGGCTTGGACAACTTCGGTGTAAACCGATGTGCGATTATAGCTGGTCTCATTTATTGGATAATATGAAGACGTATAGAGGTCTAATGTGAATGAATCCGCCTTTGATGCTACACGATGGAAGGCGATGGGAACGCGGACGTCGAGGACCCTCTCGTGCTGGTTGAGGAATTCAGGAATGGCGAGGATCTGGCTCGCGATGATAGTGGCTCGCCAACCGACATTTGGAGCGGTTGCCTGGACAGGAAATATCCATACTAGCCATGCCACAAATGCCACGAGATACATCATTCCGGGTGGTTGACAGCGTAGGGCGGATATCTGGCAAGGACTGTCTGGGTGGGATTGACTAGGGAGGAGTCGCACATTTTAAACTTGACAGGCTATTGTAAGCTTAAACTTATGTTTTTTTCAGCGATATGCAGCTGACATGTCGCCACCGCATGGGGAATAATATTGATAGCCTAGCTTAGAGACGGAGTGAAGCCATCCCAAGCCGCGCATTGCTGGGCCACCACCATTGGCTAACAAGAGCGCCTCCGAGCCAAGGGTCAAGCGCATTAACGGAACAAGCCGCTGGCCACGGGAATATCTAGCACAGAAAAAGACATGTCCCAAGGGACTTCTGTACATTTTCGGTCACAAGCCTCCGCCTTTTGTCGAGGCGCAATCCATCCCGCGGTGCTGGTGCCAAACAGGACTGGTCTAGACCTGAGCTAGGGCGCCATGGAAACGGCGGAGTGAGGTGAATTCAGCCCTGTAGCCCCAAGCCAGTGAGCACAAAGCCGCTAAATGGCTGCTTTGGAAGGAGCCGGCATTTCAGCGCGGCTGGATCGAGAGCCAAGCCGGCAAATGAGATGCGCGGGGAATGACGTTGGGCACCTGGGTTTTCTCGGCAGCAGTAAATCCCGAAGCCTCTCACGGGAGGCTATGGACCTGAGAGACCCCTGAGACGTAATAAGAACCTCAGATTCGGGATAAAGGATTCTATGTCGCTGTGTTTGAGACTCGGGTCAAGCCTCATCTTACTGCGCATGTCAGAGTATTTTTAGCAGTTTGAAGCACACCTTGACCAAATATGCCCGCAGACCCTCATGATATACCAAGCCTGGAAAATTTTATGCGCTGTTGGGCTTCAGGTTGTAAGAGACTTGCCTTGTTCTCACCTTCGTGAGACCGACCCATCCGCGAGGAAATCATCATCTCAGCCCCCACCAGGGCGTCTGCATTTTCTTGAAAGGTTCAGGTCATGTCAAATATGGAGACATGGCGTGCCAGCCAGTTCAAGCAGGCCTCGTATTTTCGCAAGATTGACGCTGGTATTGATTTGCCATCTTGGGTCTGATCTGAGCTGGGAGCCAGAGAGGCAGAGGCGTGTCGGGCTTCATAGTTCGTCCACACGATGTGGTAAAGCAAAGCATCATAGGAAATTTTGTAAGAGTAGTGGCAGATATGATATGCATAGAATATTGACGGAATTAAGCTAGCAAGTGTCCCTTCTGTGGCTTGACGCGTGATGCCTACCTCAGTCCTCCAGCCAGCAAAATCTCCTGTCCCGTCATATATCCCGTCTTTGCCATCCTTGTTTCATGTCAGTAGTGGAATTTAGGGGATGGCTAGAGTTCTTACATTGTCACAACGTTTGCGACCTCTTCTGGCACTCCCAGACGGTGTACGGGGATGCTAGCCGCGATAGCCAGTCCTGGGTCTTCTTCTCTCAGAGCCTCAAGATCAGCGTTTTTCTCCCATGTCCTGCACCTCAAGTCAGTAAAATTCTGTTTCTTGATGGGGGAATCCGTACTGTGCCTTGGGAGTTGGTATCATGCCCGTGGATCCAATCAAGGCGGGAAGAACCTGTAATTGGAGGCTTAGCAGACTAACAGGGTTGAGGGCATGGAAGTGCCTTACGATATTGACGGTCACTCCCTCTGGCGCAAGCACCGTAGCAAGGTTCAGGCCCATAGAGCTGTCGAACGTTAGCCATGTTCTGCTTAGACATGGGAAAAACTCACCTGAGAGCTCCCTTGGTAGCTGCATAGTGGCATCCATTGATACCACCTCCTCGACTAGCAATGCTTCCAACGAGGATGACGCGGCCCCAGCTTTGGGAGCGCATGCCTGGGAGACAAGCCTTGGTGACCACAAACTGACTCCGAGCATTCACCTCCATCACTTCGTCCCAGTTGTCCTCCTCGATATTCTGGATATCGCGGATACGTTTTCCGACGCCAGCGTTGGCAACAAGAATGGACACTGCGGAGTGCCTTCCAGCCACTTCACCATGGCTCAACACATTGGGAACAAGTGCCCTCGTGGCATCACGGTTAGAGAGGTCTGCAGCAACACAGAAGAATCGCTGCTCTGGAAATGAAGCCTGAAGTTCAGAGGCCAGAGTCTGGGCCTTCTCCTGCACGTCGGGGGTGCCTTGTCAGCCCGGGTCTCGAACCAGGGATATCGACTGAGCCAAGACACTTACTTGACTCGAAGAATAGTGCAAAGCTACGTCGCAGCCCTCGGCAGCCAGGGCCCTAGCACATGCGGAGCCGATGCCTCCAATGTGTGGATGTTAGCTGGGGAAGGGCCCTACACACATGACTACATGGAGAGGGAGGGGTAATACCTTGCGCCCGTTACGAGGGCCAGACGACCCTGAACTCGATTATCGACTGGCTTGATGTGATATGTCGTCATGGTGAACAGCTGTGAGATGTTGGGATGTGGGAGCGGAGATGTACTACCGAGATGAGACCCGGATAAGAAGAAGCAGACGATGCACGAGGATAGAGTCAAAGCAACGACAAAGTGCGGGGTATTCTCGTCCGAAACGCCGATCCGCCGAAGCTATCCCCGGATTCCCCGCTAATAGCAAGGATCTCGAGAGTTTACTGAGACGACATGTTGCACAGCCACGATGAGAATGAACCATCTAGACAGATTGGGGTCATGGCACATGGGCTTCGAGATGTTGGATCGGGTGAAGCAGTGTGTTTTCTCGTTGTCTCTTGTCCATCTTGGACATGTCTTCCGAGTTTCGGCTATGCTGATTCAACTTGATGTTGCTAATGGCCAGAGAAGATAGATTTGAGATACCCTTCTATGAAACAGATATCTACTTAGCATACCAAGAGAGTTTGACCAATGATACCTGTTTGTGGAGTAGAGAGTCTGGGGAAATTAAGCTTAATTCTAGATAGCATCACGAACTAACGACGTCTAAGCCTGCCTGTAGGGACCGAACGATGACAACCATAGCCTCGCAAATGGACAAGATCTAGGTTGTTGCAGTCACGCATCCCTGTGCTCGCGTCCGAACATTCCCGATCTCACAGCCTTGACAATATCAAGATGCCGAGATGTCTGCGTAGGGTCTACGTGCCCTCTCGAGAGCGAGCCAGTCAAGAGGTTGGTTTCGGCGAGACAATACGCAAAAGAACCGGGATCCGGGCGGTTAGGTAACGAAATCCAATGCCAAGAGTCTGACGATGATGCAGTCTGGGGTCCAAAGTGTCCACTATATTCCTGCCATGCGACGGTAACATGCGTGGATTAAAAATCCCTCGTCGGAATAGAGGAGACAGGGTCGTATTTTGGGTCCCTTTTCCGTATGTGCCAGCCTTTGTGATCGAACGTTTCCGGCCCAAGTGAAACTGAGGGGGGCAACTCGGAGGGTATTTCTGTCTACCGAGCGGCGATCGAATCGTTGATGGTGGCACAACGCTGCTTGTATCTAGTTTAGCTGCGTAACAGTAGCGAACTAACTACCGCTGCTTATTTCTGACTCAATCTTGCCTCGGTATCCATTATCCACGTTTAATGGCCGGCGCGCGTAGATCTTTGTCCTCTTCGGGGTCGTCTACACCGAAGTTTGGATATCCCCGCCGTGTACCCTGATCCCAGCCTGACGAGTCATGACCCTCTCGCGACCAACAGCTGACTTGGCGTAAGGAATACTCGTTCGAGGTTTGTATTATGTATTTTGATCGTGACGGTATTGTATGAGCTATTAATTCGACTGCTGACTTGGGCTTCTCTGGCCGATAAAATGGCCACCAAACTTTGCACCAGGCGCGATATAATACGTAGTCGTCTCGTTGCCGCCTCGCGAAGCCGCTGATCCCAACCCTTATTCTTGGCAGATCCACCAATGCGCTGATGATTACAGGTAATACGCCGAGAGCGCAACACCATCCCACCTTGTCTAGAGGTCACGGATCACCAAGTCCAGTCCCAACTTCCCCGTGGGGAACCAGACCAGGGCACGACGGCTGTTGATCATGGCCGTTTCAACTTGCATGGGTGGGCTTGAACCTTGTAGACCTTCTGATGTCGTCGATGACTAGAAAAAGGGTCCCTCTCCCCCCGCTGTGAAAGAGGACAACAAGCATTGCTACACGTATTGCATCTTACACTCTTCTCAACAACGGTCTAAACCATCTGTCTTTTCTCTTCTCTACTCAATAACCTATGGGCTTCACTACTCATGCGTCGGGCACCAATGATCCGCCTGCAGTGCGGAATTGGCGTATCCATCTGATCGCCTTGGTGGCCAGCATGTCTGCGCTCGCCAGTGAGTCTATGACAGCAAGACCCCCTGTGATGTGTGAATGCTGAACTTTTGAAAAAAGTGGGATACGACACCGCAGTTATTGGAGGCACAATGGCTCTTGAATCCTTTATCCGAGACTTTGGACTCGACACGGCCGAGAAGACGGAGCGTGATACGCTCCAGGGCAACATTGTGTCGACGTTTCAAGCCGGTTGCTTCTTTGGTGCTCTCCTCACCTTCCCCATTGCTGAGAAGTGGGGTCGCAAAAAGACCATCATCGGCGCAGCCTTGGTCTTCTTGCTTGGCGGCACGCTGATGACGGCTGCCAATGGTAATATGAGCATGGTGGTTGGTGGCCGAGCCGTAGCTGGACTCGGAATCGGAGCCTCATCCCTGACTGTGCCTGTCTACATCGCCGAGACTGCCGTAAGTTTATTCATATCCTTGAAAAGTTCTGAATCTGACATTTATAGCCACCATCGATTCGTGGTCGACTTGTTGGTATCTTTGAAATTGCCTCACAGGGAGGTGGTATGCTTGGCTTCTGGATCAACTATGCCACCGATCGCACCATCGATGTCAACTCCAAGACTCAGTGGATCATCCCTCTTGCTCTGCAGCTGGCTCCGGGCTTGGGACTCGCCATCGGAATGACTTGGTGTCCCGAGTCTCCTCGATGGCTTGCACGTGGCGACCAGTTTGAGGCCGCCGAGAAGGTGCTCACCATGATTCGAGGACTCCCATCCGAGCACGAGTATATTCGTCATGAGATGGGCGAGATCAGAGCCCAGGTGGAGGAGAGAAGTACTAACAAGATGAGCAAGAGGGATCAGTTCAAGAAGCTGTTCCAGAAGGGCGTCCGCAACCGCATGGGTATTGGCATGGCCCTCATGTTCCTCCAGAGCTTCACTGGTGTCAACATCATCACTTACTATGCTCCCCGAATCTTTGAAAGTCTCGGAGTTCCAGGCACGTCGTTGAAGTTGTTCTCGACCGGCTTCTACGGGATCGCCAAGACACTTGGCATGTTCCTCTTCACATTCTGGGTGGTTGAAAAAGTCGGTCGGCGCAAAGGCTTGATCTGGGGCGCCGCGCTTGGCTGCATCCCCATGTGGTATATCGGAGGCTATGTAATGAGGGCTGACCCGGCAGCCGCCGCCGCCGCCGGGGTCGTCAACCGTGATGGCTGGGGATACCTGGCCATTGTGTGCGTCTACATCAACGCCGTTATCATCTGCGCGACTTGGCAGGGCATCACCTGGACGTATGCATCTGAGATCTTCCCGCTCGACATCCGCATGCTGTGTGTGGCTGTCACCACGGCCGATACCTGGTTGGGATCGTTCATCATTGCTCGATCGACGCCTTATATGATTTCTGACCTTGGATACGGAGCCTACTTCTTCTTCAGCGCCATCTTGGTGTGTATGGGTATCTGGTCCGTTTTCTTTGTCCCAGAAACGAAAGGTTGGTTCTTCTCCTCACTCTTGCTACTGCTTATTTGTGTGTACTGACGCATCTCTAGGCATATCTCTCGAAGAGATGGACGCCCTCTTTATGAAGCCAGTCTACAAGACGGTATGGGCACAAATACGGGGCAAAGAGGTGCTGGCCGCTGATCGCCCCGACTCTCCGTTCGATGATGACGAGAAGGCAAAGGAGCTCCGAATACCGTAAACATTTGGGCCCCAAGATGGATTCTATCTTTAGACTACATACCACTGAGGGCTATAGCAGGCACTTCGATGCAAGTCCGATCCGTTTAGCTGTTCTAGGGTAATAGACTTGAGTATTTCCATCATTCCGATGATTCCAGAAGCATCAAATCGAGCCTTAAATTAAGGTCCAAATTAGAGCTGCCACACCAAAACATTTTAGGTGCTTATCGCACACCCATGTCGCCCAGCCCAGGGAACTTTTGTTCGGGTGTGGGAGGGGGGAGGATCCTAGCCAGGGTACGAAGTAAGCAGGAGATTATTGAACCAAGGGCTGACTGATTGTTTATCGATAGGGATGACCTCGTTATTTCATCAATATTTTCTGCTTCTTCAAACTAAGCTCTCCCGACCGTGTGGTCGCTGCCCAGGATGGCAGGTCAATCTTTTGCTGACCGGGCCTTTTCCCCGCAAACTTTTCCCAGGCGATGAGATGGTTGTAGCCAAGCTTGGTAACTATTAATAATAGCCTTTATCTTTTCTCTGCGGATGGCTCCAACGGTTCGAGGTCGCCAAGACCATAGCCCATGTCCGCCAAGAATCCTGGCAATCCCGGTCGTTCCATTGGCTCCTGGAGCGACAAGCCATGGTCCGACGAGGATGGGAATGACCGCACTGTTTTCCCATTTGGTCCTTTTTGTTGTCTGCTTTTATTGCCAAGACATTGGTGTCGTGATCCACTCGCAGCCAACAAGAGAGACAATCGCCGGGGTGCTCGTGACGAGTCGAGTCGAGTCGAGTCTCGAGGCCAAGAGATTGCCAGCGGCGAAGGACAAGTTGCTGCTCGGAATGACCTTTTGCGAGCTTGGCTGAATGAAGTCTGGACAAGGTCTCCCTTTGTTTGTCGTTGCACCTCACATGCGCCCAGGCGCCCTCACCCGAGACCATGGACCACCTGTTTCCGACCGTGTCTCATGCTCCGGAGGTGGTACAGCATGGCCCGTCCGTGTACCCCGTATCCACTGTAGAAGAAGGATTCCACCGGCACTTGGCTCCTTGTACAGTAGCAAGCAAGCATCATGGACTGACCTGACGATGCTTCCATTATCTGTTCCCACTCGTATCCATAACGACCCGCTATCCCCAGATCCGCAACGCATGGTCCTTATCTTGACACGGACGGGTAAGCACCCAAAGCGTCAACGGCAATCTTGATGGGGCGATAGAACAGAGCAACAACATCAACAGGAGCTGCGGCTGAGGAAGCCGAGGGAGAGCGTGACGGGTGCGCATCGTATACGGTTTGCACCGGGATTAGAGCTCGTCATGAACTCCTTGTCCTCGCATTCGTGATTCTCGAAGCTGTCGCCGAGGGTCGAGATGGCACCCAAGCCTTCATCTCCTTCCATCTTGAGCCTCGACCCAGGGAGCGGCCGCGTCTCCCATGTCATCGGGTCGCGATAACCTCTGTGGATTTGTGGAGGCGAATTTGGGGTAATGACAGGTTAAACTGAGAGGAGAAGGAGGAAAACCGTTTGGAGAGTGAGCATTGCCACGATGAGGGTCAAATGAGGGCCAAAAGAGCACCACCACCGTACAGAACTGTGCCGTTCCCCCCTCTCGTCTCGGACGGTGATTAAGCTTGATGGTTAGCTCTCTTCTCGGATTGGTTCCGAAGGCGCCACCAAATAAGCCCAAGAACGTTGGTCCGCTCACCAGAACTAGGGTAGAGGCTTGGCTGCTGCTTGCCAAGTCGGACCCCAATCCGACTCCAACAGTGATCGATCTTAACACCTTCCCTTCTCAGTAGAAGCCCCGTTGCAGTAGAGACCACCGAGACAGCCAGAAAGGTCACGCGTCGAGGCAAGATAGCCAGCGATCATATCTCTTGGCCAAGATGCACCCAGCTCGCTCTGCCAAGTGCGGGGACCCTAGCCCGAGCTGGCCAACCATGCACCAGGAGACGGTAGGGGACAACGGCACTAGCCCTTGAGCATCTGGCTACTGGTCGTGTGTGTGTGTGCGGATGTGCGACAGCGCTTCCGCTGCCATCGCGTAGGAGGCGTCCAGACGATGGTCCGGGGCGTTTTGCTACTCAATACAGTCGCCGACTACTACGTAAGAGCAATCCTCATACGTGTGTTTCTGTCTCTCCATTGCACTTTGCTGACCGTGACACCAGAGCAAGCTTTGCTTCTTGCCCATGATCCCTGACTCGGGGTAGCACCAACCAGTCACACACACACACACACACCCCCTTTCAGCTGCGAGCCTCAATAGAAGCTTCGTTACCCTGGGGGCCGAATGCTTGGAACCTTTTGGCATCCCTATCTCGTCTGATACGGCTGGTGCATATCCCTTCTTGGCATTCACATGGTGCTACCACATACCCAAGACACCCCCAGGGCTCGGGATCGCCTTTGATCCTCCTCCTGCCCTTTTTGCAATGGGCTGCCGCTTGCTCCGTCGTACAGATTTTGCACTCTGCTGCTCCGTTAGATAAAGTGTCCCGTCCCGCCCGCGTTGGCTGCTGATCATCCCCCTCAGTCTGTGTCAGGCCTCCTCCTCTTCAAGACCCCTCAGAGTTCGACGCTGAGAGTCTACCTCTGTTTTTTTCTTATCCCTGTTACACACTCAAGCATTCAATTCTTTGCTGAATTCGTCTTTCGCCATGACATCCAAGGACGCCGAGCTCGACGTGGGCCCGGTGACGCCCCCTCTCAGCAATGATCCCGAGAAGGGCTCTGGCAATGACAACGAGATCCCCGATGACTTCCGTGAGAAGGATTTCATGACCCGAAATGGTCTCAACCTGCAGTCTTTCCAGCGTCGTAAGTTCAACCGTCAATGCGGCCTGACTCCCCTTAACGCGAGCTCTAGGTGACTATGGCACTGGTGGTGTCGAGCTCGATCGCTCCATGAAGAAGCGCCATCTTCACATGATTGCCATCGGTGGTTCCATCGGTGCTGGTTTCTTCGTCGGTTCTGGTAGTGCCATGACCAAGGGTGGCCCTGCCTCTGTCTTCATCTGCTTCAGTATCGCTGGTGTCATGATCTTTAACGTCGTGCACGCCCTTGGTGAACTCGCTGTCATGTATCCCGTCTCTGGTGGTTTCTACACGTACTCTACTCGCTTCATCGATCCTTCCTGGGGTTTCGCCATGGGCTGGAACTACGTGAGCTACCCTCGACTGCATCGAGCTGGACGCTTTCGCTAACGGGTCCCAGGTCTTCCAATGGGTCATTGTTTTACCGCTTGAGTTAACGGTATGCTCATTCACGGTTCAATACTGGAATAAGGACATCAACGAAGCCGTATGGATTAGTGTATTCTGGGTTGTCATCATAATCGTCAACATCTTTGGAACGCTGGGCTACGCCGAAGAGGAGTTCTGGAGCTCTTGCTTCAAGCTGGCTGCCATCGTCATCTTCATGATCGTCGCCGTCATCCTGATCTGCGGCGGTGGCCCATCCAACGGCAAGTTTGACACGTATCAGGGTGCCAAGCTATGGTATGACCCAGGCGCTTTCCAGAACGGCTTCCGTGGCTTCTGCGGTGTCTTTGTCACTGCTGCCTTCTCGTTCGCTGGTACTGAGCTGGTTGGTCTTGCTGCCGCTGAGTCAAACAACCCGGCCAAGGCCCTTCCCGGCGCTATCAAGCAGGTCTTCTGGCGTATCACTCTGTGAGTACTCAAGCCAACAGTGGTTCGTGACCCCTACTAACGTCTGTCAGCTTCTACATCGTCGGTCTTACTCTTGTTGGTATGCTGGTTAGCTCCACCGATGAACGTCTCCTCAACAGCAGCAACCCCTACAAGGATGGTACCTCGCCCTTCGTGCTCGCTGTCAAGGACGCTGGCCTCAAGGGTTACGACTCCTTCATGAACCTCGTCATCTGCGTTTCAGTCGTCTCTATCGGAGTTTCGTGTGTCTACGGAGGCTCTCGTACCCTGACCGCTCTTGCTGAGCAGGGCTACGCGCCCAAGGTCTTTACCTATATTGATAGGTCTGGTCGCCCTCTCATGTCGGTATTGTTCAACCTCATCTGGGGTGGCCTTGCCTACATCGTTCTGGCATCCTCGGGTTCTGTCGTCTTTGACTGGCTCCTGGCCGTCTCTGCTCTTGCTGCCCTGTTCACCTGGGGATCTATCTGCTTCGTACGTTGCTCCTATCACCACATTTTGTTCCATCTTGCTAACTGGACATGCCTAGGCTCACATTCGCTTCCGTACTGCTTGGGCTCGCCAGGGCCGTTCGCTTGATCAGATCCCCTTCCGGGCTTGCGGTGGAGTCTACGGATCGTATCTGGGCCTCTTTCTCTGCTTCATCATTCTTGCTGCCCAGATCTTTGTTGCCATCGCACCCCCTGGACAGACTGGCACTGGTACTGCCGAGGACTTTTTCAAGGCCTGCCTTGCCATTCCCGTCGTCCTTGCCTTCTGGGTTGCTGGATTCATCTGGAAGCGAACCGGCTGGCTCACCATCGACAAGATTGACCTCGACACCGGTCTCCGTGAGCATGACTGGGATAGCATCAACGCCTACCGTGCCAAGGTTGCCTCGTGGCCTGCCTGGCGCCGCGTCCTGCACAAGTTTATGTAAGATGGAAGCTTGGCTTCTATCGGCTCTGGCTTTGGTCTTGCCGACATGATCTAGATTGTATTTACCCCTCGTATGCGAGGATTATCTGATAATACCCGTCAATATATATCGCTTTCAACCACTCCTCGAACGAGGCTTGGCATTAGTGACTATACAAATCTATGACAACTCGTTTCAAGTGGCCTGTGGCTAATTTATAATATCTTCGTAAGTGCAGTTCTCACCAATATCGGTCGGCTCAAGTGGGATAAGTGGCGATAGACCGGCCATCCCACTTCATCCGAGTGGGATTGACGAAATAATCGCAGCATGAATTTGTCATTTCTGGCAGATATTTCAATCTCTCGGAAGGGCGTGTACTACATCAGGGATTCTGGGCTTGTATATATTAAGATCGATCGGCAGGCACACTTCTGATGTGGTACTCTTGACGCTTAACACTCCACCACGACATAAACACCAAACAACAAGTCACCATGCTCGACGAAACTTTACTACACCTTTTCTCTGATGCAGAGGAGAATGGAAGTAGCTGGTCTGATGCTGGTTATTTGCAGCATTATCAACAGCACTTATCCCACCTCGAAACTGGATCAAAATTAAGTCTTCTCCAAGAGTTACTTTGCGTTCGATCACCTGTGCCGCCTCTACCGGAAGATATTCTCCAAAAGATCGACTCTATCCTCTTGCGCACTAGAGATCACCGTATCCTCACCCAAGCCTCCTCGTTGACTCCATCACGGACGATTCGACATGAACAAGGCGGAGCTACCAACCTTTCACTCTGGAGAGGAGATATCACCACCTTGGCGGGTATCACTGCAATTACAAACGCCGCCAACGGCCAGATGCTTGGATGTTTCCAGCCGACGCATCGGTGCATCGATAACATCATCCATTCGCGGGCAGGGCCTCGCTTGCGGGATGAGTGCTTCCAGCTCATGCAGGATAGGGACAAAGACCTTGGCGCGGGTGAGACGCTTGTCACTCGCGGATATGATCTGCCTTCATCGTATGTAATTCATACGGTAGGCCCACAACTCCGTCGTGGTGCCTCCCCGACCGAGGTTGAGAGGAGACAGCTCACCAGATGCTACGAGTCTGTTCTTGACGCTCTGGAGCTGCTTCCAGCTGAAGAAGATGGTAGAAAGGCGATTGCACTCTGCTGTATTTCGACAGGACTGTTCGCGTTTCCAGCCAAAGACGCAGCTGAGATTGCAATCTTGACGGTATTGTCGTGGCTCGACGATCATCCATCAACGACAATAACCGACATTATTTTCAACACCTTTACCGAGTCTGACACCGGAATCTATTCAAAACTTTTTGAAGCTTTACCCACAGACTGGACCCCTCTCAGTGGAGAGCCCAAATCGACACCG
Organism: Fusarium solani; assembly: GCF_023522795.1. Classification (NCBI taxonomy): domain Eukaryota; kingdom Fungi; phylum Ascomycota; class Sordariomycetes; order Hypocreales; family Nectriaceae; genus Fusarium; species Fusarium solani. Next base: position 3,377,993 of record NW_027072151.1, read on the forward strand.
CTTGTTGGATCCTTGGCTTTGGCTCGCGAATGGCTCGACGATGCAGACGCCGTGTTGGTGACTGCGGGTGCTGGACTATCGGCCGCTGAGGGCTTGGACTATCACTCTCGATCGCTGTTTGCGGAGAACTTCCCTGGATTCCTCAAATATGGGTTGACGTCCCTGTACAGTGTCTTTGGTTACAATGACTGGCCGTCAGAGGAGCATCGATGGGGCTACTTCTTTACTCATCTTAATATGGTGGCCAACTGGCCCAAGATGCCTTCTTACCAAGCCCTCATATCGCGGCTGAACAAGTTTGGCCCTGACGCTCACGTCCGCACATCCAACGCAGATGGAATGTTCTTGGCCAACGGCTGGTCCGAGAAGCAGCTGTCCACTCCTCAAGGCTCTTACGCATACCTACAGTGCCTGGAAAACTGCAGATTCGAGGCCACAGTTCGATCCGCGCCTCTTGTTGCTGACGCGATCCCACACTTGGACAAGGTTACCCAGAAGTTGATGGACTCGAGCAAGGTTCCGCGGTGTAAATATTGTGGAGCGAAGATGAGCATTTGCGTTCGGGCGGGCCCATGGTTCAACCAAGCCCCCTTCAAAGAGGGCGAGGTCGCGTGGAAGTCCTGGAAGTCAAGGATTCTTAGGGAAAAGAAGAAGCTGGTGATCCTGGAGCTTGGTGTCGGGATGAACACGCCTGGTGTTTTGCGATGGCCCAACGAGGATCTTGTTTTCAAGGGGAACGGCTTGGTCAAGCTGGTGCGTGTTGGATTAGGGCCAGAGGCGGTTGTATCATGGGACCAAGAGGATGGAGAGCTTAGCACGTATGTAGATGGAGATATCAGCCAGATCATGCCTTTGTTGGTGGGCGATGCTTAGAGTTTGCCGTTGGAGACGCGCGCCTACGAGTTGCACGTTGGTCGCCCGCCATTCAACTTGGGTGTTTGTTGACTAGACCACTTAGAAATAGAACAAGAGGGAAGTCAAACGAGTCAAACAAATGTCTTTAATCATGGCCACACGTGATGTCTTGGCGAGGTCACACGTCATCTTGGGAGGCTCTGGAGAGGCTCATTTGCCAAGCGTGATGCTGACATGGGTTTCACGGGTTCTCCGGAACGCCCGCGTGGCTGTGCGCCCCGCCGTGATTGTCTGCAGGTGAGTTGCTGGCCACAAAAAGGGCGCACAGCCGCCTTTCGTGAGAGGCTGGAGATTTCAACTTGTTCTTTGAGACTGAGGCACAAGCAGAAGCAAAGTCTACGATGTACTCAAGTTGACGACAAACAATGGGATTCGAGGCCCTTTCTAAACTCGCTGCGGCCGGTGAGGCTGCCTATCACAATCTATCCAAGAAATGGTGAGTCTCGATTGTCTGTGCTCTACCTAGGTCAAGGCAAACTGACACGGTGGCACCGCAAAGGGAGGACCGAAAAGCGCGATACGCACAAGATGAGCAGGATGCAAAGCTCAGAGAAGAGATTCGCTTGCGAAATGAATTTCTCGGTCTAGTCACGAGCAAGATGACGGGCGACTCAGCCCACGAGATGGCTCCTCTAAGATGCGACCCTCGCAGCAATCACAAGGCCGTCTTCCTGGTGACGACGCCCATCTCGTTTGGAAAGTTTGCGTTGTCCGAGGCAAGCTACAAGCTCTTGGCCAGGCACGTCGGCATGAGCCTCAACAGCGTGAGCCACTGGGCTGTCTGCGTGATCGACAGGGGGCTAGGGAAGGATTACTGCTACGATTTAATGAGCGACCGTCTGGAATTGAGTGCCCTGGGGAAAAACTACTTTCGTGTCGCTGTGATTACGCCCGAGTTTATTGACACGTGGAGTTCTTGCTATTACATTGGCGAAACAACAAAATCGCATCAGGAGATTCAGGACCTAGGTAAGCTGAAGGAAGAATATGGGTAGCTGGGGGCTTCTAACATCTTTTCTAGGCCGACATCACATGGAACTGAATCCCCGATATCATTTATTATCTAACAACTGCCAACATTTGGTAGACACGCTTGTTAAAGAGCTATGCAACGGCAAGGTCATCAGTCAAGCCAAGTTGGACGAGGAACTATCTCTAGCCTCTCCAAAAATTGCGCGCGATCTGATGATAGCGCGACTGAGATCCAAAATGGACGTGGGAGGTGAGAGCGAGGACAGTCCCTCTGTTAAGGAATACCTGGGGGCATTGAAGAAGCACTGGGGAGATAAGTGATATGCTTGCGATTGGGAGTTTTCTGGGATTCGTTTCATCTGGAGGCCAATGAAGCTTCTAGAATCGGACCAAAATGGGAGTGTATTCATTGGGGATAGACCATAGGATCTAGCACTATGTTGCTACCTACTTAATACATGCTTTTAGACAACAAGGTGCCCAGACTGTTCAAAGTCTCAGCAACGCAGGTCGGACTAGGTTTCAACAAGTACTAAGTCGGCTACTCATCAGTAGGCCGTGGCGATACAACGGAATGTGGGAGATCCGAAGTGCTTACCTCCATTATCACTGTCGGTTCTCAATCTCATATACCTGCATGTCGTCCTTTGTCTCCTTCCTCGCAACAAAATTGTCTGTATCAGGTTGCTGGAGGTCTGTGATGTAGGACTGGAACTTCCACGCAGCCAGCTTCTTCTCAAATAGCTCATCAAGCTGTTCCAAGCTTCTCCCTCTGGTCTCTGGAATGAAGAAGAAGGTGAAGGTAGCCAAGATCAAATTGCCCCCGGCCCAGATATAACAATACTTAGGGCCCCAGTTGAGAGCCTCGGGGTTGATAAAGTAAGGTGAGCAGAAGGCACTTAACCATGAAACGAGAAAACTGGCACCTTGTGAGAAACCAACTGTCTGTGCTCGGAGTCTTTGGGACGGTATCTCTGTCTGAAGAGCCCATAGCACAGGACCTTGGCCAAGGCCGTATACCCAGACAAAGACAATGCTCAGCCCCACGAGGACCTTTCCTGCAGCAGGTGATCCAACGGGGGAGACGGTGTAGGCAATCGCCATGCCCAGCATGCACGCCGAGTTCACCACCGAAGCAGCCATCAGGAGATGTCGGCGATTGAGGAACCGCACCGCCGGGAAAGAGAGCAGATTTCCCGTTAGGGCGATCGCTATAGATACCGTTACCCACATGAAGGGGCTACCAATCCGTGCCTGGACGAAAAAGTATACCGAGAAGGCTGAGATAAAGTGAACGCCAGTGGCCGCCTGAGCAACAGCGGCTGCGATGCTGAGAAGCGTACGTCGGAGGTCTGTACCGCGGAAGGCGTCCAGCAGGTGTGTCGAGGAGCGCATCTCGGTCTCTTCAAGCCAGGCATTCTTCATGATTGCAATATCATCACGCAGTCGGGCTTCGTCAGTTATGTTTCGCAGTTTCCGGATAGCTGCTTCGGCTTTGTCGTCCTGGGCTTTCGAGATGTAGTAGCGGGGCGTCTCTGGAAGAAATATCAAGCCAATGGTCATCAGCACTGGAATGGCAAACATGACCGCGAGCGGGATCTGATAAGACAGTCGGCTGGCGAGAACTTGAGTAGAGTTGTCGACGACAATGCCCGTCAGCGCCCCGAGGTTGATCTGCATTACCACCATGCCGATGGCCGCACCTCGAAGATACGCTGGGGTTGACTCTCCGATGTAGATTGCAGAGTAGGTGCTGTAGAAACCGTTCGAAAATCCGAGAAGGATACGACCGAAATAGAGCGCAGCGATATTCGTGCTCCCAATCTGAGTGGCGACGGAAACCGCACCCACCAACGACGCGGTCCATAGGCCGACCCTGGGGCTAATGAAGCTTCCGAACTTGAAGATTGCGATGCAGGCTGCCAAGGCCCCGAGACTGATCAGACTCTGCAGCAAAGTCTGCACCTTGGTGCTGATGTTGTACCCGATGGGGTTGGCTGGCTAGGTCAGAAGAGGCCGTTCAGCATCCATTCCATTTGCAGGCACAGGGACAGGGACTTACATCGACATAACCAAAGACGGCCAGAAATCCCGGCATAGACTGGAACCCTGCAATGGCGGCAGAATCGTATCCGTATTGGAATTGAGCCAAAGCGATGAAGAGGCAGATTGCAATCAATCGCTTCTCGCCCCAAACAGAGCGAAGCCGAGCGTTGGCGGGAGACTGTGGCTCCATAGTCGTGAGAATGCAGAGATGGTTGACAATGAGGTTCTATAGGAGAAAAGGGGCAAAGAGGAGTCATACCCTCTCTTGGCAGTGGGAAGGAAAGGTCACCGATTATATCAATCTCGACCACATGCCCCATCACTCGGATCCATTTCCCCAGAATACTTCCCCGCAATCGCATCGATCTTGATGCAACGATAGCATGGATCTGATGCCGTTGGTTTAGCGCGTTTGTAAGGCAGGTTAGGCTTTCATCGGAGCCAGTCCTCCGACCGAGCTCCAGTTGATGATCTCGGCAATCTCTCAGCCACTGCCGATGTAGCCTGTCCGTATAAAGTACACTGAAGCATTTGTGGGGGCAATATCGCAAATATGGTGACCCGAGCTCTGATGGAGCGTATGGAAATCATGGAAGCGGCACTTGAAAGCTCATGGGTAAACACAACCATCAAAAGGCTCGCGCCCAACTTACCACACTTCGTTTCTGCAGCAGAATCAGACGTACGAAATACATGACATGTATGGGTGTTGTCTTGATAAATGTCTGTATAAAGAGGTATGGCAGGGGTGGTCTCGGCACCAGTGTTCTCGGAGCCATACGTCCGAACTGTAAGTTTGTAACCCGCCACATGTCAGGGTGAAGAGCGAAATGGTCCAATCAACGGCAACGAGCTTCTACTACTTCGGGACCATCCGAATGATGAGAATCCGAGTGTTGGGACGCCCCCAGTTGATAGGCGCATATTTCGATTCGATACTAATACCCTTCAGGAGAACTCGACCAAGCATCCACACTTCGCCTACCAGAGGGAGATCAGTCTTGTAGAACGAGAAAGGTTCAATTGTATCACCCTGCTACCATCATCAATTCGGTCTTCTGGAAACACGCTCCTCGTGATATGGCACACTTCCAACATGGAGTCCTCTTTGGCTTATGTTTGTCTCGTTGCTTGCGTAAGTGCAACATGTTCTCTTTGCACCCTTTACGAGATATTTTGCGCCCCGTTCAGTCCTATTCCTGGCCCATTCCTTGCAATATATATAAGGCTTATCAAGGAAGTATATCTCGGAGGATATTCCAAAACGATTATTCAGCTCCATCAACAATATGGTGGGTAGAGCTGTTACGCAACGTGCTACAATATATTAATAGTGTTGCAGGGCCCATTGTCCGGATAGCTCTGAAAGAGTATTGTATCGATGATCCTGTGGCTGCCAAGATAATCTATGGGAGCCAGTCGTAATCCCATTAACCCGCTACCAAATATGGTCAGTCAGAGACTTCATTTGGGTTTTCCATGTTTGGGTCTGACGTTTTTATTCCAACAGTTTGGCTAAGGCTCGCTAGTTGGGCTCCGTTTCAAGTTACAGGGTTTTCTAGCATTGAATTCACAAATGTGTTCTATCAAAACTGTCTTCTTATCCATTATGCACAATACTTGATGCCTCAATGACACCGGAGCAATGGCACATAGCTCGGACGTGTTGGTTTCCCACACATTTGCTTGTCCTCTATGTCAGTGCTCTCTCGACAAAGGGTCATATTTAATTGACCTATATTGTCTTGTTAGAGCTAGACAGGATGCTGAAACCGAGTAGGTATTATGGCTTTTGTTTCACCTGTCCCATGTCATATGTACTTAACTACCCGGAAGTAAACTCCCTCAGTGAAGGAAACATCACATTAAAGGTCGATCATCAGCTATCGAAGGCGGAAGGGCCTGAATTAGTGACTTTGGTTTGTTAAAGCAAGATGGCAAAGAGTTGTATGACTGTCCCAGGCACGCAGCGTGGGGGAGATAAGGACCTTGAAGTGTCTCCCCCATCTGACACAGGTCGGACGACCTGCTTCGCTGGCACTTTAGTCTGCCTGTCGATCCTTCGGCCGAACGTTAGCGGCTGACAGAGAGAAAATGCCTTAGGGGTGGACCTCGATGGTCTCAAGGCTAAGCACTCAAATACAACCTCGCAGCACCATTTATTTCGTCCAGAGCCGGAGTCATCGTGTGTGCCAGCAAATGGTATTAACCCGCCAATGGCAAAACTAAACTTGGATCCTATCGACTCACATCCTGCGAGTATGGGTCGTGCCCGACCGTGGCGGAGTAAAAATAGGAGGATTGTAGGGTTGTAATGCTCCTTTGGGTAGTCGCCGACTCTTGACCCAATCAACAAAGATGCTGTGCCAAATTAGGAGACACCGCTACTCTTTGGCCAACAGTGTGACGTTGCGGGAGAAAGAAGGTCCGTTCTGACACTGGGCGAGGTGACATTTTCCCACATTCACTTCGCCTGCTGAATCGGCTGGTGTCTGAACCGAGCCCTACGAGGCTAGACCACGACCTTGAATGGACCCCAATTAATAAGGGCAGGGTTCTCAGTGGATTTGGCAATCGCGCTACGCGAAATGATGCTGCTTTGCTGCTCGATTAGCGTTCCAGACCTGGCTAGTGACGCTGGGCACAGGCTTAATGAAACACCTCTAAGGCAGGACAAGGCAGATTGGCAGAGCAGCTGAAAAAGATTTCATGCAAAGGTCTGAGGACCCTAGCACTGTTTCGAGACGACGCAGGGATTCATAAGCCGAGTCGTGCTACAGGGGCATGTCATTCGGCCAAGACAGGCTCGCCGAGGTTTCAAGGCATCCCAAGTTTGCCCTCGTGTCAATCTCTTCGTATACGGGGCGAATGGGGGGACAATCAGCCCCATAAGCATTAATGCGAGATGGGAATAGCTCATGATGGACCCCTACGCCAATCTTCAGCTCCAAGGCAGGCTTTGTTGAGGTTAAATACGCAGTTGGTCCCCTCGTGGCTTGCAAGTTGCTGCTTGTTGGTTCTCACCCATCGATCCTTGTATCACGAATCCTCTTGATCCTTCTCCGTTGAACACCTCGTCCGTGCCTCTCTACACCCATCACAATGCGCTTCTACCAACTCCTCGCCGTCGCGACTGCTGTCGCTGCCGCTCCCGCCCCCGAAGGCGGCCTCGACGAGCGCGATCTCCAGGAATGCTACAAGGTCGCCACCTCGATGCTCCCCAAGTTGACCGCGATCCCTACTCCCGACGCGACACTCTCTTCGTGGATTATGCGCCAGACCAACCTCGTCACACAGACCGACGAGTGTGTCATCCCTCACGTCACCGGTGACATGGCCAAGGAGTACAGCTCGTACGCTTCCGAGCTCTCCAGCTGGTACGGCGAGCAAGTCAAGGGCTACTCGAGTCTCCTCGACGCCTGCAGCGACGTCCCCGAGATCCAGAAGCAGATCGAATCTATTACAGAGTCCGCCACCATGTGCAGCTCGATGCGCTGGGCCTCCGAGACTGGCTCTGCCTCGTCCAGCGACAGCAAGGACAGCGATAGCAAGGACGACGACAATGCTGCCAGCAGCGCCCCTATCAAGGTCGGCATGGCCGCTGCTGTTGCCGCTGTCGCTGGCGTCTTTGTCGGCATGATCTAGATGGAACTGGGATAACAATGTTTAATGGATAGGAGGTCTAGCGATTGGCGTCTTGCGGGTGTGCTTTTGCGCTTGGAATGAGGCTCGGATATATCTGGAAGGGGTCATTCAATACAGATTTACTGGCGTACTCAGAGTCAAATGTCATACAAATGTCTCGCATATCTCCTTGTGCTTGTGAATTGTGGTCCGAAGGAACCTCGATGTGCAACCATTGACTCTCCAGAGCAAGACATTGACTATGATCTCGGCTCTTGGATCTCGGGTACTTGTTTCATGGGAACCTGCGACTTGCAAATGTTGGATGCCGCATAGCCGGCTCGGAGGCCAAGTGTTGTGTGCTGAAGTCCAAGCACCACGATCGACTGCCATTCCATGACAGCTTCATTCTCTGAACTAAGCAGTGTATTCTAGATATCATGCCTCTGTCGATTATAATGAGTAATATATAGCTCAACCATCCAATCTATCAGTCCACTCCAGTCTCACTCGCTCTCATCTCTCATTCTCTCACCAAGACCTCTCGTTAAGATCAAGCACTGGGTGGAGCCAAGCCGTGCTCCGTAGAGGCACTCCTGGCTCAAGGCTGAGGGCGAGCTCTGTGAATTTGTCAGTACGCTGCCATTTTTCCTGCGAGGGGACAACTAACGTACTTCTTGGATTTTGGGTCGGTTCTTTTAACTCTTTTAGCTCCTTTCCGGGCGTCATTCCCGCCGCCGCTCTCTCAACTAGTAGGATCAATGCTACACGAAGAGACTGCCAGCTGGACTGACTGTTAGTCATTGCCTCTCATTATTTCGGGGAACTTACCAGACCGTGATCCAGCATAGATATGGATCAGAAATACGTAGTTCAATCAGTCAAAATTACCGACTCCTGCCCGTCATCATTTTCATACTGACTCGAGTCATCGGTTGACTCCTCAGCTTTGTAGAGCCTTCGCCAAAGCATGGTGCCATTTCCTGGGTCCATGATAACTGCATAGTGCGTCTCGTCAACCAGTATGTTGTCATCTTGTAGGAATCGGAGGATATCGCGGAAAGTGATGATTGGATCTTGATGGCCGAATCGTTGTTGACACTTCTTGACTCGCTTCTTCCAGAGGCGGTCTAGATGACCCTTCCTCTCCAATGAGCCATCGACGAGCGCTGCCATTGCGGTTCCGTCATCTCCCGAGGCTAGGTCTGCAGCGGCTTGTTGGAGTTTAGTGGGATCCTTTTCGTCGTGGCCGTCGTGGTTGAAGGCTGTTAGGAAGGTATCAGAGTCGCGAACAAGCGATTTGCGATCGTCTTTTTCCACAACGTAAACTCTTTCAGGTGTGCAAAAGACAAGATAAGCTGCGGTTGATCTGGAGGTGGAAAGGATCTTCAAGATGTCCTGAATATGACAGTCTTGGATTTCTGATGCTGTCACGTCGGTGTCGGGCTCTTGATAAGTCGGGCTGTCTTCTCCTGGAGTGGGATCCAGTAGCAGCCCTCGCAACGCGCTCGAGATGGATCGTCTTTTCCCAAGAATGACCTTGACCTGATGCATTCTGAAGGAGACTCGTTGTCTCAGCGTGTCTCTGCAATGGTATGGCCGAAAGTTCAAGCCCATGCTAAGGCCCTTTCTGACGCCTGTCAAAACTCCAACATAGCCGAGATAGGTGACTGTGGTCGCAATCACGGGGCCTCCAGTTTTCCGAACAAAGTCAAGCTCAACAATGATCTGTCTCAGAAGATCCATGCCCCAGTCGAGAGTCCGGAAGTGAAGCATGCGGCTTGATTGCTGATCTGGGCCATCGGCCAGGTTCAAGGTGCGTACGCCGCCACTGGTGCATCCTAGCAATATATCCAGAAGAACATTGAAGGCGACTAGGGCGTGCATGGGAACGCCCATGGCCTTGGATATACCCACTAGCTCGGCATTCTCCTCTGGCATGTATACTCGGCGCAGGATACGCGGGGATACAGAAGCCATGAATTTCCCAAAAGACTGGCCAAGTAGGTCTTTGAGAAGGTCGTTGAAAACAGTGTTTATGTTGCATGAGATGTCGGAGCCTTGGAAATGAGGCACGATATGTGCATAGCGCTCCTCTGGCGGCTGCGAGAGGTCGACCACGAACCTGGGGATCTCGGCGGCTGTCGACATTTTCCTGGTAAGAGGTGACGACGAACATGAGGCTGAAGCGGTGTGAGGCTGATGCCTGGAGGTGTAGGTGAGATGTAAGACTTTGGGAGTTGCCAGCTCACGAAGCATTTGCGTATGCAGATTACCTAATCTTGCATGAATGCCAACTGGACTGATTGTTGTTATTAAACAGGTGCCCAAAAGTTATTGTAGGCGCAAGCCAATGCGATAATAAGCTGATGCCCTTGTTTTTCGTTTGCATTTGTTTGTGCCGGTTTGGGTAAAATGACGTTTGCCTTGATGCCTCTATCCCCGCGCACAATGGAACAACAGCCATCGGGCCATAACTATTACCCGTTGGCTCATGTGGGCCAAGGCCCAGGCGAGCCAACCTAGAAAAAGCTCAGAGAAAGCAGTTGGTTCACGAGGGGACGGACCCTGCAGGAGCTCATTGCTCCAGCCGAGGTGGTACTCTTCACCAACAACTGGGCCAAGATCGGGACCAAGTCAGGTTTGGCCTCTACTCTCGCCAAAATTACAGGGGTAGGTAAATCTGCCCTCGTCAATGGCGTACACGCATACAAGGCCCGTGTTGCAGAAAAGATGTCTTGGGGGGCGCATAGGAAAACCACGAGGGCCGAAGACAGGGCATACTCGCTTATGGGGATTTTCGGAGTCCCATGCCAACCCTATATGGTGAGGGACATCGTGCCTTCGCAAGGCTCCAGCAGGAGATCATGCGGATATCCCACGACCACAGTATTTTTGCCTGGCAGAGGAAGAGCCTAACGGCCGGATTCACGCATCAAGAATGGGAGTACGGAGATGACGAGTGGGTCGCGATATTCTTGCATCTTCAGCTAGGAGGATTTCCTGGGCAATTCATTAGAACGAGTTTCCGGAACCACATGCTTGGACGCGGGATCGTTCCTACTGTGGAATACGAATCAGAGCCTATCTGGGTGTCGTTGAATGATGACATCTCGCCCCTCCTATGGAAGTCTTCAGGGACACAGATTTCTCCTTTCCTACAACTGCCACCTTCCAGACCAGATCGCGACGACATAGTGAATATCATCATGGAACAGCGATTCCGGCACATCACCATTCTCAACGTATGTCCAAATGAGGCGTTCTCCGGTGCTAACGAGGTCTCGTTAAAAAGATCTGGCGACGCTCACGAATGGCTGGCCGTCATGGTCGTTCAAACCGAAAGGGGGAAGGACCGCATGATAGTTGCCTTCTGGGTAGATCGAGATCACCTTACTGCTGGGTATGGCACAGCCCTGGATAGCGACGACGCCGACACATTGCACACCAGGTTTTTGACGACAGGCTGTACGCTCAGCAAAGGCCTGGTCACGATCCCGGTTGGCACCCCGGGAGAATCTTTCAGTAATAGGGACGGCTTTTTCGTATCACTGGAATGCGTGGGAGCACTGGCGTACCGCTTCGTTCTTGGGCCTTGTATGCGTGATGGAAGAATCGACTTTTATGCAGGGATGGGAACCCAGGTTACTGGGGGATGTAATGTGTGGCTAGGGGGCGCTGGGCCAGTGAGTGTGTGGAGTTGTGACATGTTGGGGTAGCAAGGGAGGTGAAGTAAGGAAGGTCGACGAGCGCAGACCAGCCCGTGGTGCGGGAGAACAAAGGCAGGAGGGGACTTCATGGCCCCAGCTGCCTGGTGCCCTTAAAAATGCAGCATAATGGGACATCTAACTAATGTACTGGCCTGCGATTCGCTATCCTGTCATGAACCCACGTGATCACGTGATCCCCCTTGAACCAAAAGAGGTCTGAGTTGTATGTCCTGGTTCTCCCTTCTTTGGTCCATTCTCCCTTCACCATTACCTGGAGTTAGGGGCGCATCGTCCTGTAGAAATACCTTCCTAGCCTCCCGGAAAACGTACAAAAGCCCAGCACAGAAAATAAGTTGCATCCCAAGAAACCCAAACAAGATGCCCGGGTACATTCCACGAAGCCTCTTTTGAACAACCCTCCAGGTAGCCGAGGCCGGATAGACGCCGCATTCGCCGCCGGCATTGCACTGTCGGTAGCACCCGGCGCGATTGAGAATCCCGGCCTGGGTACTGAAGATGATAAATGCAAACAAGAGCACAGATATGGCGTCCATCGTCCCCGTCACATACCTTTTCATGGGGTTCGACAGATCGCCCATTCGATTTACAAGCAGCTGCGCCGCGTATTTCACCACGTAGATCAACACCATGATCAACTTAATCACCGTGCGGCAGTTGAGCCCTTCGGGCGGGACCGCAGCTGACAGCAATATGGCACCAGCGGACCCAGTGGTGACGATGAGAAACGCCACAACGTCGAGAACCCGTCGCCAGAATGTGGGAGGGGCGTTGTATTGTCGTGGGGGCCTTGCGTATTGCCGATCTGGCCTCCAGTTAGGAACTGCCCCGTTGCTGATCTGTTGGTCGGGATCCCTCTTAGCCCAGTTGGTTTGCATTCTGTCTATGGCATCATCTGCCTCTTGGTGGAGAAGGCTCTTTTCAAATTGCGCAAGGAACCGCCTAGCCGTGTGGGGTGACTGCTGCACGCTGATGATGGAGGCAAGGAGGACGTTGGGGACGATATGTACCATAGTCATAGATGAGGAGAGACTCCAGATGTCTATATGCTGAGGTTTGGCCACATCGAAGGTTTCGGCGTCAATATAGACGTACTTGAGCATGACGGCCATAGAAAAACCGAAGATGGCGACTCCCACTGCCCAGAAGTTGGAACCACGGTCCGCAACAAGGGCTAGTGCTGCAGCTTCGAAGGCAGGCCGGTTGGCTGCTTCGCATCTGAGATAATTTTAGTAACTAGACCATCTGCGCAGGAGAAAAATGGAGCTTGACGGGAGATGAATTACGTTATCAAATCTTCGATCTCTTTTGGATGGCCGTTTGAGGCGTATGACAGGTACACCAAAGCGATGAGTTTGGATCTCCTCTCAACCTCGATCGGCTCGCCTTCGGCTTCCGCCCTCTCCCTTTCAGCCATAATCTCCTTCGTCCTTTTTAGGACAACCATGCAGGTCGCCAACGTAAAGAGATAGCCGCTCATCGAGTCAATAGGGTCCCCAATAAGGTGCAGAACCGCAAAAACCTGCGTCTGCCAGCCAGGAATGATTTGGGGACGGGGGAAGCTCGGAGATCAGCTGCAACAGAGGCAGTTTGAAATCGATCAGCCGGCTGAAGATGATAGCCGCCGTATAGGGCGACCAGCGGCCGAGACTCTGAGCAAAGAAAGATTTCTCGCCTTGGAAGAGTGCGTTGGCAACGGCATCCCTTAATCCGATACCATCCACTAGATCGTGGGGACAGGTCTCGTTGAGTTTACCGATCAGGTCGATGAGAGCGGCCGTGCTGAAGTGAGGCAGCGGAGTGTGAGTATAATTGCTGCAGGCCATTTTGGTGACTGGAGTGTGAGGCTTGAGTGAGTGGTCGAGAGTGATTCAGCACTCCAACGAGGAAGAGAGTATTACTCGGCCTTATTTGAGATCTCAGTGCAGGGAGATTTGGTCCGATACTCATGAAGGTGCAGGTCAATGTGTCGTTCTCAGCGCTGGCGATAAGGGCTCTCTTATGTCCCGTATGCTGTACCTAATCTCGAGTAAATAGAATTGAGGCATAGCAAAGATTTCAGCCCGAAGGCATAGCCCCCAACAAGTCCAAGCCGAAGGCATAGTCCCCAACAAATCCAAAGGGAAAATCGCTATCGCTTGAACAATGTGCAGTTGCCCATTGGTTGCATTTGTAATATCACAAACGGCATGGCTTGGACTATTGGTGATATATTGCAGCCGCTGGAAATTCGGCAAAATGACAAGACTCAATCAGTTCATATAGCGACAAGTATTGGCTAGAAGTCAGTCACAAGGCCATAGCCAAGGTGCATTTTCGTTTCAGCTGGTGGGGGTTTGGTCATTTTTTCTGCACCCAACTCAGCCTTCATGCTGTGTTGTACTCGGTCTAGAATGGCACTCAACCCCCCGTATTTTTGCTGGCTTGGTACGAGGCAGGCCCCCCCGGCCGCTAAAAGTGTCGGCGTAAGAATTTTCCCTCATAAGGCCGGATTGTCAGACAATTGGCTCCACAGGGATCAGAGATGGCATTGGTAAATTGATGAGAATTATCTAAAGATCAAGAACTTCTCGAGAGGATACACCGAGGCGGTCCAGCTCTTTTTGATAAATGAAAGTATTGCCTGTTTAGGAATAGGCAGCTGCAGCAGTGGGGCAGGCTACTTGTGGGATAATCGATGCCATTGGCGCTTAGTGCATCGTGGAAGAGGAGCAGACGGTGCGTCGCCCGAGTCACTCATTGCCCAAATCAAGTGCGCGGCCTCCTACCGCTGATATTGATGCCGAAAATCTTATGGATATGGCGGTGATGTCTGAGCCTTGTTTGAATGAGCGAAGAAAGCCCCCTTTCGGCGAGAATATAGAGAATGTCTGCCCACTGGCCATATCTTCGAATCTTGTGTTTCTTAAAGATGTTGAAGATGCGGGTCCAGTCAAGTACAGGAAACTGATTGAGAGACTGTTGCTGAGAAACCATGTCGGCAGTAGCATTGTCGTGGTAAAGAATGGACTGGCTGGCATACTCTAGAAGGTTTACTGCTTTGTCACGTACTCTTGAATGCTTGGTTCCCCATCAGACTGTTGTTTGCTAATATCCGAATCCCCACCCGAATCCTTTCACTCGCGCCCTAGGCCTGCGCCTGCTAGCTACGGCTGGCTTCCAGTAGCATCTCATGGGATACAGGAGAGCCAAAGACAACCTGCTATGACGTATGACATGCCATCAGGAAACCATGGGGTGTGGCCTGGGAACTATGGGCTTCCACAGGATCGTCAACCACCTCAAAGCTATGAATTGCAACATGACTCTATCCCACCTGAGATGGAAGGAAGCTCCCCAGACTATTAGCCAACATCGAGACAGCCAAGCGAGAGAGTCTACAGATTGTGGCAGAGTTGAAGGTATAGAAAGAAAGCAAAGAAAGCATGGGTTTGAGAACTTGTGGACGAGACTGGAGTTCTGATATTACGCGACCAAGGCTGGGCTGAACTCCAGACCGCCACTTTTTCTTTTATGTCTTGGGATGTATTCGCTCGGCAATTAATAGTTACATGACGAGAATATGTACCCCAGCCATAAGCAATGTCCATCTTTCATCGGGCTTCCTTGACCAAATCTTGCGGAGAGCCTCGAGCCCCGAGACCAAATTAGAGAACCCGCTCCTCATGTAGTGTCTCATAAAAACATGCTCAAAGAATTCCATGTGGTCATCAAGGAGGCAGCTGGCCGCAGCCACAAAGGATGCCCAGACCATCACCTGTTCGCCCGGCGCTCCGAGGGGGAAAGGCCTCCAAGGTTTCTTTGAAGTGTTCGACCCGGGTAATGGAATCAGCAATATCGAGAGCCGAAGGTGCTTCCAAACGCGACGAGGCGAGGTACATGTTGATCGCTTGCTGAACCAGGTCCGTGATGAATACGAAGGAGGCGCTGTGTTCTGGATACGCCGATACGTGATGGGTTAAGCAATTAAATAGACGAGTAGCATGCTCCTGTGATGAGACAACTTCGAGGCCAGATTTCTCGCTAAGAAGCGGTGCGGCATAAAGGCGTAATCTGTTAGGCCATGATTAGTGAGCCGTCTTCAAGCTATCAGAGACATAGACTTACTTGGCTACTTCTGGCAAGATGAAATCAGCAACCTCACCGCCCCCAAGTGCCTCACATCCCCCCATAGCAGCAAGCGCTGACTCAAGCATGCGGAATAGCATGGGGAAGTCTGAACGGCCAGTTACCATGACACCGACGTGAAGGACGAGGATGGTAATCAAGATGGAGTGTTTCCGCTCAGTACTACAACTTTCAAGCTCAGGCTGTTGCTGTAGACCCGAGATGACGCGCCTGTACAACTGGTTTGGATCTGGAGCTTGAAGACTCACACTCGCCATGCCGCCAGGGGAGTGAAATTCAGTCGCAGGATTTCTGTTTAACCAGATGTGAAAAGCAGAAACCGTAAGTACTGCGTCGAGGACTAGCCTGTTACCCCTGGCGAATGGGAGAACCAAGTGTCTCCATCCGTTGTGAGACCCGTCGATGGCAGTCATTTCACCTGCGATATGACGAGAAACTTGTAAAAGAATGATTAGTAGGAGAAGATAGCAGCCGATAAATACTGCTTACAATGTAGACAGAGGTCATTGTGCCAGCGTGGGAGATAGTCTGGCATGGGCCGGCAAAGAGTGTTGTGGCCGATAAGATTCGCCCATGCATCGTCTTCAATCCCAAGCAACTCATTCGTGGAGCTGTTAACGACTTCTTGTTTATCCAGCGAGTCTCGTAAAACAAGGGACCAGTCGTCCACTGTGGTTGCACAGTCGTCAAGGCTGATATAGCTTTCGGTTGACCCGACTTGCGGCGCTGGACGGCTGGGTTCGCTCGTTGCCTCATATTCCGCTAGGTGACCAATATCTTGGAAGTCTGTGTGTGCCACTGTTGAATTTGGTCTGGCTACTGAGGCATGTGCGGATGATTCCGCATCCCCTTCTTGCCTGGTTCAGGTGCAAGATTAGTTCAGGTTCATGACACTAGGCATGGGGGTCTGACTGTTTGGGGTGGCACCCAAAGCTGAAGCGAAGCCTGATACCGAGTCCTGTACATTTTAAACCCCTTGACTTACACTTGTTGCAATGAGGCTCTGTTTTGTCGCAATGAATACGACGCCTTGAGCACTGATAACAGCCTGGGATTACCCTTAGCGGGGAAGGAGGAAGACTACCGATCCAGGTATTACGAACCTTTTGTCTTAGGGACATATGGACGTTTTTTGGGCGGCATGGGTTGGAAATTGACGGGCTAGAATGTCCGAGAACCAGAAATGAGGCCGGATTTGTCTATGGGTCTGCAACCTGCGATAACGTGGAGGAGCTTGCTCAATGACAGGGGGCTTGATTGAAACTTGGCGGGAAAGCCAACTGCCAGGTTGAAAGTAATCCACTATCCTGCTGAATTTGCGGTAAGAAGATGAGAAGAGGGCCCGAATACAGGGATAGACTGATATGGGTGCTTGGTGACTTGGCGTCTCGGTGGGGAGGCAAGTTTTAGCACGAGCCAGGCTACTCGCGACCCGCGATTGTACAGCCCGACAGAGCCTTGTTGGGAGTACCGGGTTGCTAAAGATGAGAGATTGTACTGCTTCTTCCGAGTACTTTCACGTCGATGACTGCGTCGAGGTCCAGGAAGCGTTCTTTGCCCCTGTCAAGGGGAGGAGCTGTCAGTATCGGGGAGACGCCACCCCCGCATGCTTATCATGAACCATGAATCAGCTGGGAAGACCAGCTAAGCCAAGAAGGGAAAGAAAGTGAGAACACGCTTGGGGCTTGAGATAAGTTGTTACTAACGAGATCCGTAACAAAATGAGAGCAGTTTTCTAGCAACCAATGATATTGTAGCTATCGGTTATTCTGTCTCGAAGTTGGCTATTGACAAAATTGTCTCCTGCAATGTTGATGGTAGGGCGCCATCCCCCGCATTCTTGTTAACTGGGGAAGCCGGAGCTGAGTGATATGATGCCAGGGTACCGATTCGTGACCATGACTATGGTCGCACCGAGCCGATCTTCGACGCGTTGCCCGGTGTAGCTTGAAAGATCCAAGACTTGGAAAGATTGTGATGAAGAAAATTCATGCATATGGCAGTGCTGGATGGATATTAAGGAGAGAGACTGGTTTAAAGTTGTGGCATGTGGTGAATGTTACCAGACGGGATACTGGCCTCCGGGATGTTCGAGCGATTGTATCAAAAGGTTGTCTCTTAAGTACTTGACCTTGACACGGCTTGTCATTGTTGCCATGGCTTCCTTCACGCTTATCGCCTGCCATGTGTATTTTAGAAACTATATCAGGTTTAATCCCCCCAGCTCAAAACCGGATCTTGCTGCCAGGCTCTCTCGTCTTCACATCCATTTACTACCTTTGCCCTTTCGCTGCACTTCAGAATCTCCAGAGTCACCATGACAACCAAAGAGCCGGTTGAACACAATGACCCAAAGGTCGAGAATACCTCTATGGGCCTCGTCGATTTACTCCACCTTATTACGCCGTCTGCAGAGTACCCCAAGATCATTTCTAGTCTGAAGGTCACCGAGATAACTGGTAAAGGTAGATAGGCTTCTAGAGGATAAACGCCTGCGTTAACTGCACAGACGTGCCGTTTTCTGTCTTTGCATTTTCCTTATCCTGTGGGCCGGGCCGCCGTATTACGCGTTCCATAGGGAATTAATTTTAAAACTTAATAGCCTGACACACTATTGCCATTAGCCTCGCGCTTGTGGTAAATAGTCCAACATGTCGCTCAACATTCAGGAAAGCGTCCGCTTCCTGCCAGAAGCTGAAAATGCACGTTTTACAGTAAAACATGCATTTTTCAGGGGATAGATGAAAGTAAATAAAAAGGTCTCTCGTCTGGAACAAGGCCATCCAGATCTTCACCTTCGTTTCTTTGGCTGGCTGTCTCGGCCCCTTCCGCTCTTTTCAACCGCTGGGTATTCCTTGGCTCCTCTCCCTCGCTCTGTTTGAAATGGCTCGACGTTCTATCTTGGCTGCGGCCACTGTCGCTTTCCTCGCCTTCGGAGCTAACGCCACTCCTTGCCGACCAACGAGCGCTTCGACTTCATCTATCACTCTAGTGGAGAGCTCTTCGACCGTGACTGCGGAAACATCATCGTCCATCACCATCGCAGAAACCTCGTCGACCGCTGTCGTGGAGACTTCTACTACACTAGTAGAGAGCTCATCGGCGACGGCGTCGTCTTCGACGCTGGCAGAAACCTCATCATCGACTACCCTGGCTGAGACTTCAACAACTACACTTGCGGAAACGTCGACGACTTCTCAAGCTCCGGTCTGCACCGCAACCCAAGCGCTCGTCAACCCGAGCTTCGACGACGGTGATGGCTCCCCGTGGACTGGCGTTTCTAGTTCTAGGTCTGAGGAAAGCCCTCGTACGGGTCGCTATAATCTGTACGTCATCCCTCCTAGATTCACAGAGGTATTATTAGCTGACATAGTTGTGATCTACCAGGCGCTACTCGTTCGATCCCTGGAGCCAGGCTTCTACCATCTCTCAGACCTTAACTAACCTCGAGGGTAACTACGAAATCGAATTTTACTACCGTGCTGTCAGCTGGGTTCCATGGACTGGGACTATTTCTACCGACTTCTATTGCACTATCACGCCTAAGGTTGGGGACACTGAGCTTCCAGAAGTATGGTTTACGAATCAAGGCCCTTACTCTTGGACCGCGGGTAGTGCACTTTGGACGAATCCGAGCGAGACTGGAACTGTGGCCGAGGTTGAGGTATCGCTCGAGATCTATTGCAGTGGAGAGTTTGATTCGAATATCATCGCTCTTGATGATGTTACCTTCACTCGAGTTTGCGAGTCGCCCCCAGCTTAGACTAGTAGGGATTACTTGGGTTAGGTAGTTAATCCTTAATATTCAAGAAGCGAGTGATGAGTTCAGTAACGCATAACTTGCTTGAAAATGCAGTAGTAAGCTAAACTTATTTCTTGTAATCTTATGATCTCATCGACATGCTTATAGAACGCGGTGATGTAGCCATCCTAGACATTGAGACTTTGGCGCACTATGCCAGCTACCTATGATTAAGAGAAACATGGCCAAGTTCCTATCTTATGCTGACAAAGCTGGCCGTCCCATATGGTGTGTTGCTGTCCAGTTGGGATTTGGGCTCCTGGGTTTAATGTATACTCTACCCATATAAAGAATGGAGATGGACGGTCACAGTGGTCTGACATCAAGAAGTACTGAGGGCAATGGACCACTCCGTTCGCTCAATGTCAACACTCCAATATATCTACACTTTCAAGAGGGTTTCCGCAGCGCTGCGACCCCTCACCAAAGTCTACGGGGCAAAAGAGGTGGTAATCGCCGATTCCGGAGAGTGGCAAAGATGTTTAGAGACCATACGGACCACATTCTGACGATAATATGAGGCATTCCTTTGTCCCCGCACCCCAAAGATACTGGTGGATACAGATAATGCCTCTGTCACTGCATCTCACAGGCGAAACTTGAAAAGTTCATAGGTCCAGATCATTCCATTGACGTTGCCTTCCCCGCGGCGTGGCCTTGAACTGCGGGGAGGGTGGGATCCTTGGGCTAGTGTCATGCAAGATTGAGAACATGGCGTTTGCCTCCTATCGGCGCTAAACCCAAGAGATTCTTCCTCTTGGCTCATCGGACGCAAGTCAGAGACCTGAGGCAAACAAGAGAGCAGAACTGAGAACATGAGGTACATGCCTGACTCCTATTTATTCCAATGATACCAACCTGATGAAGGGGTCTACACGTCACTTGTTTCCCCAGTACTCTTAAGCACTTTGGTTCAGACCTTCACCGTTGTCAAGAGCCTTTGGCCGAGAGACTTGCCACAGCAAAGATGGCAGCCTTCAACATTACGTCAATCCTTCCTCAACTGGGACTATGTTTAATACTGGCAACTCTCTTACTCGCCTTGCGCAGAAGATTGGTTAGTTTTGACTTGGAACAATGCAGATTGGAGTTTGGCTAATCAACTCCCAGCGGCACCGAGGTGACAATCTGCCTCAGCACAACAAAGTCGATGCGTATCGAGGGTCGGAAAAGCCTTGCTCTGATGCAGACCTGGTGCAACCGCTCAAGGGCTTTGACTGGACTGCTCAAGAACCTCAGAAGTTCCGACCTTTCAAATCTATCTATCACATTACTATGGGTAAGTAGCGGGCTCAAAGCATACAGACGCACCACTGACAATATTGTCTTGTATAGCAATCAAGTCGGACACGGCGTCGGAGCTCATCACGATAGACCGCGATTACCTCGACCGAATTCAGCTCCGAAAGAGTCTCATACAAAGTCAAGGCCAAATGGTACACGGCTGTGTTCCCGCTGGAGTCGACGCTACGAACGAACTCTACGCTCATCTTCTTGCCCAATATCTGCCCAAGCGCTATCCAACCATGTTCAAATTGTCTGCGGACAACTCTGAGCTGGAGAACCTGGTGACCGGCGATAGACACCCCACGATACCACCAGTCGACCATGATAGTGCCCTACGGATCATGGGTACAACAGTCGAGGAAGACTTGTTTATCTTGAAGCCTACACCGGAAGGCCACCAATGCGTTGCCTTCATGTGTTGCTTTCCATCTGGCTGGAACCCAGCCTCAAAATTGGGAAAACACATGAACCAGATACACTCCAATGTGCCATCTTACAACAAAATCGGGCCTAGCATGGAGCGCTTCTTCACGAAGCTTGAGGTGGGAAAGAATGTCAAGCGAACCAACGTATGTCACCCCCAGAGCCATTTCGACGCACGTGGACTGACCGTTGAGCCTGACAGTGGACCGTTCAGACCCATGGGGAACTTTTCAACGCCAAGGGGAACCATGTGACGGGTGAGGAAAAGGTAGAAAGTGAGCAGATAGACCCAGAAAAGGTACGTTTCTTCCCATTTATGCCGCATCGTATCTGGCTAATGATTCCTGCAGACTTATCTTCGAATCGAGCTCCAAACATTGAGTAGGCTCCCGAAAACCCACTCCATCCTCTTCAGTTTCAAGACATATTTGTATCCGTTACGCGAGATTAAGGAGGAAGGTCTCGGAGAGGAATTTGCGACCGCAATCGAGGGCCTTGAGAAGGGAAATGCACCTGGGATGTGGAAATACAAGGGGGCGGTTCGATGGGGCGCCAGCGTGTGCGAGTATCTCCGGTCTTGAGATGGAGGTTGGGCGAGAAAATCTCTCTATTTTTGACTATCTCTTTTTTCTGAGGCCTTTACTGCATGTTCCATGCATCATCAGATGATGTCACATCATTCTTCTTTACATGCACTCGTTTCATCTGGCGGAATAGTCCGTCCGTATTAACCCCTGCTGGTTTTCTCCTCTGGGGCTGGTCACAACCGTACTAAATTTCCCAAATCGATACACTGCATTCCCGTATTCTCAGTGCTTAGATAGTGATGCTATCGGGTCGGGAGGTGACTCCGAGAATTAATATCGGAGGTTCAATGTCGGAGACCTCTCCCGACGATACCATCAGAAAGGGGATTGGGGCGGATAAGAGAAGTCTCAGCCGATTTAAAAAGTCCTGGATCAAGAACCTTGCATTGCGTGCGGGGAAGTCCTGAAAGCGTCGATGGATCTACGCATCCAACCCCAGAATGATTAGTTATGGGACAGGGGCCGGCCGAGCAAGGCTTCAAGCACCGGCAAGCAAGCCATTGACACCTAAATGGGATGTGATAACAAAGACAAAGAGTACAGAAATGCTTGAACTGGTAACGATTCATTGCGAACTGCCTGATTGATGTTAGGCTAATTATCAGGGAGAAGTCCGTGATTCTCTTGCTATATAAGTACCACCGTTGCCGTTGGTAGTTTGAGCGACATGAAGAGCAAGGCAACTCAACTTTTGTCAGCTTTTCAATATGAAGTTTAATTCCTTTATAACCAGCCTCTTGTGTGTTGGTGCAGCACCATCTTTGGGTGCTGTTCTTCGCCCACGACAGGCACCAGGTCAAGCCGAGGGAGTCACTACTATCAAGAGTCCCTCGGGTGCCCAGATTCGATACAAGGAGCCCGGAAAGGATGGAATCTGTGAGACAACTCCTGGAGTTAACTCTTATAGCGGTTATATCGACATTGCTCCTGATGTCCATGTCTTCTTTTGGTTCTTCGAATCTCGCAGAGACCCTGCGAACGATCCTGTCAGTTGAGCAGGTCGTACATGGCTTTGTCAGGACTGACTATATGCCTAGGTAACTCTATGGCTCAACGGAGGGCCAGGTTCGGATTCCTTGATTGGTCTATTCGAAGAGATCGGACCCTGCGAGGTGGTGGAAAACATGACCACCGTCCTCAGGGACCACTCCTGGACGGACATCTCCAATGTTCTTTTCCTCTCACAGCCCGTGGGGACAGGTAAGACTTAGCTCAAGTGGTTATGTATAGGCCTACTAACATAACAATGCTAGGATTCTCCTACAGCAAGGCTGAAGTCGGCTATCTTGATCCCACGTACCTCTCCGTCGACAAAGAGCCTGGAAGCCGCGACGAGAAGGAGGGTCGCTGGTCTGTTATTGACCCGACCAAAGAAGACAACAGCCGCCTGGCCGCAATCACTTGCTGGGAGGTCTTGCAAGGCTTCTACAGCGCCCTGCCACAGCTCAGTAAATCCAAGATCGCATCAGCGGAATTTCACCTCTGGTAAGAACATCCCAAGCCAACTTCAACCTTACAGGACTTTAATGTCATTCATCTAGGGCGGAATCATTCGGCGGTCATTGGGGCCCTGCATTCTTCACATACTTCAGCGAGCAGAACGAGAAGCTCGACAAGGATACTACAAAGGGCCGCAAGCTCGAGATGAAGAGTCTTGGTATCGTCAACGGCATCGTCGAGCCGGTCGTGCAGACTCGCCACCTTCTCGAGTTCACTCGCGCCGAGCACAACGGCTATGGTGTCGATCTTGTCAATGACACCATCTACAACTATGGCAAGTTTAGCCGCGATCGTCCTGGAGGTTGCCAAGAGCAGCTTGAATACTGCGCTTGGCTTGAACGAGACTCCCTCACCAAGCGTTCAGTTTGTTCTGCAGCCCAATTCATTTGCCAAACTGACGTTGAAGGAATGTTTTACACTTTCAACCTTGAAGGCCGTGGCACATACGATATTGTTTGTCTATACCCTAATTATCACTTCACGAGACTAACGCGGTCCAGCGTTTCCGCAACGGAGAAGATGTTCCTCCAAACTACTGGCGGGTAAGTTCTTTCCACTCAAATATGAATTGATCGCTGATATTGTTGCCAGCCCTGGTTAAACACCGCGCCCGTGCAGGACGCCCTGGGTGTCAACCTCAACTACACATCAAGCAACTTGCTTTATACCGCCTTCACCTTGTCGGGTGACTTTGCAATTGGCTACCTGAAAGACATCGAAAAGCTTCTTGAAATGGATGTTCAAGTGGCACTGGTCTTTGGCGACGCCGACTATATTTGCAACTGGCGTGGAGGTGAAGCCCTTTCCCTTGCCGCCAAATGGTCCGGATCAGATGACTTCAGTGACGCTGGTTATACCAACTTGATGGTTGATGGCAAGGCTTATGGAGAGACGAGGCAGTTTGGTAAGCTCAGCTTCACTCGCGTCTGGAACGCCGGCCATGAAATTCCATGTAAGCACAACGCGTCTCATCCTCCAGGCCCGACAACCCCTAATATTCCCTCAAGACTTCCAACCTGCGGCATCATTCCAGATCTTCAACCGAACCACCAATCGATTCGACATTGCCACTGGTGAAATCGCCATTACATCCAACAGCACCCACAAGACCAACGGAACGGCCAAGGCAACTCACACGACCACGCTTCCTCCTTTGCCGACCAAAACTTCTAAGTAAGGAGTTTGTACTTCTCATTTAGCAATAGAGGCAGAAACGCCAAGACGTCGGCTCTTGAGACGTTGACTCGGGCCCCGAACGTACCGCGCCTCATGTTTCACCCGTGTCATGGCCCGGTTTGAGAGCTGTTCTTTATCATGCGCGGGTTCTCAGTTTCCTTTGCATGCTATAGTCACCCGTGTCAAGTCGCTTTCTATTCATGCACCATCGTCTTGTAGATTAGACATTCCTCAATCAATACAGTGCAGCCATTCCTTCCAATCTGGACTGCAACCCAACCCAAAGCAGGCCTTCTATGTTCTTATATTCATCACACCATAATCGACATGCTCCTTCGTCATACTCGTGGGCCAGAAGAATTCCGCTAAGCAAAGGCGCCAACCACGGACATTCCGAATGCTTGTGACTTAGTTAGAATGGAGGGGAACCTGAAGTATCGGCTGAGCAACTCACCTCCGAGAAAAACCCAAGCAATTGCGGCAATCTTGTCTCTCTTTGTCATGAGCAGGCTTGCTTCCTCTGAAAGGAAATCCTCGACCATCAGGTTCACCAAGGCGGCATATATCAACAGGCCGGAAGAACTGTTTGTGTTAGTGGTTGGGCATGAAACGGACCTCGGCTTCTTAATACTCACATAGCGTTGAAAACTCCAACCATGATCAGACCAAGCTCACTCTCGGGGTCGTAGCTGTTCCTGCTTGCGATTCCGATAGCTTGTCCAATAGGTGCCGTAGTTCCAAAAGCAAAAACCAACAACCAAGGTCGGAAACTCCCACGAGGGTAAGGAACAGCGGCGATGCGAGATCCGAGGCCAAGGCCTTCAAACATCTGGTGGAACATGATGGCAGTCAACAAGACGACGAGGCCATCTGTGGTCATGGCGATCGTGATGCCCACAAAGACGGAGTGGAATAGAATGCCGCCTTCGAGAAGCGTAATGTTGGTCGACATTTTCTTGTAAACCTGCGGATCAACCTCCTGGCCTTCCTCGTCAAAGTGGGATTGGCTGATTTCGGAGGTGATTTGTTGATCAAAATTCGCTGTTGAGATTTTCCGAGTATGCTGGATCATCTCCACCATCTCGGCTCGCTGGCGGACGTATTGCTCGTAGAAGACAACAAACCACGCAGGCATGGTGGAGTAGCTGTTGTCGTCATCTGAAGGGCGTTCGTATGGTTGAGAATTCTTCTCATAGAACTTTTGGGCTTTCTCGTATGAAATGTCAACATTGGTCTCGGTGCGCTGGTCGTCTCCCCAATATGACGAAGTAGTAGTATCTTGCGACGCGGTTGAAGGTTTATGGGCGTGGGTGTGGGCGTGAGCGTGAGCGTGAGCGTGAGCGTGAGCGTTGGTCGGATGAGTCGAGGTGTTCCCAAATGAGGCACCTGTAGGACCACCATGGGAGTGGCCGCCTGTCTTTGCATTCAGGTACAGTTCAACCATGAAGAGAAGAAACATGGCTGCCATCATGATGACTCCCGGCAAGGCGGGATAAACCTCAGTGAACAGCTCGGGTAGACATGGGTTGGTGAGGCTTCCGAAAGCAGTGGGGAGTAACTGGGGGTGTTAGCAGGACTTCTAATTTGGCCATTGACGAGCCAGACTAACATGAACAAACGCCGTAGCAACCAAAACTCCGGTTCCGAAATGCTTGCAGGCAAAGAAGACGCTGGGGGGAATCTTCAACCAAGGTAGCTTCTTGGCGGCAACGGGAAATCCGGCACCTGTGTGAGAACATTAGAGATGAACGCCAAAGAAAGGCCATGATGACATACCGAGGCAAGACACAAATAGAACCAAAACTTTCGTATCATCGTCAGCATGAGAGATCAATAGGGATCACGTATCGGTGAAGGCTTACATAAACCCCCGACATGCAGACCAAGGTTATAACCCTCAGGGCCGCCTTCTGTCTGACTCCCACACTGCGGTCTCTCTGATGCTTCAGCTTCAGGCCCCATGGTGAATTACGACAAGCGGTAGAGGAAAAGAAATCGGGAATGCGCTGCTGAAGAGGAACCGGCCTGACAGCGAAGGCGAGGACACCAAAACAATGAAAACGAGCCGAAACAGATCCAAACAACCCACAATAACACAAGGAAACAATGAAATGAGGGTTAAAACAAAGAAGAAAGGTCTTTGGGTGCCAGCCCAGAGTGTCGAAGAGAAGTGAAGATACCAGCAAGCTGACGGCTTGGCTTCCCATTATAACTGTTCATTGTCTATAGTCAATAGCTACTATTTTTAAGCTTGTGCGGATAAGGTTGTCTGTAACATTTAGCGCGTCAACCCGAAACGTGGTTTCGAGACGGGAGTCTACGATCAACAATTGTTATCGTGTTTCAACGCGTGCGGATCTCAGGTCGCCGCCTCAGAGTTTGACGATCCCCCCTTACCCCAGCCTCGGCACCTTTTAGGCTTTTTATAATCCGATTGGCCCCGGGCTTGAATGGAACCTTCGACGGATCTTTTTGGTCCCTTGGTTTTGAGTTTATATGGTTGCACCCGCTGCCTAAGTTTGTAGATCTGGACCCCTGCTGTCACAGAATGCACCCGTGCCGCGTCACGATGAGATCCACCCAGGGTTATTTTGAGATCTTGATTCAGTCTCGGAACTAAAGTTTCCGGCCACGCCCAGCCTTTAGTGTGTCAACAAAGTACCAGTGGCTTCAAAATGCAAATACTCAATCACACTCTACCCATGGTATTTGTCATTCGCCTCGTGTGATGTTCAGCGCGGGTTTCAGTCCTTGTCAGATAAGGTTGAATTGTGTATAATTGATAGAAGTGAAGGTGACATTGGAGAGGAACTTTTTAAAGGCCATTGTCCTGTTTTACTAGGGACTTGGCATGGCTTACTCCGTGCACAATCCTAGTCTCACTTTTATGCTATGCTTTCGACTCAACCCCTTCCGTTGTGGTATCGTGAGAATCCTCTCCCGCGGCATCCGAATAAAAGACAGACTGTTGGGGGGCCAAGGAGAGCAAGGGTTTCCCCATGGGTCCAGACCCAGATCTGACCAGACATGTTCACTTGCCAGACCCAATGGCGCTCTGACATGCTTATGAGGCTGGCCTCGCTTAATAATCCTTGAATTCTTCATTGTTTGTTGGGGCGCTAGCAACCGTTGGCGTGTTCTATAGATCTGCTCCGAACCTGGTGATGACTCCATCTCAAGTTCTTCAAGTTTCTCCATTCTCTACCTGTTTCACTACCTATCCTTGTATCAAGATGGCTCAGGATCCACCATTCAAGGTAGTCATTGTTGGAGCTAGTGTGGCGGGGCTTTCACTCGCCAACATGCTCCAGGCAAACGACATCGACTTTGTCGTGTTGGAAGCCTATCCGAGCATCGCCCCTCAAGTTGGAGCAAGTATAGGGTTGCTTCCTCATGGAAACCGGATTCTAGATCAACTGGGGCTCTATGAGAAGATCCTGCAAGTAGCGGAGCCTGTCAACACATTTTCGTTCCGTGACCCGTCTGGGTTGCCACTGGCATCATGTCCTGACATGGACCGTAACCTAATCGACCGGTAACGATACTCTTTGTTTGAGATTAACTCGCCATTTTAACTGTTCTGGTTCAGACACGGATACCCCATGATCTTTCTCGACCGTCAAACGTTGATACAAACTCTTTACGATAACATCAGGGACAAGTCAAAAATTGTGGTGAACAAACGTGTCACAACGGTCAATCTTGGCGAAAACGGTGTGACAGTATTGGCATCGGATGCTTCAATGTTTCAGGGTGACATCCTCATCGGCGCCGATGGTATCCACAGTACAGTCCGGGGGGAGATGAGGAGACTCGCCAACATGACGCGTCCTGGTTGGTTTGACGCGGGCGAGGAAGAAGGTGAGTGCGTAGGCATTTGGGGAATAATGCGAAGGGCTAACACCTTCTGGAACTAGAGCCTCCTTGCGATTACAATTGCATCTTTGGCATTTCACGACCATGCCATGGCATCGTACCCGGTGGCTTACACGAGGTATTTCGCAACGGGTCATCCTACCTGATTTCCGGTGGCCCAAATGGGCGAGTGTACTGGTTTCGGTTTGAGAAGCTAACCCGAAGGCTTTATGGCACACAAATCCCGCGCTACAACCAGAAAGATCTCGAAGAAGCGCTTGATCGGGCTGCGAATGATCCAATCCTGCCCGGCTTGACTTTTTCTGCCTTGATTGAGAACCGAATCACCGCGGTCTTGACTCCTCTGCCCGAATATGTCTACAGGAAGTGGCATTTTGGCAGGATCTTCACTCTCGGAGATTCTGCACACAAGGTAGGAAGCCAATCTCCAAGAGGCAGTATTGAGGTGACTGATGATATTCTAGCTCCATCCCATCGGAGGTCATGGAGGAAATGCGGCGATTGAGACTGCTGCTGCACTAACAAACTCCTTGGCCGATGTGCTGAGAAAGGCCTCTTCCCCTCTAGCTACACCTGATATTACGGCGCTTTTCGACCAGATTCAGACACTACGATACCCTAGAGTGATGGCGATAAAGGCGTATTCACACAAGAAACAACTAACCGAGTCGCTTGACAACTCATTACAAAGACTCGTCGCGTTACACCTTCTTCCTCGAGTCAGGGAGCAAGATGTCACACGCAGTTACTCGGCTCAAATACCAGCTAGCGAAAAGCTGAACATGTTGCCACCGCCATACCGAAAGAAGCTCGTGCCGTACGAGGATGAGCTGCTGGCCAAGCCGAAGCGAAGAGGGACGGTTGGGTTCATAATACTTGGAATCTACTTGACATGCAGCGCTGTAGCCTTCTATCTCAGATGGCTGAGTCCTTCGGCAACAGAGCTTCGAAGCCAGGTCAACAAAGTCTTGGCCGAGGGCGTTCTTGAAAATGATTCCTTGACTCTCTTACAGAGGGCATGTACTGGAATCCCTTTGGTTGGTGATCGAGTAGCTTTCATGGCTGCGGCGTTTGTGCCTGGGCTGAGAAACCCAACAAAACAACTTGGTCGCCTTCAGCTTTACTCTCTTAGCCAATCGCTCCATCCCATCATCATCTTGACGCTTGAAGGCTTCCGAGGTCACTTTGCAGTCTCAGTCTTAACATGGTACGTGTTGATTCGGTTCCAAATGTCTTCTTGACTGATGAATTGAAGGCCAGTTATTTGGTTTGCTGCCTTCCAACTCATTGGCTTTTCTGTGGTGATGCCATGGTACTGCATTATTCACACATTTGTGCCCGATGATGAAAGCATATGGTGGCCCCTCGGACGGCAGGTCCCTATTCGATCTGCCAGAGGGGTGCTCTTGGCTGCTTTATATGGCTACGCATTGCCCCTCATGCTGACACCTAGTCCCTGGCATCAAGTGGCGACTTCTGCAGTTGCCTGGCAGTTCATTCCCATTCTTATCCCTTTACTCTCTTTTGTTTTTCGAATAGGGAGCCGCTCCGAGGCCATCCAAGGCTCAAGCAGACAAGGAGAGCCATTACCTGACGTTCAGTACTTGCGGAAAATCTATCTTCTTTTTGCGTGTTTTGGTACCGTTATACACTGGCAAACCTTGCTGCAGATGGTCATGGATGCGGAACAGAGCCAAGCATTAAGGTGGCTGTACCCATCATCTTGGTGGGAGATTCCAGGCGAGCTCGAAGAGAACCTGATGGGATTCTTTTGTGTTGATTTTTGGGGCTACTGCTTGACATCGTATGTTTGGTGCGTATCTGCTGTCTGGGACTTGCAAAGGGTTGGCCTTGCTCGAATCAACACTGGAAGGGCAGCCATAGCAATTCTGCTTGCCTACCTTGCTGTTGGGCCCGGGGCGGCAATGGCTTTGGTGTGGTATTTTCGAGAAGATGCATTGGCCTTTTCGCAATGAGAGCTCCGTCTGTCGGATCTGACCCCCGCGTAGTTAGGGAGGTTTGTTATAGTTGGGTAGTTAAATACCCCCCGAGAGGTTTAACCTTCCATGATGTAGATAGGTATGAGTCTTCTACTGCCGGCATCAGAAAGACCTTAAAAAAAGAGGCCACTATGTGAGCATTGGGATATGATGTTATGATGGTTGCGTTATGAGGCGGAGACTTGCCGGCGTAGAGAGCCGAATGGGAGCGGTCTCCCCGTGACTCATGAGACGGCATGGCATGCGGTGTTGGGCGTTGATGTTTGATGACGGCCTCCTCAATCAGATGCAACCTCTTTCAAATGAATCGGCCGATTCGTTATGCACCAACAAATGAATTGCCGGATGTGGAAGTCGCCGGCTGCCAGGCTGTTGCGCTAATCTTAAATAGCCCCTGATCCTTGTTGCTGTGCCTCATAGCCGAAATGGCCAACCCATATTCCGCCACACCTCGCCCGGGCGATCGATGGTGGCTTTTGCTAATGCGTTCTGGTGGATGGCCGAGGCAGAATGGCAGTGAAGGATCTTCATCTTACTAGTTACGGCGTTAAATCCTTCGCTTGATGTCATGTCACGTTGATTTAAACCTCTTTTGTGCACGACAGGATCGATCGACCGTTGGGTGCCCGCCTGGCAAGGCTTGGGCTCGCATTCTGGAACGCGTGATCAAGTCAGCCCCGTTGCCAAGAACAAATGCGCTGGCCGCTATTCGACAATCAAGGACCAGGCTAACTGGCCAAGCCTTGGGAATCCTACTGCCAAGACGGATCCTCCAATAGGCTGAATGGCAATGGGGATGTTGGGAGGAATACTTAAGTAGCCTCGCATCCCGATTAACGATTCTTCCTTTCCACCAACTCTTCACTCTATCTGCGTCAGCAAACCCTTTTTGTTGACAAGACTTTTTCAAGTATATCTTGTCAATAAAACTCAATAAACCCCTTTCAACATGCAGACCAAGAATCTGGCCATCCTGGCCGCCGTGGCCGCTACAGCTGTCGCCGAAGAAGTCCAACACGTCGAGGTCATCCACGTCGTTGAGACCCTCCACATCTACGACACCAAGATCCTCCCCGTCAGCCCCAACAAGCGTTCCCTCGACTCCCTCTTCCGCCGCGCCGACAGAGCTCAATGCAGAAGCTCTGCCATCTCTTTACTCAAGAGCGCGCCCACCCCAGACCCTGACCTCGAGTCATGGGCCCTCAGGGCCCCTTCCTCCACCGACCCCTGCACCCTCGTCGCCCCATCGTCTCTGTCCGATGCTCTGATCGAGTATCTGACTGAGGTCGCCGAGTGGGCGATTGAGAAGGAGGGTGACGCCCAGAAGATTGTTGAGGAGTGTGAGCTCGATGGGGATGGCAATGTCCTCGAGTCTTGCTCTACTCCCGGTACTCTCTTCTTCACTTCTGCCAACCAGACAAAGACGGTTCCTCTCGAGCCTATCCTAGAGTCAATGACGGCGACCGCAGGATCTGGAGGATCATCGGGCGATAACGGCAATGCGGCTCCTGCTCGTGGTGCGGGTCTGACTGCCGTCTTTGCGGCCGCGATGGGTGCTGTTGGCTTCCTTGTATCTCTGTGATTTAGCTTGATGTCTTTGAGTACAAAAGATATACGATACCCAGTGCCGAAATAATACACTACTAGCTTTCTAGCCTGTCTTCCAACGTTACTGCAATTCGCGGATTAGGCGAAGGCCTATCGCATCGAGGTCCTCGTCTCGACTTCGTGTGGAGTAATGATATCGGTTGTAGTCAACCTGTTAAAGGGATTTAGAGTCAATTCTTCTTTTTCAATGACGTCTTGGTCGTACACAAGATCAAGGGACACACTAATAAACATCTGAGTTCCCTTTTCTTACATGGAGCTCTCCACATCTATAAATTCGAGGGCACATAGCGTTGGCCTTCGACTCAAGAGCGACTCTTGAGTCGGGAAGTGGGCGGTTGCGGCTCCACGCACCCGGTGCTTACTGGGGCTAGTGATCTCTGACAGCGACGCCACAAGGCAACGGTTTGTTGGAGGCTCGAAATCGACTATTGGCAGCCAGGGGGATGTGCCATCCGCTTGTCGCCCGTGTGGGGGACTAAGTAGTTGAACCATGTGTTCCCCGGAATCTTTCCTCCACATCCCACACGAACGTCTCTCCACTGATACACCTTAACGAATCGACTCGCCAAATTGAGGTTCGTATTGACCTAAGATGTCTAGCCCTAAACTACCACGGACGGTACAGTCAACTGTAGCGGGATGTGGCCAGGGCAGTTTGACATCGTCGGCTCCACATCCCAAACAAAATAGCGAGACAGCAGGCGCAGTGTCATGAGGTCCTGGTTACGGCTTGCTGGTACAGTATTGCTATATGTCAGGCAGGTTTCAAAAGAAGAAACACAATCGGCATTGTACGACTGAATGTCCTCAATATAAGTCATCTTATTACCTATCAACATCTACCTGTATTTCGTAACTTCTTGCACTCCTCCTTCAATTAAACATACAGGTTCGGAAGTATTACAGTCTATAAACTTTATCAACATTTGAGAAATACCCTCCACGCCTTTGTTCATGTCAAGTTAGAATGTCTGAACAAATCACATTTGAAGGCATGTTTTTCGCTACAAAGCTACCAGCACTCCACCATACTAAACAGCAAACAATGCAGACTTTCAAGCCGTTGAAGCTGCCCTCTACGAATGGGCTGATAGCTATGACACTAAAGACTGGGCAAGATTGCGCAAGATCGTCGCCCCGGAGTTGCGAGTCAGCCACCTAATCCCCTACCCTGTCTTCACCACATCAGTATTAATGCAGCCCCTTGCAGATTGACTATAGATCGTTTTTGAACAAGATTTGGGAGAATATGGCGGCTGAAGAGTACATCAACATGATTTCAAATCCCGCGATGCTAGGCAGCCCGACTCTTAAGACGCAACATCTAATCGGGGCGAGTCGTTACCAGCGGGTTTCAGACACGGAGATCATTGGTCATCATCAGCTACG
This sequence comes from Fusarium solani, assembly GCF_023522795.1. Taxonomy (NCBI): domain Eukaryota; kingdom Fungi; phylum Ascomycota; class Sordariomycetes; order Hypocreales; family Nectriaceae; genus Fusarium; species Fusarium solani. Next base: position 3,411,057 of record NW_027072151.1, read on the forward strand.
AGTTCCTCATCAGATTTACGAGGATACCACGCTTTCAAAGGTTGTGGTGAAAGGCCACGCTCACAGCTACAACAAACATTGGTACAAGAAGATTGATGGCCAATGGAAATTTGCAGGACTCGCCCCCGAATTACGATGGTCTGAGTATGACTTTGACAAGGTCGTTGCTGAGGGTCGCAACCATGCTCAAAAGACCTAACGGCTATCCAATACAGAGTTTATAAGCAATACTTCATGGTTTTTAGGAATGTCTATCCCGTAGATGGACAGCAAAGTAGAGGAGAAATCAACAATCGCATCGACTGAGAGCCAGAGTCTAACTCAGACATGGCTATATGAATATTCAAATAAGGTCTTATATGAATATGCATGAATATATTCATATTCATATCCATATAAGATATGAATATAATATGTACTTTCGTATTCATATTCATGCATATTCATATAATGGAGAGGGTCCTGATTGGCACAAATGAGATTTAATCTCTGTGGATGATAGGTACTAGTCACCTCCGGCCTCATTAGCTTCGGCTGCATGGCAGGATAGGCGCTATGTCATTAATCTCACAGTCACTTAAGCTGCTGGACCTTCTCCTAGGACACTGCGAAAAGTGGAAGGTATATGGCTAAGTTTTACATTTTCCTGCTTTCTCCATGGATTATACCGTTATACGGCATGCTAATCAGCTAATTCGGCCCACTACTCGCAGCCGAGCAATCGCGATGATCGTATAATTCACTCTATCGATATGTGCTAGTTTATACTCGATAAGTATTACACTATGGCCGAGGATGGCCCCGTATATGCCCCCGCCCTCCTTCTCGATCCTATTAAACGCAAGAGCTATATCAAAGAATGTTAGCCCGAGGAATAGCACGAGGGCGCGTTTGCCGCCGCCCGTAGTCTCTAGATAAAAGAGACTAATCACGATATCTAGATATAGCTCTCAGAGCAATCCTTAGCTACGCCTACTTTATTAAAGCGAAAGAAAGATATAATACTCTCAAAGATGCGCTTAGAACTGCGAAATAAGATAATAGCGAGAGCACGGGACAAGGATAATTTTGATAGCTTTATCTCAGAGGCTCCTATCACACTTACAGAGGGTACTACGCCCCTTTAATAGTAGTATAGTGAGGACGTTCGTATAGTATACCCACGGCTTAGCCATATAGCTATCGATATCCTATCTGTACCAGCAGAATCAGCAGAGCCAGAGCAGACCTTTTCGGGGGCTAGGCGCACAGCTAGATGGGATAGGCTACGATTGCTAATTGAGAGCATTGAGAAGATTAAGTGTATCGGCAACTGGCTGCGTGAGGGACATATTAGACCGTTAGCTGAGGGGGGGTAGGCCTCCCGTGTGATCCTGAGGCTATAGAGGGTGATATTTAATAGTGTATAGGTCAAACGGGGGCGATTGAGAAGTTTTCGGGCTATATAGCTACATCAATGGGTTCCTCTCACTTTACTGCGGTAGCTTGGCATCACGTGAGCCCTTATATGAATATGCATGAATATGTTATATGAATATGTGTTTTGCAAGATAAGTTGAATATAATATGAATATGAGAAAATCGGCGTGAATATTCATATAGCCATGTATGGTCTAACTTCGCTTGGCGCGCTAATGCTTGGTCGCCTTCGGTTAGCAATTGACCCCGCTTTGGGGCAATCTTGAACCTGTTATCTAAGTTATCACTTGCCTTCCTTCTTCATCATAACAAAACTTGAGTAACAGCCAGTCTGCCAGCACCACACGATGAAGAGACAGCGGCCGCCCCTTAACCAAGGTCTGTAATGGCTACCGAGATTTATTATGGCTTAGATGACAAACTTACAGTGTCAGGCTGCTACAAATGCGAAAGACGGCGTATCCTGTGTGATCGTGCATTGCCGAGCTGCCTTAAATGCACGAAAAAGGGCTTGGTCTGCCCGGGATACGGTCAACGGCTGCGATGGGCCGGCGGCGCTGCTATTCGTGGCCGTCTTGCTCAAGTCGAGGAGACAATCGCCGATGATGCCGGATGTTCATCTACAACGATTGGGAACGAAATCTGGACCAGCGCATCCTCGTTTCACTCGATCAGCAAGAAGACGCTACATAAGCTCATCGATCACTGGGATAAGCAAATAGCACGCTTGATGGTCTGGGTAGACTCGGATGAAAATCCTTATCGACGATATGTCACCCCAATGGCATACATACATCCTGTCGTTGGGCTAGCCATGGCTGCCGTCTCTTCTCAGCATGCTTCCATCTCGCTTGAAGATGATAGCTTTTCTGAAAAGGCCCGCAATGAGGCCATTGGTATGATATCGGCCTACGTGCAAAACATTACCACTCATGTCATGAGCGGACGTGAGCTTGGTAACCAACTGGACGAACGGGCCGTCGAATGGGTCTTGGCGGCCATGCTCTTGCTTTCATGCTACGAAATGGCAGACTCTGGCTCTGCGGCAGCAGACTTTCATCGGCGAGCTGCGAGGTCACTCGTGAATACCTTCGAGACGACAGGCCGTGGCGAGAGCTTGTTGCTCAACTTCCTCAGGAATCAGTTATCCGTACACGACATCTTTGCTTGCACGACATCGTTTGACCTATCTTCGATGCAGCAAGTGATTCTTCCACGCACAGCGGACGACTCAATACTATTCACAACTTACCTCAGGTATTTGCACGACGTCACGTTGCTTTCCCGTCAATTAGAGCCTTCAACCGCTCGACTAGCCCGGCTGGGGTTGACTTTTAGTCATATTCGGACACAGTTTGAGGTCGCCCGAGGAGAGACACTCATGACAGCGGGCCGTCTCGCTTTGCAGCCTGCTTCCCGACGTCGAGATTTTATCTGTGTTGTGAACATACACTACTACGCCGCCCTGTTGTACTCTGCGAGGTGCCTAGAGATATGTATCGACGATCAAAGGGACGAGTTGATAGATGGCTTGTTTGATCAAGTTGCAGCAATGGGCGCCATTGACGAGTGGCTGCACTGTCTCCCATGGTCACTCTTCATTGCTGGAGTGGAGAGTCACGATGATGATGCCAGGCAAGGGATCATCTCAGACTTATATCGTCGAATATGCCGGATAATGCGATTTAAAAACTTCTGGGATGTCGCACAGTTCTTGCAGGTATTCTGGGCAGCTGATGAGCGAGACTGGCGAGACTTGGCCTGGAAGTGGGAATTATCAGGACAGCCGGTGTTGCTACCCTGAGCCCAAGCCAAATACATGATAAATTTATTTTCTAGTTCAAAACTTACGGTAGCGTTACTAAGCTGCATGTGTTGATGGAAGTGTTGCGCTAGGGGAACGGCCGTCTCTTGGTTGGTCGCGCAAAGGGCGTCTTACCAGACGACTATGACCGGGAGCCAATGTCTGAACCAACTCTTCGCTTGAAAAGAACAAAGGCTGGTATCACTGTTAAGACTGCGGATAACTTATCACATCTTAGACAAGGTACTAGATATGATGCCCTAGAGTTACGTAAAGAAAATTCTTCCAAGTTGACAATCCCGAGGTCCGACGTTATCCATCACGGGTCTCATCGCCTGCCAATCAGGTTAGAGAAGATGACCCAACAGAAGGTTGCTAGTTCGATCTCCAGATCTATACCCAAACAGGAAGTCATCTGGAGATGAGAGAGTTGACTCCTCACAGGTTGTGTAAAAGCTTGAGAGCATCCTAAATATATAAGGCGCGACAAATGTCGAGTTCAACAAAGATGCAAACTCAGACCATTTTGTATCCTCAGGATTCGGTTGCACAATCATGTTTTTATTGTCAATCCCCGCACTCTTAATTGCCATTGCGGCATGTGCCCTTTTCTATGTCTGGAAATGCGTCTCATCACCCTTGTGGGCAGCCCCCGGTCCGTTTCTCTCCCGCTTCACGCCATTCATGCTGAGATGGAACGAGTTTAACGCCGATCGGACCTTGTACATCCACTCTCTCCATCTCAAATACGGGCCTATCGTTCGTATTGCGCCCAATGAAATGTCATTTTCATCCTATGAAGCTGTCAAGGAGATTTACGGCTCCAAGGGCAGTGGCTACGACAAATCCACATTTTATGATCTCTTCACGGTGTTTGGGCGTAGGCAAGTCGTGAAATGGATCCGTGTATCACTTTGCGCTAACAACTCAAAGAACTTTGTTCTCGACACTTGATAAAACCACTGTTAGTCCCCTACACACTCGACATTTGCGGCGATAGCTCACAGTCAATAGCATGCGAAGCGAAAGCGTCTCTTAGCCGACAGGTACGCAAACAGCAACGTTCTTAAGCCGGCATCCCTCAACGGAATTGAGAATCGAGCACGAGAATTTGCGAGACAGTGTGGCGATTCAACTGGAAGCAGTGTCGATGTATACGTAGGTCATTCGCTGACTACCTACCTTGTGATTTTTGCTGACTTTGACCAGATCAAACTTCACGCATTCGCTTGCGATGGTGTTACCCATCATCTGTTCCAGCCGTACGGTACTGATTGCCTGGGGAATCCTGGCGACCGAGAGATGATGGATCAAGTCAATGCCGATGATAGTCTTCGGAGTAAGTTCACCGCCCTCTCTACCCAAGAGAATGAATGATCTGACAACCTAGGCCGCCTCTTCATGCTGTATGCGCCAACTCTCTACAAGTATTCATCCAAGATTCTGGACTGCTTCTTTGAGCCACGAGCCACGCCACTGGCAGATAACTTTGTCACAAAAAGAAGCAAACTGGATGACCCGGAAGAGTTTACTCTTTTGAGTCGCCTTCGGAGCAAGCTTGGTGACGAATTGGCCGAAGGCGACATCGCTTCAGAATGTCTTGATCACATGGTTGCCGGCATCGACACCACAGGCGATGTTCTGTGTTTCTTGATCTGGGAATTATCTCAGCCTCGTTCAACTCGGTTCCAGGATGAGCTTCGAAGAGAACTAAGGGGGAACCCTGATATGGCGTTTGACAAACTCCCAGTTCTCGACTCGATTGTACAAGAAGGCCTGCGCTGCTTTCCTGCCATTCCCATGTCGTTGCCACGCGTTGTTCCAAAGGACGGAAGGGTCATCGACGACCTATTCGTCCCTGAAGATACTATCGTGAGTTGCCAGGCATACTCGGTTCAGCGACACCATGCGCATGTGTTTCCAGAGCCTGATCGATTCAACCCTCACCGGTGGATGTCGAACGAAAACGATGCAGAGATGAGGCGCCATATCTTTGCCTTCTCGTATGGTGGACGAGGCTGTATCGGAAAACAGTGAGTTCTCTCCAAATATGTGCTTGCACTTGCTCACGCAGTTTTAGTTTGGCCTATGCCGAGATGAAGCTTCTGCTGAGGGAGGTGTACTCTCAATACCAAACAGTTCCTGACCCTTCTATGACTGAGGAGTCAATGAGGTCACACGATCAGATCATTTCGGCTAGGCCTTACGGTCAGAAGTGTTTGCTACGCTTTGTGCCGACTGCTGCATAATTCGGTCGTGAGCAGAAGGACACGTCAACAACAGAATAAAAAATCACGGGTACCGGAGAAGTATCGGGTAGACTAGTTACAAGGACAGTTTCCAATATACTTGCCGCATCTAGGTAGCCAAAAGAAACACCATAAGCTGGGTACGCCGCTGGCTTTGACTCACTCCCCGGCGCATCACCGAACCACTTTCTGTACCTCATATTAGCCGCCAACCTTTGTCTTGAAGTGCTAGTGAGACTGCCATATGACTCTGCACCCTTGGAGCTCTCCATTTGCCCCTATCAACCAGTGGCCGAAGGGAAAGGGCGCCGCATCCGCTTCATGGAGATATGTCATCTGCACCTCTAAGGCTTACAAGATTTCCTATGCACCGATGGCTTCATCCAAGATCCGCCTAACTCGACTGCATTTAGTTTGCATCTCAACTGTCGCACTTTTCAGGTAATGATCAGACACAAATGTGCGGCATATGTCTCATTTGACCAAATGGAAGGATACCTCTAATATTGATACCTTTCTTGGATAGTCAACGTATAACTCCAGTAACCCCTTTAATGTACAGTATCTCATGAGACTTAAATCTCAAGAGCCAGGAAGAATGTTTCGCTGATGATATGCTACTTGAAGGTTGGTGGAAAAGGGTTGCTTCATGAGTAACCCTCAATGCACCATTCTTGAATCATGGCCGCCTATTCCGTAATACTGTCGCTGTGGATAACCTCCTTCTCGGTCTCCTTGTTGTTGCCCATTTCGCGGAAGTAAGCCTCGTCACGCTCCTTACGGTTGATGTAACCTGGTGGCGTCCAGCTTGGGCTCTTCCAAGCCTTCAAATCCGGAAGGCTGTACATCAGGTCGATGTGTTCAAGGCTCAGAGTCTTGGACTCATAGAGGAAGCACCAGGTGATGATGGCCGCGATGAAGTTCATTCCAGCAAAGACGTATCCGAAGGAGTAAGAGATGCCATCGTCAGCGAAGGGGGTGAGGAAACTGATGAGGACTATTAGGAGTTAGCATTGCACTTGTAGCTTAGCACCTTGCACTTACAATTTCCGAGCCAGTTGCTCGCTGTCGCAAGAGACGCTTGCTTGGCACGAGTTCGGAGAGGGGAACAGTTCTCCAACGACAACCCAACCCAAGGGGCCCCAGCTAAGGGCGAAGGATGCAATAAACATGCAGGCCGAAACAATCATGGCCTTGCCAACAGCGCCGTTGCCCTCGGGGTTGATCGCCGTACCGACAGAGGCGAAAACGATAAGCCAGGCTGTCTGCCACAGAGCGCCCAAGAAGAGAGGCCATCGACGACCCACTCGTTCTGAGATGTAGATGCCGGGGATGGTCATGCCGACGTTGACAGCGCCGAGGATCAGTTGAACCAAAATTGGATCATCGATACCGGCAGATTGGAAGATCGTAGCTCCATAGTACTTAAATAGCCGTTAGATGATACGAGGCAAGTAATTGTCCAAGGGTACTCACAAAGAAGTAGTTGACGCCAGTCCACTGTTGGAGGAATTGAACAGCCATGCCAAGGAGGGTTCGATACACAACCTTGGGGGTCTGGTTGCGGGGGTCGACACATTCCAGCCAGGTACCTTGACCGGCTCTGCGTTCCTCTTCCAGCAGCATCCTCATCTCGCTGAGATTGTCCTCAACTAATGGATTCTTCGGATCATCCTTCATACCGCGAAGTCGTGCGAGAGAAAGTCGTGACCCTTCCCAGTCATCTCTCATGGCCAGCCACCTGGGTGACTCTGGAGCCATGAGAATGCCAAGGCCGAGAGGAAGAGAGAAAGCCATCTCAATGCCGATGATCACACGCCAAGAGGCATCTGATTCCTGGATCTCACGGACTCCATAGTTGACAAGGTTCGAAACAAGGATGCCCAGACTAATCATGAGCTGGTAAGACGCGACCACAGCACCACGGATCTCTCGTGGGGAACACTCGCTCTGGAACATTGGCACACCGATGGACAGGGCGCCAACGCCGAAGCCAGCTACCAGTCGACCGATGGTCATATGCACCCAGGAATGCATTGCCGTGATTTGAAGCGTGTTGCCGATGAGGAAGACAACAACGGCAATGCTCAAGCTCTTTCTCCGACCATACCAGTCGGCCGTACTAAAGAGGAAAGACATGTTAGTCCACATCCCCATGCAAGAAGCCTGTGTGGAGTGTTCAACTTACTATGAGCCCAACAAGGCACCAATCAGACAACCAATGCTCATGAGCGAGACCAGAAGCGACTTGATGATGGAGACCCAGGCGATGGTACCGTCATCGTGCTTTTGGGCAAACCGGTTGGTGAAATCCTCAAACAGGAGCATTCCTGAGATCTGACCAGTATCATAGCCAAAGAGAAAGCCTCCAATGGAGGTGATCAAGGCCAAGAGTAGAGCCTCGGCTCCACAATCGGCCCCATTGATCTTGATGGAACTAGGGAGTAGTTAGTCGCCACTAGTTCGAGTGTAGGGCTGAAGAGTTGTTGAATGGAGACATTACATTTGTCCGAGCATGTTTCTTTCACTGGAGGCGTTGATGGCAGTGAAGATGATGAGATGTTCTGGTTTCTCAACTGACGAGGCAAGTCTTCTCTTTTATCACTACGAAAGCTTTGAGCAGTTTTCTAGAATGGATCCATCGCCAGCACAGCACAGAGCACCTTCGTCTCGAGTCTGAAGCAGTGACCATCTCATGCCATGCCTGTCACGAACCGAACGCTGCCATAATCGGCACTTCTCACTGAGGCCCATCCTATCGGGGCAAAAGGCTAAATGGAATTTGCCCATTTAGCCGCCAAACGACCCAGGGTGGATTGCTCGGAAGGGCCGACGCGACAGGAGGGAAACGCCGAGCACACCGAGAAGCTGAACCCTGAGCTGGATTTAGTCTTGGCAGACATGACCATGCTACGACATGTGGAGAATCACGTCGTGGGATTCCTGGTCATTTACTATGGCCGGCAGAATACCATGGCCTGCAAAAGCATCTGGGGTGACCGTGCAACGTCCAGTGACCGAAAGCCCACCGAAAAATCCATGTCAAGGTGCCTTTTCTCACCGGTCTCCTTATTTCCGGCTCCTCGACACGGTTCCGGCCGTCATGGCATCACAGTCTCCAGTCAAACTTACGTGGCTTTGGCAGATGATCGGCCTCGCTTGTTCGCGTTGTGTTATGCTTCTATGGTAAGCCTGATTGCGCTGTTTACCGTCTGGGGATATAGGCACCAAACTATGCTTACCTTACCTTGAAAGCTCCCGGGTAGTTGAAGGATTCGTGGTTCATCTGATTGCGGGATTTGTATTGTCCGCCATCGTTTCCCACCGCCTTTTCATCATGTGTAAACTATGTAGTGAGTCCAGGTAACGGGGCTGCATTTCGATTCAGCGTCTTCATCTAGAGCCTCTCTCCGCAAAACCCCCAAGTATCCCTTTCTAGAATAACTCAAAACAATAGACACGGGGAAGGATGTAGTTATGAAGCACAGCACCAATGTACCGAAAGGCAACAATAAGCATATATGAATGCATAGATATCCATGGGCGTTGGACATTCATACGACTTCGTCGTTGAGCCGCCCCTGACGTCGTCATGCCGTTTTTGCCGCCATGCGGCTGGGACGCCACTGCGGCTATTTGACCACGAATTGTGAGGCTTACGGGACGGGAAGAGATAAGCGGCCCCTCATCGCCATCAAACCTCGGAACCAATCGGGACGTTCTGTGCCCAGGGTCTGAACCCTTGTAAAAACGGGTGTTATTTCGGTGCCGTTAGGCCCTACTTCGGCTCTGGTGGAACACCCTGGCTTCCGTGGGCACCAACGGAAACACATGAAACCTGGGCATAATGGTAATATATAGAAGCCCGCCCCGTACTTTGGAGAAGGGCCTACTCTTAGCGCAGGGGATTTATGCCAATAGGTATGCTTACCACCCCAGATTACAACGCTGGACCTTTGCTCCACAATCAACAGTTGGCCTTCACCCCACTGAAAAGTCCTGGAGCACGCGGGTGTCACGCAGAGTGGTAATTAGGTAGCTTGTTGAAGTCCTGATAAGCGGTTGCATCAAGGCCGCCTCGAAACGAAAAAAAATAAAAAAAATAAAAAAAAATATCATTAAGGAACGAAACATGGCGATCGAACTACCCTGCGAGGTGGGCGAGGTCATGGATAATGATACATAGGTAGTGTCTCCCGATATCTACCGCATGATGTTGACCTGGATCTCCTTCTCCTGAAGACTATTCTTGCCAAGGAACAAAACGTCAGTAGAAAGGTATCAGGGAAGGTGTAGGGTGGCATAACACAGGTAAAATATTATTGGAATTCGACACTCTGTTCCCTGCTATTTAACCCAAAACTCTACCCAGACCAGATATGTGCACATTCAGACGGATCATGCCTAGTACTACAGTACACACAAATAGGCCAGTCTTGAGCCGCCCTTTCATTCTCCGTCATCGCGTCTTCAAAGTCTTTTCGGAATTGGTCATTGTCCCTTAATATCCCAATAAACTCCTTCTTGTCCATGAGATCGGTAGCATGGTCCGCTGTAACTAAAGTGCGTGAATCGGATTATATGTGGGATTGTCCGTGTTGTATGCATGCCGAATGACCTTGAGGAAGCAGGAAGTGTCCCAGAACCGCCTTGCTGCTGAATCAAGTTTGCCCAGCGCGAACTCTTTCATCGCCGAGATGCCGTACTTATCTGCTGCTGCTAACATGAGGAAATTGAATGTCATGATTTCGGGTGTTTTGGTTGGAGAGCCGTCCTGATAATCGGCGTTGTATAAGAAGTATAGGACACCTTCGACAACCAACGAGTTTTCTTTGACCAGATCCAAGACCGGGACTCCGTCAGTCATTCCAAGTTCTTCATCCTCGCCCGGACGCGGGGATGAAGCTTCGTCCAACCTGTGAAGCGCTTTGGGAAAGTAGCGAGATTGGCTGGCGAGCACGGGACGATGGGCGTAAGTGTCTTTGAGATTGGAGTGGATCGTAACATTGGAGAAGGTAGGACAGTCGAAGTAGCTGCCAGTAGTGTTTCAGGATCTATATTGCTGTCATGGACTCGGTCTTACCCCTTGAGGCAGCTGACGAGGTCTTGCGAATACTCTCCCCGTTCCATGTTTTTGAAACTACGCAAGTAAAGGTGGTGAGATCGGTAGGATTGTTTTGAAGAGATTCGGGCTGCACTGGATAGAAGGGCGCTTCTCATCATGCCGCGAAAAGAGTGCTGGACTTCAACCTCCAGAAACTTGATCGACCACACCTCGTGTTGTACCACAGCGTATTGATGACATGGCTCTGATCATTCTTTCAGAAGAGGATAAAAGAGACGAATTCGGAGAGTCAATTACCAGTCAGTCTACCCAGTCGTCCACCCAAGACTCTCCGAAGCCGACGTAGTGGTTCAGTGTCCAACCAGAGCGTTACGAAGTCTCCGTACAGGATGGTGATTAGTACCACTCCCCCTGCTTTTACGTTCCCCCTTGGCTGCATACAAAGTCAAAAGCCAATACCAGTATAAAGCCCGGGTCTACGGGGGTTTAAAGGAACCCGAGACAGTGAGGTACATGCCGTTAACTCCGGGGCCTTCAAGGTGATATCTCCTACATATGGCTTTTGCATACCACCTACCTGAAGATGCTTTGTCAGTTTGCCTTTCACTCATCTCTCCATTTCATTCGACACTATTACGCTTCTCAGGAAGTAAAAGACAAGGCAACATGAGCATGTTTTCACAGTTTTTCCCTCCCAAGCCAAAGTTCATAGGGGACGATATCCCAGACCTGACCGAAAAGGTGCGAGAACCCCTTCCAACTCGGACTGTGTTAACAAAGACATCTAGGTGTTCCTCGTAACTGGATCTAACACAGGTGTAGGGAAAGAGGTTTCTAACATCCTTCACTCTAAAAATGCCGTCGTCTATATTGCTGCTCGAAACCAGGCCAAAGCTCAGTCCGCCATCGACGACATTCGCTCTCGCAACGCCAACTCGATCGGTGCCCTCAAGTTTCTTCAACTGGACCTGAGCGACCTGCGTTCCTGTTCCAGTGCAACCGGCCGCTTCCTCGCCACTGAATCCCAGCTGGACGCCCTTTTCAATAACGCCGGTGTTCTCCTGCCCCCACAGGGTTCAAAAACAACCCAGCGGTATGAGCTTCAGCTCGGAACGAACTGCCTTGGCCATTTTTCCCTCACCAAGAAATTGACTCCGCTGCTTCAGTCCACAGCGGCTCTCGCAACAGCCCGAAAGGATCGGTACGGGTTCTGTGGGTGTCGAGCTCGGCTGCGGAGGCTTCCACCCCAAAGGAGGGCGTTCCGCTTGATAACCTGGATTATCATTTTGAGGAGTCGGCAATGTTCAAGTACGGTGTGAGCAAGGCGGGGAATTACTTACAAGCAATGGAATTCGCCAAGAGATTTGTGGAGGATGGGATTATAAGTGTAGTAGGCATTATCCCGACTTGGCGGAGAATATGACTGCTGACCTCCGGCCCGGCCATGAATCCAGGAAATCTCCGCTCTGAGCTGGCTCGAGATAGTGGTTATGTCTTTGGCCACTTCTATCATTTCATCAGCTACCCTCCCATCAACGGCGTGTGTACAGAGCTATACACGGCCTTTTCTGGTGCAGTCACCAATGGGTCATAGGTCATCCCTTTTGGCCGAATTGGCAAGATCAAGAGCAGTCTTCAAGATGGCACCAAGGATGAATCTGAAGGTGGTACCGGAACTGCGCAGAAGTTCTGGGAATGGCAGGAGGAGCAAGTCAAGCCTTATCTTTAAGCGTGATGGGGATCATCTCTGATGAAATGTCGGTAAACAATCCACTAGTCGCACTTGTTCGCATGATTTGAGGAGTTTCGGATATTTCCCAATTGCTTCCAATTAACTGCCCGGAAAGTCACCCTCTCAGGTCCGTCCGCCAATCATAGTCTCTAGAACTTTCCGCGGATGGAATCAATCTCCATAGGCGTACTCCGTACTTGGTCTGCTCGATGGCACTGAAGAAATGTGTGCGGGGCTGCAAAGAACTACAGGTTTCGTGTATAGAGTTCAAAGATTTAGTGTATTTAACGTTGCTTCACCACGATTCACAATGGCTTCACTGGTTGATTTGGGCTCTGAATTGTTGACTGTCACTGAATCCGTCATTCCAACTCCAATGATGGGTCTTGTCGAGCACTCCTGATTTCGGTAATCGAACTCAGAGCACCGTAGATCTTGCATACGGTGGTATACTCCGAAATAAGAACGCCCAACCTCTCTGCTGTCCAAAGATTAGGCACTAGGCAAACATCTGCCAAGGTGATTTCATCCCCCACGCTGTATTTTCCGGCTGTTTCCTACACGGCTTCTTCGTACGCCGCCAGCCTCCTTCCGATCCAGTATTTTCCCCAATCGCTGTTACCGTTGGCCTCGGCCAACTTGGACTCGGGACATGGGATCTTTGCGACAATTTCTCTTCCAACTCGATGGGTAGTCAGAGGGTGTATGTCGGTGGCCACGATATTGACGAGGCTACGGACTCTGGCACGATGGATGGGGTGACTGGTAGGCAGAAGAAGCTGGTGGGTATTGAGAAAGGCTTCATCAAGAAATTCTAGGACTGCGATAGACTGTGTCCACATTACTGGTCCTTGCTCATCTGAGCCTTGTGATAGTTGTATCGTGAGTGTGGGCACCGTTCTTGAGGGGTTGACAGCAAGGTATTCTGTATCATTGTTTTGTTTTTGTCGCAAACTGACCAGACAGGTCTCGTATCTATGGCCCTTCAGGTTGAGTGCGATTCGCAAGCGCCCAGAACAGTCCGAGACAGGTGAGGAGTGAAGGGTAATTTGGGTTGCCATTGCCTCGTGCTGTTTGGTGGGATCGAGGTCGTAGACAGTTGGGTAACGGCCCAAGTATAAGGGAGTAACGACCTTATCACGACGTGTTGTAACCAAAGCCTGTGTCACTTATGAGGAACCCGGGATCGCTAGGACCAGCTTCAAGGCCGCGTGTCACAAGAGCCGGAGGGTTTGGCGTGACCTCACTGGCAAGGAGGATATTGGGAACTTTGAACGCCATCTCTCAGCAATGAGAACGGACAAGGGACAATGGGCCTAATTAACGGCTCTTAAATTCGCCGACGCTACGGAGTATTTTTGCTCGGCACGGGGTGACGGTCAGGCTGATTAATCCGCTTTCATGAGATGCTAGCACTCACCTATGCGGCCAGTAAACCATCTCTCTTCGACTCTGATTTCCCCTTACTTTGCAGGGGATCCCACTGTGTCAGTATTGGGATATGATGGTATGAAGTGTTGATTTTGCGATCTTTGTTATAGTTGAAGCCCGGCGGGAAACCTGGGCGAATAGACAGTTGTAAATAACGCATCGATTGAAATCAATACCTATGAAGTAGAGGTATTCTGGTAACGACTAAAAAGGAGCCTTGATTTACATTGGAATCCCTAATTACGCTGCGTTGCCTTGTACACAACAACTCTCTGCGTGAACCCTTTAACTTAACCGTCATCCGGTACTTCCATCTCGCCGACGACTTTATAGCCCATCCATAAATAGACAGGTTCTCCCACATGCGAAGGAATTACGCCCTGATCGACTGCATCCCGGTTACAGAGGAACAATCCCCATCGTAACGTGGTGGTTCCGTGGCCTCGTTGCTGGTAGGTTGGGTGGACAACCAGCTTATCGCAAGTCACCTTACACTGAGATACCTGCAGAGATGTGAATCAACTTCCTTAGATAATACACTATCAACGAGGCAAGATGACTGACTTGTTCTCGGTGGCTTCTTTGGTGCGTGTGAAGAGGTCCAATCGGCGCTGGCAGAGGTCGTGGTCGGGAGCTGGCTCCGGATCCCCGACACCAGGCACAATGAAGTGGCCGGTGCGGGAGGACCCTTCCGGGAGGACCCAACTCGCAACTCCAACCACTACGCGGCTGACCAGGGTAGCATCATGATGTGGGGGTTGAAAGTAGGTGGTATCATCAGGTCGGGGCGCCTCCTCTGCTACGATGGCGACGACCCGTGGATCCTGCAGCTGGGAGCGCAGCGAGTGGAATGGGGGAGAAGGGGGATAGAGCTTTGTACCTATGCTGGGCTGAGGAGAAGAGTGAGGTAGGAGCTAGATAGGAGGGGACGGGTGGTGTCTGCCTCGTTCAAGGCGGCATTGCCTTAATTTCGCGCCCAGCCTGGAGGCTTTATTCTCAGACATTCCGCCTTTCAGGCTCCGAGTGCCGGGACCTGGAAGAATCCTTAGTTCGCTGGTCGAGATCTAAGGACGTCTATTGGCCCGGTATTATAAGACAAATCTTAAGTGATATATATGTTGATAAGTCGGGCTTATCCTTGAACCTGTGTGTATTGCTTGCGTTGATCATCTTGAGATAATTCCTTCCTTCCCTTTTGGGCCGCGACGTGGCCTTCCTAATTGGGCCTAGTCTTCCCGACTAGCCGGAGATCAACCGGCCGACATTAAAGGCACGTGACCATCCTCAGAGCTATTGTACAGGGCCCAATCCAACAGTATCCGCCTCCCGAGGAGTTCTGTCTCGATATCGCCTAACAACCCAACGTAACACTCTCTTCTGACTAAACCTAGTTTCAATTAGATACTATATTGGATGTGCAGCCCCCTGTTATCGGTACATCTAGCATCCTCTGGATCTCATATAACTATATCACTCAACAGTTCTAAGCCTAGGATTTGCGCACCAATGACACTATTGCCAGGTAGTCATCGACACCGCAAGCCTTGATTATCACACCACGAGTCCATACCCGAAGTGCGACAACAGAGGCTGACAGAACCTGGCAAATAACAACGACAATAATGACCGTGGAAGATCTGTCGTCTGTCGGATTTGACGAATCCATGGCTTGTTTCCGTAACTATCGATATCGAATGTTGTTAATTCTGTTTCCTGGGGATGAGACACAAGAAGCAGAGAACCCTCTTTATACTACAACCTGAGCAGGAAAACATCCCCCGAGTCATATCACATTGAAATCGAGTTAATCCCATACTTAGTGATGCTTTATTTCCATTCTTAGTTCCACTAGTGGCGAGGTCGTGTTGATACGCGAACTCATACTAAAGCCTATTCCGGTGTCAAAGCGCACGGAGTCTTGTTGGCTCTTGTACTGCCACTTTTCAGTTGTGGCATGCGCCATCAGCTCACGACTCATCCGAGATGGAATTTGCGGTGGACCGTGCATCGACGTGGTACGTACTGGACTGTCGGAGTGTGTGGTGCCATGATGCTTGCTCGTTGCATCCCGCAGCCGAATGCTCCGTACCCATACGTAGCCAATACATTAGTGCTCTTGTGCCCTTCCACATCAACTGATAGTTAGCACAGTTCCTCATTGACCGGCTCTGATACCGCTATCCCTACAATGAGGTTGGCTCATCACTCACTAGTCTGTAGACGACAACTACGTTTCAAAGCGCCCTAAGGAGGGCGACAGTGATATCTGAGCAGGCGGCGCCGAGTTTCTTCCGGTTCCGGACCGATCTGACCATCAGGTACTTGATGAAGGTGCAATGGCTGTCCGTTGGCGTATTCTTGGCCGGGTCTGGTCTCCCGCCACCTCGCCATTGATTCATCACCAGCACTACAGATAGCGGAAAGAATCCGCTCAAAGATGTGGGAGAAGATTGTGATAAGACGTTGATGTTTTTGATCCATTATTTTACAACTCACGACTTGGAAGGCCACCTCAAGGGGTGGTGAGTCGCATTGACCTGTGATTTGTGCACAGAGTATTCTGTCCCCCTGGATTTAGTGGGTCACAGTAGACTTAGCTCAGGTATCACAGGTATCTAATCAAACCGCAAGTCTGCCATTCACAGCCATTAGATCCGGCCTGACAAGCGTCCTAGCACGTGCCATATCTCATCCCACTCTTTCTACCCACTCACAGAAGGATCACGCTTTTCCACCATGATCCCTTCTAAGTATCACGACTCCCAACAGTGATCCGGACGAGTGGATCGCCTTCCACATCGTGATGCTTAAACAACATCACAAGTATACAGAACACACTCCTAACCAGCTACCTCGGCTATCAATATAGCTTGACCACCCAGCTGTCCTTAACTTCGCCATTTCTATGGAGGAGCTCGCCCGTAACCAGTTACCGTTCTTGGAGAGCAGCTATCCCTTGGAGAGACTTGAAGGCGACACCCATTTTGTCGATGTTGCAGGAGCGGGGCAACCTGGCACAAGGTATGACCTGCAATGGCAGAAGGGAGGGTTGAGGCTGTTGGAAGATAAGTTGTCGACATGGTGAAAAGTGCCTGGGACAGTTGGTCGAGAGTTTCAGGTAATCAGCTAGGAAAATATCACGGAAAGGATGTTGTGAAATGTAAGATCAACTTGGTCTACTTCTCCCCCATTGTTCTGATTTTATACGCATGGTTTAAAATCAGGCTGAGCAATCCAGTCTCTCGATTGGATAGATAAGGTGCTTGAGGCTTGCTGCATCAGAACTCCTGACCTGTCCCTCGTGCTTACTTTAGCCGCTATAGCATTGAACTTGGGGGGTGTGAAACGAGCGGAGAAAGGTAATCATTACTTGTCGCAATTATCTGGATTGATTGGCAGTCTTCTCCCACGCTGTTGTGCAACACAAGGGCGTGGAGTGCTATGATATCGGATTTGACTCTGTATACTGTCTTGACTTGGCAAATCCCGTAGGAAGTGCAGCAGTTGTTGTCACGGTCGCTTGAAGCCTCTCTGATAAGCCTGGTGGAGTTGCCAATATATCGGCAACAATCAGGGCTCATAGAAGTGGGTGGTGGGTTTAGTGCTTTACGCCGTTGATGCTTGAGCGTCAGATTTAGGTAAAGGAATGCCAAATAGTTTATAGTGTTTTGCAGTATTGGGTTTCCACGCCGTCAAAAATTTTGGACGGTATCTTTTGCAGCTGTGGCTGATGGTCTCTTTTGGACTTGCCATTGCAGATAATAACAATGGTGGTGCGATACGAGCAATCCTGTAGATTCAAAATGGGTTGCATTGCCAACTTGTGAAGCTGGGAGGGAACCGAGTAAGGCTACTTGGGTTTTCATGAGAGATGGCAGGAATAGTGAGAGACTCACCGCCTTCGACCGGTAAAGCCTACCCTCATCTAATATCTGTTCTCATCCCAGCCCTTCCCAATACTTGTCGGAGGCAAGAACTGCGTATCGGGAAGTCGTGAAACCAAGAACGTTTCACTGGAGAAGGCTATGTAGACATGGAATTGGAACACGGAATCTGCATTTGTCATTCAAGGAAATCTAGGGCACTCAAGAAAGAGAAGAGTCTATCTTGACGTGTATTTAACTCTGGTGCCGGTGAGGATCTACTGATCCCTGTGATCATACTCATCAATCGACGCCACGCTGTGGAACTTGAAGGTGTACCATTCCTCAATCTTCTCAATGAGTCCATCTTCGTTGCGTACAATCAGTTCAACCACAGCTGGGAACCAAAAAGGTCGCCCAGTTGCCTTGATTCCAGAAAGGTTATTGACAAAGATGCCTGTGTTCACCGTCTTGAAGACGAGCCGGCTCTTGTTGTCAGGCAGCGGCTCTTCCAGCCAAATGTGTTCTTCCTTAACGGCAAAATCTGGAAGAGAGCCTTTCCAGATTTTAGTATGGCTTCTGAGCCCTCCATGGCCAGTTCGACTGATTTGGAAAGCATGGTCGGTATACACCACGTCACGGGTGTGCAACTTGACCCAATCTGACTGATCGGGCGCCGACCATCCGTCAGTCCACTGGGAGATGATCAATCTGGCTTTGTCTGAGATAGCTTAAGAGTCATTAGCGAGGTAGACCTTGGCTCAAACGCGTTGACTAACCCATGATAAGCAAATGTTGGTCTGAGAGCAGGGTTGAGAAGTTGGTTCTGAGGGTAAGTCTATGGAAACCATAGGGCAATTCTTGTAGTGATGGCAGAGGAAGACCCGGAAATGCGGAAAACTGGCCTTGAAGCTCAATTATAATAACCTAACTGAGGGAGATCTGGGATATTGTGTTACGTCACCACGTTCAAATGCCGGATGTCGACGGGTCATGTGCTTTGCAACATGACGGGCATCGAAACAAGGTTACATGGAGCGCCGGCATTGTATGTATGGGCCGAGGCATCCGGGTTGAAGCCCTGTATGTCAGGAACTGGGAATAACAGTTCTTCGCTCTTGGTGACGGTCCGCCGGCCGAAAGATTTAAACTTTAGTCCTGGTTGCATTGCGTGATGAAGGGCCCAGGGTGCTGGTTCGTGCTCCCCAACTATCACCCTCAGGAAGTCAGAGTGACAATTCTTCACCTTTACTAACGGCCCGGTAGTCAAAACACATGGCTCCAGTTGCATTGCATGATAATCCACGGGGTCCGGTAGTTACCCGACCAATCGCCCTCAGGCCACCTCTCTCCATGCTATATATACCTCGGTTCGATCATGGCCTCTCACAACGGGGTGATTTCACGAGTGCCAATACCGGATCGACTAGGTATGCTATCAACGATTGCATGGAACCTTCATCCTTTTGCAGGATGGCGCTTCGTATCCCTTGTTTACGTCTTAGCCGCCCCCGAGACCGCAAGTTTGTCCCTGGACCATATTGACGCTCTGTTCGAGTACCCTTGGGGGCAAATTCGCAGCAAGGCCCGCCACCACCTGAACCTAGATGCTGACCCTGGCCCTGGCCTTGGAATACTGATTGCGTATCTTAAAGTAGCAACCCGATGGAGCCGATGGGGCCGATGGGGCCGATAGAGCAGCGTTTATTTCACCTTTATTAGTTTCTGCTACGCTTTGTCGGCTCTAGAGCGAAAATCGAACGTTCACCCCGAACAAGGCTTAACCTCCGCTTAGTTATCAGGTCTAGATCTGGTTATTCATCTCAACATCTGTAGTATATAAGGACATCTTCGGACCATGCATATGAAGATACCCATTTCTTATCATCTGAAACCGACATCAGCAACTTTCTACTCGACTATACCAAGTCATGAAGATCTCCTTTGCCTTTCTTTCTTGTCTCCCGGCTGCTCTGGCACGCCAGCAGCCCCCGACAGAGCTGCGAAGCTACACCTTGAGCACCGTCGATGCAACCAACCAATATGTTCAGATTTGGAAAAAACATATCGAGTCATTGAAAGAGTTCAACGTTACCACTAGAGCCGTTTGGACGCCTGAAGGCAACGATAAGCAAGTCGTGGCCCTGGTTCAATACGCGATCGGCGACGACCCTGCCGACGTCGACGCAGCGTACAGGGTCAGTGAAGCTTTCACCAACGACATGGTTGGGTTCAACTTCAGCAACTTTGAGAGCATTGTTTCAACCGTGTTGGACCCGACTTCGTTCTCTCCGGTTCTTTGAGTATGCTGTCACAGTGGAGGCTAGATGTCATGGGGAGGTGGACTGGCGCCAAACTTTAGGTTGTCCTGTTCCTTTGTTTTTCCTGTTCATCTTCATTTCTACGCCCCGTGATGGACCTACCCTCAAATCGAAGGGTCAAGCAAATGTATATAGGCCAAAGAGGGGATTTGATCGATCTATCTGAAAATGTAGCTGGGGCTTACGTACTGCCACATTACGCTATTTGCACACAATTTGCACACAAGACACATTTTGCTACAACATCCAACCGGAAGCGGAATTTTCTAGTTTGAACTACCCACTTTCATCAGATCAGCGGATAACGTGAATGGTATTGTCAGATTGGGCCCTGCACACAGCCTCGGGGGTGCTCACGTGTGCCTACAAAGATGGTTAAAGAAGCCTCGGATAACTAGCTCTAACTAGGAAGGCCATGTTGCCGCCTGAAAAGGAAGGTCGTGATAGCCTCAAGTGGAACAACCAGCAATACGCGCATGATGACTAAGCGGCAGTTATCAAACGCTCAGTGGCTAGTCGGAACGAGCGTCTGAGCCAGGCAGGCATGACGTGGTCCACCTTGTCACTCTGAATCAGGTACCAGACACATAAGAGGGATCTAAGATGATAAAAGGGCATGAGTTTCTCCAGGTGGCCAATCTAGTTCCCCAGAGGCACGTATAGGCAGGGGGTGGCCCTCCTTCTATGAACCCAGGAGGCCCCCCGGGTCCGCCACCAACATTAAAGAGGTTCCGGCGCGGTGTCTTGGCATGCTAAAGTCTTTGGCTTTAACCAGTTTCAGATATTGCCTTCTCCATTTGCTGCGCCCATCTTGTTCACCGCGATGGGCGCTGCTGGCCTCGCTATAAGCGTCATTCTATTCATTACTTAGCGGCTCTTTTGACAATCTTGCCGATGGCGACGCGGAGGCTTATTTTGCCATGGTGCTTGTTTGTCTATGGATATGCCGCAGCCTGCGCCTTTTCCTGGCAGGCAATGGTGGGTACCGTAACAATCCCTCAACGCACCCGTTGACGCTGTGTTCATAACCCTGGATCTTTGCTGTGGAAATCTTCCACCAGAATTCTAAGTTCAACCACGAGGGCCGTGGTAGCCGTTCAGTGGATCGTCCAGTCCGCTGTCATCTACCCAGCCCCATACATGATCCGCAACATCAAGTTCGGCATGCTTTACCTTCTTGGCGCCTGCATCTTCCTGTCGGCTATCTTCATCTACTGTGTAATCCCAGAGATGAAAGGATTACCTCTGGAACAGGTGCACCTCCTCTTTGATAGTTGTATTTGGGCGCTCACAACACGAAAGAGTGTGGAGGGGCGACTCGCCGAGGCGAGTGCTGTTGAAGCCGCTACGAAAACGAAACAGACCGAGGGATCAAAATTCCCTGCCATGTCGGTCTCTGGCAATGAAATGGCATAAGGTCGAATAGCAACTTCTATGGTCCTGTCACATACGCAGTAAAGTGGTCATACACAACAACCAAGCGTGAAGTGGCAGGCTGTCGCCGGCTTATGTATCGCGTTTGGGTAAAGCAAGTATCACATTAGTGGAATGGAAATGGCTGCTTTTGGGTGATATTGAAGCAACATTGCGGGTTACCTACCTAATGATAGATCAACATGAAATAGAGAGATGTAGTATTTGTGCGCAGAATATACTCAAAAGAGGCCAAGAAGCTCATGAGCGATATGTATCAATCCCTGCGACTCAACTGCCGAGACTATTTTGTCTTGGGCACATACAGGCGCACACACGACCTAAGCCTTTTGCCCGGCCGTTGTTAAAAACTAGATATGTCATAGAATTGAGCGAAAGAAAAAGGCTCAGCCCATGCACCTCATCCAGTATCACGTCCCGCTCGTAAAGCTATTCGATCTAACCAAATATGGTGTGTCCTTTTGTCGTCTGGTGATGCTACATAGTGGAGGTGGAGACTAGCCAGAGTAGCATTCAATTTGATCTCCACTGGCTCCTCTGGCACGCGCTTTTTCGTAACGAGGGTATAGTGCCCTCCTCGGCCGCTGTTGGCCTTTGACGGCGCGGTGGCAGTGTCAAAGGATCAGATAGAGAGAAGTGCACGGCCCTCGTCAGATGACAAGTACCTCAAGAAGTCTTACACCATCCCCATTGAGGGGACGAGAAGCTGTCAGCCTAGACCGACAGTTCGAAGAATATACCCGCCCACCCTCAACACTCAGCAGCCTTTTAATAAGGCTTTGCTAGAAGAAGCTTGAAGTGTCTTGCTCTGTCCCCCCTCGAAAGTGCAAATCACCCGCGGTGCCTGATTCTCTTCCGGTTCTACAGGCTGGACAGACGGGTTTCCATGGGCGTTAGGCGAGATAGGGCTGAGTTGCTCCGTGCCTGCAGTCATGATGCCACGGGCCGTTCCGTCCAACGTCAAAGCGCATGATTTTTCCCACTTTGACTATCTCACATGTCTTGCTTAAACGGGGAAGGAAACGGGGCTACATGCAATCAGATGGTAGAGAGCCCGATCGGGGGTCGTGTCGATGAGGCACGAAAGTGGATAGACTCCACGAGCAGGGGGGGCAATGCGGACGAGAGGAAGTCGATGAGTAACTTGCGATATTTTCTTTGACATGACTTCTTTGAACTGGCCTGGTGGATGGTTAGGGTAAGCTATCCATGCGGCGTGATCTGACCAATTGCCCGCACATATCAAAGTCGAGTTGTGCCATACGACCTTTATTCCCCTTTCCCCCACTGCTTTGTCTTGTCCGTTCTGCTTCCAACACAATGAAACCCTATGACTGATATGGTGTAGCTGCACATCCTCCTGCTGAGCATTCTGATTGGTCCTACAAGCTGCACCTACTGTAGAAGCCCACATGTACCCATCCCACAATGGTCCACCGCTTTGTGAGTAAGAGGTTTCTCGGGCTAACCCCCACCAGCATCCAGACGCCTGAAGACCACAACGCTGCTTGGCTGCCGGTTCCCTTTTCGCATCAATCCGAAGCTAGGGCGCTGAATGTTCCTTTCTTCGGACTTTGGGAGGTATGACGATCATGCACTCTCAACAGGCGACAGGTCCCAAAAATGTCTGATGTTGCGGCGGCATACCACCAACATACCGGGTCTCACAATGATACTATACTATCGTGATTTTCGTATAGCCGAGCCAATTGATTCTTTAAATGGGCCTCTATTGAATTATTACTGTTATCCTTCCACCTACAGCCCGCCATTGCCAAACTATATAAGGGATCGCCCAACCCCTTACCCACAAACCCAAGGACAGCCATTACTTACTACTACCACCTACCCTGCCTACACTTTTTGGCCACTTTCGTACCTTGTCTTTCTATTTCACCTAGAACCGCCATCTTGCAACCATGGTTCGGCCCATCCTTCTTGTCAGTGCTGTTCTAGCTGCCGCCTCGGTGGCTGCTCCGACCGGCGAAACTGGCTCGGAGTTGGCTCTTGAAACAGCTGGAGTCGGCGGTCATGGTAATAGTTCCATTCAAAAGCGCAGTTTCGCAGCAAGCTGCAGGGGGTGCAGCCTTGGTACCGGAACGATGCTTATTTGCTCATGTTCCGATACTAATGGCGTGTACTACTTCTCCTCTCTGAACCTTAACCATTGTCTTGGTAATGCCGATGGTTGGATAACCTGGCAAAAATTGTATGTAAACTCCTACCTACTACTCTTTCCCACCGGCTGACTTTCAATAGTGGATTTTACTCCGAATCATGCCGGGACCAAAAAATGGATTGGCCGAGTAAACGGCTCAGTATCAGTTGTCGTACTATACAGGGAAACTATATACCCTCATCCGTTGTTCTAGGTGTGTTATTTCCTTTATTCAGAATACATAATAAAAGGTTACTAAATGGACTACTAGATGAGAGAATTCACAATAGCGATGGACAGTTATGGTGTGGTATATAGGTTAAGGGGATGGGCATCGGGTTGAGGTAGAGTGCTTAGGCCTCTCATGCTCACTTGAGTGTGTTACAGTCGTCTTGTGCGTCAGGGAATGGTGTTTCAATTCTTTACTGTCTTTCATAGAGGATAATAATCCTCTTATAACTTCCATCAAACAACACTTATTTAACATAGGAAACTCCTTGCGGGTCAACATGCTTATGCACCACACACAGGCTCTAGCCGTTCACTAGAGCATCGCGTGAGGCAACAGTCACTTATAAGACGGTCCAGGTTCCGATTTCACTGGCGGATTTGCTCAACCCAGTGTTCCAGCAACTCAATGGCCGGGTGCAGGTGTTATCCGGTTCAAGAGCCTTCATAACATTGTTGTTTGCAGTGAGCGGACTGACTTTTTCCTTGACGCAGCTTGCCCTTGAAGAAAGAAGGAGTGGTCCACGTTGATAGTGGTTGCTATACTCGGGTTGGAGGATTTTCTTGCCGTAATGTGTGTCTCTACAACGGACGCAGGGCTTGGAATTACCTTCAAGTTGGTTTTAAAGGTTGCCTCTAGGAAAGTAGCACAAGTAAAATATAGGAGAAACTATTATGACATAATTACTCATGTCTAATAACACTGGTAATAAACTCTGCAATAGCAAGAAGCTTCTCATCCTCAAATCTTTGCCCTGCTAGCTGCACTGACAAAGGCAGCCCATGAAACCTCCTAGGCTCATACAGAGCCTGCAGTCGCGCATCCTCGGCACTGAATGGCTTGAAGTCCACATAAGGGGCATCAACGTCTTGGTCGCACTTCATACCCAGTGGCAGCGAGATGGCCGGCCAGTCTACCGCGTTGAACACAGCCGTGAACGTCGTGTCCGTCCACTCGTCGATAGGCAGAGCCGGGTTCGGGGCCGTGACCCAGAGCAGGGCGTCGAGGGGCCTGCCGCTTGCGTTCCACGCTGCTTTCATCTGAATGTTGAGCAGCGCGAGCTTCTGGTTGAGAAAGTGGACGTCCTCGAGAGTGATTCTCTTGCTGGCCCAGTGAGACCCTAGAGTGCCGGTCTTTTCCACAATCTTCATGATGGGCTCCTTGGCAATCTCCCTGGTCAGGGCAGTAATACCTTGGACGTGAATAAAAGCTTTGCAGAGATCCCAAACCTCGCTCATGTCTGGTGGAGTGAACTCGACGAGCTCATATCCAGCTTGGCGTAGACGCTCCTGGGCTGCCAGATAGCCTCGCAACACAGGAGGGAAGAGGTGGCAATAGTTATTGGGGGTGTCAGGGGCCCAGACTCCGATGCGAGGTCTCGTTGGAGCTGTTATGCTCAGCCAGGGCGATGGGTACAAGAAGGGGTCGTGCTCCCACGGCTTGGCATTGCTGACAACCTTGGACGCGAGCCGGATATCTCTAACCGAGTGACCCATCAAGCCGAACGTCGCCACAGGGCCGAGCTCTGTGATTCCAATCATGCCTGGGTCAAGGATGGACCTGCCGTCGGCGGGGAGACGATATCCGCTGGGTCGGTAACCAACCACGCCGTTGGCCATAGCCGGCATTCTAGCTGACCCGGCGCCATCAGAGCCCAGCCCGAAGAGGGATGCTCCCATAGCAAGAGCAGAGCCCTCGCCTCCGGAAGAGCCACCGGCTCCGAAGCTGCTGTTGTGGGCGTTGAGGGTCCTGCCAAACACGACGTTGATCGAGTCGGCTGCGAGACAAGTCTGCGGCACGTTGGTCTTTGCTACCACAACGGCGCCGGCCTCGACCATGATCTGAACGAGGCGCGAATTTGACTTTGCAGGATCGAAGCAATACGCTGCGATGCCGGCAGACGAATCGTGCCCCTCGAGGTCCATGTGGTCCTTGACCGTAATGGGCAGACCGTGTAGGGGCCCGACGACGCGGCCGGTCTCCAACAGATGTTTGTCGAGCTCTTTGGCACGGCGGATGGCCTGTTCAAAGTTGACCTCGGTGATGAAGTTGGTCAAGCTGTCGGCTGCGGCGGCCCGCTTGCAGAAGGAGGTGACGAGCTTCTCGGCGGTTATGCTCCCAGAAGCGACGAGGCTGAGGGTTTCGACAGCGTCGTGCTTGTTGGCGTCGGTGAGTTCCAGCTCCTTGGGGGTTAGAAGGCCACTGTCCAGCAGGGATTTGAGAGGATTGTGCCCCGAGGCTTTCTTGATCAGCCATTGTTGAGGGATGAGCGAGGCACGCTGCTCTCGCTTGCGTGCCACTATGTCCTGCCAGTCTGGGGTAGACATGAATGCAATTATAGTGGTGAAAAAAGACGATTGGCTATTTTAATCTCCAAGTAAGGCCCACTCAAGTCTGGGAGTAGGGATGCTGTTGATTGCAATTTGGAAGACGATGTCACGCTTCATCTTATACCTAGCTTCTTGAAGCAGCATCAGCTATTTTAGATAGCTCTCCTGGCCGTTGATATCTACAGTTTCTGGAATGCATCTTGGTTGTTTCCGAGCTGACAAATTCCCATACAGGAGACGCATAAGCACCCTCCACGGGCTATGCTAGTTGTGGCACTGGCGTAAACCATAATGGCCAAGACAGGAACGGTGCAATCTCCCCCGCAAGATAGGGCAGTTACAGGGTGATCCGAGAGACCAATGAGATGACAGGGTTTTCGGGACCCATCCGAAGGTTGCCCCGGATCTCTGGGGTAGGGACCCGAACTAAGTGTTACAATTGCCTAGATGTATCTCAAAGTCTGGGATTTTGCACATGAAAGAGTGTTATCTCGGAATATCGGAAGCAATTTGCGAATATTACGCGTCTAGACACCCTGGCGGCGTGCCACTGCAACCTGTGCCAACTCGCGGGGTTGAATCAATTATTCATCCAGCACACTAGCCTCTGCTACACCGAGAAACCTTGGAAACCATAATGTGAATAAAAGCCTGTTGTCTTAAGCTCGAACGGTCTTTGGGAAAGGATGGAAACATAGCTCCTCATTTACTTTGTGCGTCACTTATCGCGCTTCTGATCCATCATTCATCAACCTAGGTACACAGCCAAACCGCTCTTCAACATGACTTCTACCTCAGAGTCAACTAAGAAAACTGAGAACTCATCGTCTCCAGACGTCGAGATGGGAACCTTCTCAGAAACAATCGACATGGTACCTGGGACCAGACTTCTGCTCAACCCGGGCAGAGACGATGGGTCAACCCACATTGTTCTGTCTCCGGAGCCCTCTAGCGACCCCGACGACCCCCTCAACTGGAGCATCACCCGCAAGACCCTCTCCTTCCTGGTGGTGAACGTCTACTCTTTCATGGTCGCCGTGGTGGCTTTGTCCACAGCTGTCACCTATGGAGCCCTGATTGCCGAGTTCGGCACAACGGCTGAGTACCTGAACGTTGGCACGGCGGTCTCCATTCTGTTTATCGGAATGGGCAACATTATCTGGAATCCTATGGTGAGTTACTCTAGGCATCCCAGAGCCAGGAAGAAAGGGCTCTCTAACATGTCAGGCCCTTCGATATGGTCGTCGGCCGGTCTACATACTATCTTGTCTCTTGACAGGCGTCGCCCAGGTCATTGCAGCCACTGCACAGAGAAGCGACGTCTTTGTGGGCTCTCGTATCCTGATGGGGTTTGTTGCCGCTCCTTTTGAGCAGCTTCCCGCAGTGACTGTCAATGACCAGTTCTTTGTGCATCGGCGAGGCTTTGGATTGTCCATGTATGTCCTCGCGGCAACGCTAGGGTAAGTGTTTACGGGTTGTCCCTCCCATTTTTCAGGATACCTGGTTACTGATTGATCATCCCTGGCTAACTTGTTCGGTACAGATCCTTCATTGGCCCTCTAGCAACTGGATTCATCGTCGACGGCGTCGGCTGGCGCTGGGTATACTGGACCTTTGCCATCACCATGGCAGTCGTCACCATCCTCGCCTACTTCTTCCTGGAGGAAACAGGTTATAACCGAGACGATGGCACATCCGGCGACTTTGGCCCTCCTCTCCACGAGCCAAAGACTTACGCCCAGAGGCTGAAGCTGGTCTCGGATCTCAAGCTACCCCAGTCCCTTGGCGCCACGATAATCCAGCCCATCCAGCTCCTCATCGAGCCCATCATCCTCTGGTGCGCGTGCCTCTATGGCTTCGGCATCGCTTGGCTCTCCATCATGGCCTTCACCTCCAACACGGTCTTCCAGAGCCCCCTATACGGCTATAATTTCAGCTTCACCGCCGTCGGCCTCACAAGCCTCTCCCCGCTCGTCGGCAGCATGATCCTCTTCTACGTAGGCGGGGCAGGGACGGACCGCTTCATGATCTGGCAGGCTCGCCGGAACGGCGGTATCATGGAGCCTGAGTCCCGCATCTACGCTGCACTAGTGGCGGGGCCGATTATGGCCGCCGGGCTGGTGCTATACGGGGTGGGAGCCTCGGTGGGCTTGCACTGGATGGTG
Source organism: Fusarium solani (assembly GCF_023522795.1). Lineage (NCBI taxonomy): Eukaryota > Fungi > Ascomycota > Sordariomycetes > Hypocreales > Nectriaceae > Fusarium > Fusarium solani. The sequence goes on from NW_027072151.1 coordinate 3,439,257, forward strand.
CCGGTGGTGGGGATGGGGCTTATCGGCGCGGGGGTACCAATTGCCGGAGAGGTCTCCCTGGGCTATGTGACTGAGTGTTATTCTCACAGGGCTGGGGAGGCATCTACGGCCATGATCACGGTGCGCAACATCATCGCCTGCGGCATGATCTTTGCTACGGAGCCGTGGATCAACCACAGCGGCTTGAGGGACACGTTCATCACTATGGGGGCGCTGTGCCTCTTTGGGTTCTGGTCAGGGGTGCTCCTCATTTGGAAGGGTAAGAACTGTCGTCGCCGTTCTGCGAAACTTTGGCATTTGTCTTGAAAGCTACTCGTGTATGGGGAACATGGGTTATGGCACGGACATGAGATTGATAAGGGGGTCTGCCGGGTGTGTAGATGCCGACTCGGTCGCTACCGCGATATGACTTCGGGCTCAAAGTAGCAGGTGATTTGTAGCATCACTCGTGCGCAATGAACCATTCATTTGTTCATCCTCGGCTCGTTTCTAATCTTATTAGCATTATTTTTTGGATCCACATGACAGACATCTTCTTTATTGGCGAAGACATCATTCATCAAGAGGAGCAGTCTGCGCGCAGAACTGCCGTGACACGTTCTAGACTACCTGGATACTCTTGCTTTACTATCCTTATCTCCAATGTCGGCCACGACAGCAAAAAATACAGCTGTTAATGCATTACGTATGCCATCAAACCCCAATAACGTAGTACTTTGTTCCGTTTAGATGCCCATCCCACCACGTGCCGAGATCTCAAAGCGCTTCATAGATGCTCCCTGTCTCCGTGGCCAATCAGGTATGGTTCCGAAGTCAATGTCCAGATGCACATATGCTCAGCTGACAAATAACTGTCCCAGCCCCTTGACCCGTTACGCACTTTATGAGGCTTTGGATCCCTCTCCCAATTGCGCGTCTCCCAATTACTAAGATTACCAAGATGAGCCAAGCCCTGGAGCTAAACCTTAAGGGAGGACCCGCTAAACCTTAATACAAGGCCCGCGCTCCATCATTATGGGAAATGCTTGCGTCTCTTTGGCGATCAGTCGCTATCTCGAGGCGCATCTCACCATAAACCCTGCCCCTTTCCCAGTGCCGGTATCAGCACAGCCAGGCTTGTCCAAGGTTGAGCCAAGATCAAGGCTATGCCGCTGATGATGCCATTTCCTCGGAAACTCGAGCAGGAAACTCGAGCATTCCGACAACGCGTGGCTCTGCAAGATTATCTACGAGCTAGGGTATTGACATGGCCTGTGATGAAAAGCTTGGAATCTGAGATTTGGCCTATATATTCGTGAAGCAGACTTGGTGTCATTTCTCGGCCGACCACCTCATCCACTCGTTGACCGTACGAAAAATACCACAAGGCATAGACTGGCCTACTGTATAACAAGCCAACTCATTCCACTTCCCACCGCTCTTTAAAGAACAAAATCAGGCTTGACAAAGTCATCATACAATGTCGAGTCTTGTCAGTGATGCATCTACAGCTGCTCCGACGCAGAGCGCTCCGCCTCCGCCTCCGCCAGACCAGGCACAGCTGATGGCGATATTCGCAGCGCAAGCCGAACGCAACCATGACGCCATGAGGCTTTACGCCGGTGTTCTAGCAGGCCTTATGGGACTCTTTATCATCTTCCATTTTTTCAGTCTCCTGCGGCGGCCTTTAAAGCTTGGGCCATTTGCTAGGTAAGAAATAACCAAACTCAAAAACCAGTCCACTGGTTCTGACACTCGCTATTCAGTCTTCGAAGACTCGTCTCAGTAAAGGTCCCTGGTGTGCCGTCTCTTGGCCACGGCACTCTTTTACTAGTTTACCTCGGACTCAACGTCGGCTTCATTTTTATTTACACCGATACCAGCTTCTTGTCACTGCGCGTCGTTGTCGCTGCCCGAACGGGCTGGTATGTGTTTTCTCCATATATGTCTCCAAGAGGAGCTCTCACTAACAATATTGACAGGCTGGCTGTCGCAAATACCGTCCTGACCGTATTTTTCAGTCTCAAAAACACCCCGCTTGGCTACCTAACCGGGGTGTCCTACGAACGACTAAATATCCTCCACCGCATCTCAGGGTTGACCACGTTTCTCCTCGTCGTCGTGCACGCCGCTTCATACTCCTCCTTCTTTCTGGATCAGCAAAATTCAGCCCGACTGCGCGTTCGCGAGGAGATTTTTGGCATCGTAGCGGGCTTCAGTCTTTTGACAGTCGTTATGGTTGCCCTAACTTTGCAGCGTCGCCGCTACGAGCTCTTCTACGTCCTGCACGTCGTCTTCTTTGTGGTTTCGCTGGTTTTCATCTCTCTCCATCATCCTACCGCAGCGGAGAGGGTCATCATTGCGATGGGCCTCGCGGCGGGAATGTGGTTCCTCGATCGTCTCGTGCGTGTATCCCGGTTGGTCTACCACGGCATCAACAATACCGCCACGCTGCAGCCGCTTCCCAATGGCGGCACGAGGGTCATCCTAAACAAGAAGCTCCTCGGCGCCAATCCAGGCGAACATGCATTCTTGTGGATTCCGGGGATTCGCCGCTTTGAGACGCACCCTTTTACCATCGCGAGGACTGAGCCGCTCGAGTTTGTTGTTGCCTCCCAGGATGGCTTCACTCGCGACCTGCATCAGTATGCTTTGAAGAACCCCGGTGCCATCCTAAGAGCGTCAGCCGAGGGGCCCTATGGACAAATACCAGACCTTGCGCGATACGATAGGGTGGTCATATTTGCAGGTGGCAGCGGCGGTAGCTTCGCATTCGGCAGCGCTCTTCGACTCTTACGGGCCTCTGAAGGCTCCGATAAGACAGACGCTACCTTGGTGTGGTCCATGAGGAACTCAGGTCAGTCTTTAATCTCGGTTTTTCTTGTGTAATTATGACTGACTGCCTTTAGCCCTCCTTGAGTGGTTTTCAGCTCATTTGCGCGACGTTGGTCACTCCCCAGGGTTCAAGACTTCGATCCACATCACTGGAGAGAGGGAGGTTGAGAAACTGTCCAACCGATCAGGTCTGGGAACAGCAGATGGCTCAGAAGGGGCCCTGGTTTTGGAAGATTCTCTGGGCGATGAGTCGGCTATTGAACTATCGAGCATAACTGGGGATCTGCCAAGCGACACCCACGGTGCTTCGGTTCACTATCAACGGCCCAATGTGAATGATTTCGTTGCCCAGTCCGTGGAGGGGATGGCCTCCGGTCAGCGAGTCCTGGTCATGGCATGCGGGCCGGCGGGGCTGTTGAAGGAAGTCAGGAGCGTGGCGACATCACGGATGGTTCCTGGGGGTCCTCACGTGTCTCTTCATTGCGAGCAGTTTGGATGGTGAGCCCTCGAGTCCGGAAGGAAGAGGGTTATCAGCCCTGCCGTAAGAGGCCTCCTAGTAATGCTTTATCTCCTATGTATTCTTGTTAGTTTGACATGCGTGTCGCCATGCAGCCGTTCATCTCCAATAATAGAACTATCACCCAACTAGCATGAGGCTTCTGCTGTGCCCGGACTACCCGCCATCTACGGCTCGAAGCAAGATCGTGCCAATAGCTTACTCTATCTTGACCCGCTAGAATTACAGTAGGTTTGCTTGTCATTCTCTCCTCTCAGATTTCCAGCTGCTTGGATTCTGTCGGACAAGGCCCGAGTAGAACCAAGTCCCCATTGTATATACATCGTAGACTGGCAAGTCTATTGCACGCTGAATCGTGTCCGCATATGGAGGCATGTTTGTGCACTCCAAGACAACGGCCACAATCTCAGGGTATCGAGACGTCATTGCTTTGGCTTGATCCACTAGCTCTCTCTGCAGCCTTTCAGCGTCATATGCTTCGCCTCTAGCGCAAATGCCTCTCAGATGACCATCATCAGGGGTTCCCCATATCCGCACGCCCTCTGGCTTGATGCCGAGTGCAAGTAGATGCGCATCTCCAAGCCTTCTACTGTCGTATGTCAAGACTCCAATGGCCTTGTCTGCAGGGATAAGGGCAAGGAGACTTGGCACTTGTATGAGTGATGATGTCGCGATTGGAATCGGCAAACGAGCTGCCAACCTGTCATGGTCTTTAGTGCCCTGGGATTGGAATCGAATCGAAGTAGCTACCTTTTCTGAGCCATCGCAAGAAACCCACAACTGGTGATTATTCCCACAGCCCCTCTCTCAGCTAGTCGCTGGCCGGCAGCCACGAATCGCTCAATGAAGGCATCATCGTATGCAGTGCTTGTAACAATTTGAGATTCACTGGTCCCGGTGACCTTTTCACGAATAAGTGGAAAAGGCCAGGTCATATCATTGTAGGGGTCTCCTGGTGGTCTGAAGATGTCAACTTCCACGGCAAGGAAGCCCAGAGGTGGTGGTGCCACAGCGTTGTCGGTCATTGTTGGAGAGAAGTGACCCTTGCTAATCTCCTGAATCGGCGTCTGCTTGGGCCCTTGTAGCTTTATCCTCAACAATCACGTAATATGGGCCGGTGCGCCACGGCTGACCACTCTCGGGGGAAGCCGAGATTCTCCATGACGATCAAAGTGGGGTCCGCAACCTTCCGAGCCGGCGGCCAAGATCGGACATGCAACCGGAATCATGAGCGCTACCCTGCATCATGATGGAAAGCTTGCAAGGGCGTCGGACGTATACAAGGCCGGTCGCGTTCCGTCTTCAAAACTATTGTTGCCCTTATCTTCATCATCGCATCCCACCGTAGCACCGCCCACGTGTGCTCACAGCCATCACCATGTCCCCCAGTCGCCTTTCTCAAAAACCCCGTGTCGTGTGCCTTGGGGCCCCCAAATATGCCGGCGCCGAGTATTTGGAGTCCTTCGGCAAAGACTTCGACTTTGAGGTCCTCGACGCCACAAACCGAGCCGAGACGCAACAGAAGCTGCCAGAACTCATCAGCAAAGGCGGTCCCATCGACGCCTTCATCATCCGAATGGGAACACCGCCTTACGAGCCTTTCGACAAGGACTTGCTTGAGGCCCTTGTCCCGGACTGCCGAATTATTACTTCGGCATCGGCAGGATATAATGAGTTTGATGTTGAGTGGATGAGCAAGAGCAATGTCATCTTCTGCAACTCTGTGGACGCAGTTGCTGAGGCTACCGCTGACATGGCCATGTTTTTGACTCTGGCTGTGCTGCGAAATACCTCCAATGCTGAGCGGATTGCCAAATCAGGGAAATGGAGAGGAGAGGCCGGTGTTCTCATCCCAGCCAGAGATCCCACCAACTTGACACTGGGCATCGTCGGTATGGGTTCAATCGGAAAGGTTAGTTCCCCTGAATTACCCCTGATTAGCTGGAACGGTAAAGTTGACCAGGTCTGAATGACAGTACCTGGCCAAAAAGGCAGCCGTTTTCAACATGAAGATTCGATACTACAACCGCCGACAGCTTCCCAAGGACGTCGAGAAAGAATACAACGCTACATACTGCGATTCACTGCACGAGCTACTCTCACAGTCCGACGTCGTCTCACTCAACTGCCCATTGAATGACAAGACAACCAATCTCATTAGCACAAACGAGTTTGCGGCGATGAAGGATGGGGCGTTCCTCGTCAATACTGCTCGTGGGGCCGTCGTGGACGAGGCCGCTCTCAAGGTTGCCCTCAAGACTGGAAAGGTTGCGAGGGCTGGTTTGGACGTGCTTGTTAACGAGCCTAATGTTGACCCTTGGTTCTTTGAGCAAGACAATGTTATTGTACAGCCGCATCTTGGTGGTTTGACTGATGTCGCCTTCCAAAAGGCCGAACGGGAATGTTTTGAGAACATCAGAGCCTACTTTGAGACTGGGAAGGCCAACAGCCCAGTCAACCTCGACCAGCTGAAGGGTAGTTCAAAGATCTAATTAGATAGAAAAGGTCAATGAATACACGAATAACACTTGTATTTTCTACCTTGGAGCTTTATCCGATTCAGCCATATAAGACCAGAATATCGAGATTAAACATCTTCGGTGTTGGGTTTTGATACCGTGATATACGATGGTTATGCCCTTTGGTGTTGTGGCTGATGGCCTCATCTGGACAGGTCATTGATCAACAACCCCATAGAACTACCGCAAAGAGAGCACACTATTAATTTATTTGTGTGACTCGAATCAATATCGTAGTCAACACCGATAACTGTGTTTCTATCCACGTATTGATTGCTAAACGAGGCCTTCATGACGTTTCAGTTCAGGTCTTGCTTGGCTTCTCTACATGTGTGAAATTCAGGTTTTGAATGGACGGTCCAGTCACGAAATTGAAAGAAAAATTACAATGAAGGTTGAATCTTCGTTTTCTGTCCTACTGATCTATAGACTCAACACGAAGCTGTAAACTTAGACCTCCATCTGTCGACCCTTGGAAGTCAATTTCTGGTCTTGTCCATCGTCGCGCTCGGTACTGGGGAAGCACAAGGTCAGACACAACTCTATTAAGATCCGGGACAACTCACTCTTCAATGTCCTCATCGATTCTGCGACCGGAGATGGAGTCGACCCTCATGGTCTTGGCCTTGCTGCGAATCTGCCACCAGGGGCATTCGAACAGGGCATCAATATGCTCCAGGGGGAGACCTGCGGTCTCTGGAACAGCCAAAAAGACATAAATGAGGGACACGAAGCACCACCCAGCGAAGAATATGAAGGCCCCCCAATTGTTCATGCTGCTAAGTATGGATGGGGTTGCGCGGTTGAGTCCGAAGTAGAAAAGCCAGTGGAAGGCTTGAGATAGAGCCGAGCCAAAGGACCGAATGCTGTTGGGCCACAGCTCAGCGCCAAAAACGTAGGGGAGAACGAGGAGGCCTAGGATTAAGCTTGTCAGTTACTTAACAAAATGAGACTGCGATGCCTTTGAATCATACCAACTGCATATCCAAATCCATGGATAAAGATGGCTGCAATCGCAGCTTCAGATGACCCAGGCGCAACAGAACCCGACTGGTGACTCTTGATGTAAGCACCAAGGTAGACGTCCGAGATTAGTTGAATGATGATACCGATGAAGAGCGATTTGCGGCGACCCAAGGCATCGATGAAGAAAAATGAGGCGATGAGGGTGTAGAAGAACTTGGAGAGAGAATACATGCTCGACAAGAAGAGGCCATGCCCGTTGGCACCGCTGATCCCCATAAGCGACAGAATCGGCACGAGATAGCTTGTGACCGAATTTGCGCCAGAGAGCTGCGCGAGAGCGTACGAGATAAGAGCCTGCTGGACGCGACGAAGATTGGCGGGAACCATGAAAGTCTCTTTCAGAACATCCTTGAGGCCGCCGCTGCCGCCATATTTGGCCTTTTCGTCTTGGATCTGCTCCTCAATGTCGGCGATTTCTCCAGAAACTCGAGGGTGCTCTGCTGGCAGTCCGCGAAGTGCGACAAGAGTCTTGATAGCATCTTCTTTGCGGCCGACTAGCATCAACCAACGCGGAGACTCGTAAGCAAAGAAGCTCGCAGCGATGACGATGGCGCAGATGATAGTTGGCACGAACCAAACTATCTGGTACTGCAAGTGTGAAGGTGCGACATGCAGGAAGCAAGCATACACTGTCAAGGTGCTCACGGTCAAGCTGAGCAGCATGACGACGCTGAACCACACAGTCAGAAGGCCACGAATCTCGGTAGGTGCAATCTCGACGATGGACATGGGGCCGGTAACAGTCAGAGGACCGATACCAAGACCAGAGATGAATCGAGCGGTGTAAAGAGCGCCCATGTTGCCATAAGAGAAAGTGGCAACCAGTTGGCCGATGATCCAGATGACAAAGTACAATCGCAAGGACCAGAGCCGCCCGATGCGGTCGTTGATGAAGAATGACAGGCCTGAACCAACGCCGGCGGTGAGATAGACAAAGGAGATGAAGTTGGCCACCTCTTTCGGGTTGGTGGCAGAGGTGATGCCAAACGTCTGCGAGAATCCCGGGAGAGAGGGAACGACAGAACTGGAACCCTGGTCCCAAGCTTTGGATAGTTAGGTGCTGTAGAATGCCAAGGGCAATAGAGGAGACTTACTGATGCACAGGCCTGACATGGCATAGAGTGCCGACGAAAGGAGAAGACGTCGGTTGAAGATGACTTCGCGTGGCGAGTTGCGAATGCTCTTGACATGTTTCGCCAGCGATGAGTCAGTGAAGACTTTGCTGAAGTCCATGATGGAGTCGGCGAGGAGAGGTTTCCGTCTGTGGGAGAATATGGAGGCTAGTTCAGTTGTCAAGACAAATTAGGAAGTGATGATCTTGTCCGCTGTCAGAAGTTTCTTCGGCGGGTTCAGTGCAGGAATATATCACCACCCACAAAGCCTCGCTTCGCCTACTCGACCTCGGAGGAGCCACAAGCTAGTCGTGCCAAGCATGAGCTGCATTCGTTACCCCAGATGCTTATCTCTTCCCCACAGGATATCCTCGCGAACCGGCACCGCGAATCCTGGATTCTCCCGAACTAGCGTATGGGTGGAATCATCACGAGAGCACTTGATATCGGGGGAACCCGAGTTGCTGGGCCCCCCGCTTCGGTTAGACTCGATTAGGTGTTAGCGCTCTCTAGCGTCTGCTTATCATTGTTATCATCCTTATCATCATCTTGCAGCCGATAAAATGATTCTCGCTGACTCGCAAACTTCCGGAGTGGCAACATGTGAGCTCAACCTCGTCGAGTTCTGGGCTGATAAAATCCGATACCACATCATTTGCCTAGCAAAATCACCAACACGATCCGCCCAGAGACCGACCATGTCACCTTTGAGAAAAGACGATCCAATCGTCATTGTTGGCGCAGGAATCTTCGGTCTGAGTACCTCCCTACACCTTGCCAGGCGTGGCTACGACCAGGTAACGGTTCTCGACAAGCAAGATTATGATCGAGGGCTCTACTCGTATGCAAAGGGTTGTGACGCTGCGTCAGCAGGTGAGTTCCTGGCCTCAATGCGTTATTGATCAAACATTTTGAGTAACGAGAAAAAGATTTGAACAAAATTATTCGATCAGCTTATGGAACTCAGACTGAGTACCAAGAACTCTCGATTGAGGCCATCAAGTTGTGGAACCAATGGAATCTTGATTTGGCCAACGGGGAGGTGCCGCCTGGCATGAGCCCATCCGACAAAGTCTTTTTCAACAACGGAGCTATTTCCTTCAACGAGGGAGACGTCCTGCCACCATTTGAACAGGCTACGATCGAAGGTGCAAAGAAGCTGGGGCTTGCAACACCGCTCATCACCAATGACCCCCACGATATCGAGGCCGCCAGGCAATTGGGTTTCGACACTGACCAATTCAGGCCCAAGGCTCGTGGGAAAGCCATGGTAGGCATTCTTGATACGAGTGGCGGCCATGTTGCAGCCGACAAGGCTTGTCGTCTTGCTCTTCACAAGGCAAGGCGCCTTGGAGTCAAGTTCATCTTTGGTGCTCAATCGGGGACCTTCGAATCTCTTATCCGGAAGGGTGGCAGAGTTGTCGGTGTTCGAACCAAAGACAACCAGCTCCATGATGCAAAGCTCACCATCATGGCTTGTGGCGCCTATACGCCGGTCCTTGTCCCCGAACTTGATGGACTGTGTGAAGCCACAGCAGGTTCTGTGGCCGTTTTCAAGATTCCAAAGACATCTCCACTGTTTGAGCGACTCTCATCCAGAAACTTCCCGATCTGGATGTACAAGATGAGAGATGGTGCCAAGGGTGGTCTTTATGGGTTCGCACTTGACTCCGAGGGTCACTTCAAGATCGGATACCGTGGCACTAAGTACACCAACCCCCAAATCCAGCCAGATGGAAAGGAGCGCAGCGTCCCCGTAACGAGGTGGACTGACGGGCAAAAGCTCACTCAGATTCCGAAACAAGCCATGGATACCATCGCCTCCTTTGTCTCGGAGCATATCCCAGAAGTCCTCGAGGAAGTTGGTGATGTTGCTTTCACAAGGGCATGTTGGTATACTGATACCTTTGATAACCACTTCGTCATTGACCGTGTACCGAATCAGCCAGGCCTCATGGTTGTCACAGGAGGTAGCGGCCATGCCTTCAAGTTCCTACCGAATATCGGGGACAGGGTGGTGGACATTATAGAGGAGGTGAAAACTGATCATCCAGCTATCCAGGCATGGAGGTGGAGGAGCCAAGGAGATAGAGAGCCGATCAATGTTCTTATGGAAGGCAAGAAGGGGCCGAGGGCTTTGCAAAACGTGGTTCTGACAGGTTCCATTCATGGGCCAACCTCAAAAAGGCCCTCGATGCTATAGTTTCGTACAAGACGCTACATAGCGGTCTTTTTCCACTGCATTAATGGCTCATCTGCATGAATAGAAGTGTCAGGTACTCTAAGTAGATATAATAACTTGCTAAATGAACCCCTACGGTTGTTCCAATGTGGACGCCGTCTGCTCTCGCAAGTGCTCTCGCTTTCCTGTTTTAGGGAATCTCTCACCGGAGAATCCGGATTCCCCGTGCCAAAAATCAAAACCCTTTCGAAACATCTTTTCACAAAACGGGAAGGGCTCAGCTAAGACTCAGTTACGATAAGTGTTGCACAAATTTCTACTGCTTCTCGTTCTTCAATTCGGAGGTGCCTTAGACCGGATGTTAGGTCTTACCCTGCACAAGCAGATCCAATCCTCCCATGCCGTATGCAATTGATCCCAATAAGGCAGATGGTGCCCTAAACTATTGAGGTTACAGTTCCGTACTCATTTTAAGTGTAATTAAGAAAGGTTTAATTGTGACTGTCTGTATTGCTCCAAGAAATCTCGCCTTGGTGTTTTGGTTCAACAACATCATCTTTCCAGCGATTCGAATCGATTGCTGGCAAGGCCGTTTCGAAAGTTTGTTTATCAATATATAGCGGCATATTAGCTGCTGCCCTCTAATCCCATTTAGTGGTGCCTTTGTCCGAGTGAGTATCATATCTTTCTGAAGGGCATGCCCTTGAACCTGTGTGCAGAGCCACAAGGACAGCCTGTCACTTACCAGTTATCGGCAGCTGAGATCGATAGGCAAGTAAATTTGATAGGTTGCGGTGTTATACGGTATTAGGTTTTAATACCGTCATGTATTAATGACTGTGTTTTCCGGTGTTGTGGCTGATGGCTTCTTGTCACCATTGCGGACAATAAAATAAATAAAAAAGTAAATTTGATGGCGCAGAATTAAAAAAAATTAATAACATCCTACTGAACTGAACTCGTCTAGCACTACGCAGGATTCATTGCTAACGTTGTGACCCTCCCGTTGTAGCTCCCTTACTCAAGAAAGTCCCCCCTAGTCTCTTTCAAGACCAACTGATACTCTGGCTCGAACTGCATATACATCACCTCAGGAGTTCCAGTGCCATCCTTCGTATATTGCGCCTCCTCGTCGCTGACCAGAGACTTCTTGAGCTGGGTGCCATTAGGAGTCATGGCAGCCTCAACGAGTAACTGAGTCTGGCAAGCTCGCTCCAAAGCAATGAAAAATGCTGCCGCCTCGCCAATAGTACCCCCTGCTGTTAACAAGCCATGGTTTTGCAGGATGATGTTCTTAGCGGCACCGAGGGCATCAGCGATGCGGCCACCCTCCTCTTTAGCAAAAACCACGCCACCGAAGCTGCCATAAACCGCAAGGTCTTTGTAAAACATGCATGAATCCTGGTTGAGCATCTCAATGGGCTTTCCAAATGTTGACCAGGCTCGACCATATGGGCTATGGAGGTGACAAGCGGCATTGATGTCTGGACGTCGCTTGTGGATGGCGGCATGAATAATGAAGCCCGCCGTGTTAACGGGCTTCTCTCCACCACCAATTCGGTTGCCGTCCTCATCAATGTGGACCATATCAGAGACGGTTAGCAGGCCAAAATGGATCCCGTATGGGTTGATCCAAAAGGTATCTGGCCGAACGGGGTCTGAACGAATGGCAAACGGTATTAGACCCAAACTGTCCCGGTAGAGACCGACGAGTACGAGATTAACTCACCTCTTAGGCTGATGTGGCCGCTTCCTCCATCCGCAAATCCGAGCTTGGCAAAGACGCGGAATGCACCGGCCATCTGTTCCAGCTGCCAATGCCTCGTCTCCTCCTTAGTCTGAAACTGGGGGATCCGGTGGAGTCTCTTCGGCTTACCATCCTTGCCGCTTGCCACATTCAAGGAAGAAGAGGTCGTAACTGTGACTGTGGCGGTAGATGACATTGCGAAGTTGTTGCAGAAAGTGGAAATGGACTTGATACCAAAACTGATACTTGATTGTGATGCTTGAACAATACGCAAGACCCTGGCAATGGTTGAAGCATGTAAATAGTTGTTGTTATCCGTGGGGACTCGGTAACCCCCGTGATTGGTTAGATTGACCCGATCCTCCAGACACCCCGGGCGTCGATTTGAAAGCCAGTTCATTCGGTAACACCCGACGTGGTTTGTGATATAATCATGGCTCTTGATAATGATGAGAATAGGATACGAATTTTGTGAGTTGGCTTTCAGTACCAGCTACTTCTTGTCATCTTCTTTGGTCTAGCTATCACCAAGTGTTTTTTCAACACTTCACAACACTTGGGCTCATCAAGATGTCGACTCTTACTATGGGATCAACAACCGCCGGGTGCGCTCCTTATGGCTCGGTTGAGCCATTCATGGACCCCAATGATGTTCGGACAGCCTTCACCGTTGCCATGTCCGCGATGTACAGAAACGAAGTTCCCTTGTATGGAGATCTCATCCGGATTGTACAGTCTGTCAACAAGGAGGTTCTCTCTGCAAAATCCCAGTTAGAAGATCAGACAAGCATCGGCGAAAGCGCTGTGCCTCAAAGACTTGACCTAGAGCGACATGGCGCGATACGACTGGGAACTCCCTATGAATTAAGGACCGTTTCCCGTATCTTCACCGTCATCGGTCTTAAAGCCGTGGGCTACTACGATCTTTCTATCGCCGGACTCCCAATGCACGCCACTTGCTTCCGGCCCATTGATCTCGCCTCTCTCAACAAGAACCCTTTCCGTGTTTTCACTACCCTACTTCGACCAGAGTTGCTTTCTGATAAAGAGGCCCGGGACTTGGCCACGAAGCTCTTGACCAAACGCAACATCTTCAGTTCCAGACTTCTTGACCTCATTATTATGGCTGAGGGCCAAAACAACCGTCTCACTGCTTCACAAGCCGAGGAGTTCATACTTGAAGCAATGAAGACGTTCAGCTGGAGGCCTGAAGCATCAGCGACTGAGGACGAGTACAAGACACTCGCTGCTGAACATCCAATCTTGGCAGACATTGCCTCATTCAAGAGCTCCCACATCAATCACCTGACTCCGAGAACGCTAGATATCGTGGCCAGCCAGGAGAGAATGAAAGTTGAGGGTCTCAAAGTCAAAGACCGCATCGAGGGCCCTCCACCTCGCCAATGTCCCATCCTGCTCCGCCAAACAAGCTTCCTGGCTCTCGAAGAACGAATCAAGTTCCGGAACTCTGAGGGTGCCCTTGTTGAAGGAACGCACAGAGCTCGATTCGGAGAGATTGAGGAGCGCGGAGCTGCCGTTACGCCTGCTGGTAGAAAGTTATACGACGTCTTGTTGGAGAAGGCCAAAGACAAATTCCAAGCTCTTTCCTGCGACAAAAAGCCAGCATTGATGGATGAGCTTCTGAGTGAGGTGTTTCGGGAGTATCCAGACACCTGGACTGAGCTCAGGAGACGGGAACTGGTCTACTGCACATACTGGCGAACTGGGAAACCAGTTCCAAAAGATTCGTCCAAGATGCCCTCTCTGGAAGATCTTGTCTCTCAAGGCTACCTGGAAGCCGAGCCAATCACCTATGAAGATTTTCTTCCCTTCTCCGCCGCTGGTATCTTCCAGTCAAACCTAAAGCCAAGCAAAAGGTCTTCTTTATGTGAGATGGGGAGACCAGATCAGGAAGGCTACGAAAAGGCTCTCGGCGGCGCGCTACTGAGTGCTGATGACCTGTACCTCAAGTCCCAGCGTGAAAGTATTGAGAAGTGCGGCCTGGGTTCAGGTTGAAAGTTGTGACGAAAACCAAGAGGATATCTGCTCAATAGGTAATTCACAGGTACATTGAAGGAACCACACAGGTCAAGCTAAATACAATCATTTCGTTAATGACATTGCATGAGATCACATCTCTAAAGATGTCGGAGGTGCTTCGGCTGTGATATCCGTTTGTGTGTTCCGCATCCCTTGAAGTAGTTGCTGGACAAACCACTCAGACTCCGTCGGCATATCGCTGGCGCCAAGCTCCATAATCCAGTCCTCCAGGGGTTGTGAGTCCACTGCTCCTCCCGAGTGCGAAGTAGGTGGCACAGCAGAGTTGCCATGCGGCCTCCATTCGTCTCCGCAAACAAGGCCGATGGTTTTCTCAGAAAGCACTTCGAAGATATCTCGGTATGGAGTAGCTTTACTCCATCGTTCGGCTATAATGACAAGTGCTGTGTTGCAGGCCATGCAAGTGTTGATGACGTCCATTTTCTTGGCCGCTTGCCTCACTCTTGCTGATTTCCAGATACAGTACAGATAGGTAAGGCCGCCAAGGAAGAGAATATGCAATGAGCCCCAGGTAAACTGCATGGATTGGTACTGAAACAGCCGTCGGTAGAGAAGGCATATTTCCTTCGCCTTCTGCGAGCAGGCCTCAAGTGCATGCTCAACAGATTCCTCTTCCCCAGGGGGTGGCTTGTGCGTGATCCAGTAACGGTATAGAAGGAGGACTGAGTGGTCATATGCTAGTTTGAACCACTCCCGAGACGCAAATACGGACAATGGATCAAGACCAGCCGTATCAGGTGACTGCGGGATTTCGGCATGCCAGCTCTCGAGTTCCTTAGCAAGTTGATCGATCAAGGGCTTCTTTGCAATCTCTTGGCTCGGAGAACATTTCGTGATGGCTGGATAGATACTGTTGCCAATCTTTGACCAGAGTCGGCGTAGTTTGATAACATGGATAGCCCCTGTCATGTTGGTTGGTGGCTCATCTGGAGAGGCCCGAGGGCTCTGAAGCAGACCCAAAGCGTTGATATGCTCATCATTGATATCCAGAGGGAGCTGAAAAATGCCAATTAGTAAACAAGAATCTAGGTGTGGCCAGACGCCTACCTCAGCATCGATGCAGTCATCGGGGATGCCAACTGGCCGGCCAAGAATAAAGGATGCAACACGGTCGATATCGTATGCCACCCAAAAGCATCGATTGGACATCTCGGCAATTAGAGGGTTCGAGTTCTTGCGATATGTAGATGCGCTCCTGTGGTAGCCCAGTTCGATGCTATACCGAATTGCCAGTCCAGAGAGTTTCCTGAGATGATCAGCGTCTGAGTAATCGCTCCATTGCGTGTGTCGCTAATGGACAACATAGCCGACTCTTGGCACCTACCACAAACTTCCCCCAGCAGGGGATCTGATAGAGTAGACGGCACAGCAAAGCAGGCTTTGTATTGACTCAATGCCATCAAGCTCTAGAACTGAAGGCTGGTGTGCTAGCGCCATATTGTAGTAGGATTCTGCTGTGTCGTAATGGGTAGGGCCAAGGGCTAGGGAGGCAATTGCGTATACCATCCAGACGAAGAACTGGGCGATATCGCCAGCAAGTGAAAGGTTGCCAGTGCTATCCGCCTTGAAGCATAGCTCTTCCCAGAACCGAAATGTTGGTCGATGCAAAAAGGGGTATTGAGGATGGATGTTGTTGAAGTAGGCCTGAGACAATGTGGTCCCGAGGGGTGCCGAAGGGAAGCTGATGGGAAATGGCGTCGCCAACTCCCAGCTTGAATTGCCGTGGCTGAAGTTAATACCGCTGGCTTGAGAACCTCCGACTTTCTTGGGAAGATTCATAGCTGCACTAACAACACGGGAAAATGACACAGCAGAGGATGGACCGAAGTAGTGAGGCTCCTTGCTTGCTGTTGTGAGGCATAACAGAGCAACGTCGGCGGAGAGCTGGTCAGCCGGGTCCTCCAGGTCTAGAGATGCGTCATGTTGATGGCTTTCGGCAGCGTCTGCATCCGATACTATAGGCGCTCTTTCGCCATTCCGCAATGCCGAGGGTCTCGGCAACTCGGGGAATGTAGCAGAAGGTGATAAGTCGCCGTGGGCTTTCTCGAGACCAGCAAGGTGATCCAAGGCTACATCAGGTCGGACTTGTTGGAGGAGGCCTTCTAAATAGGCGACTCTTGCTTCCAGCGACTGCATGTAGTCTCGAGGACGGAACAGACCCGTCGCAGGGTCTTCAACGAGGCACTCTGCATGGCCATGTCAACACCGCACTGTTTGGTCGGATGTGCAGCTTGGCCTACCTCGCCCATTCTTTGAGCAGTTTTGGCATCTTGGTACTTGTCCATCGCACTATCTGAAGTCAGAGGAGACAGAGCACATGAGGGTGGAAGACCGTGCCTTGAGCTTCTTCTGCTTGCAGCCGACGCAGGCGAGCAAGGTCCGCTCTCCAACGCGGGGGCGCTTGACAGGGTGGGGATTGTCCATATTCGGAGGTGCCATGGTGATGACGTCGAAACCTGGTAGCGGAAGCCCTGTATTGGTGTCGACGTAGTAACGAGTCTGACTGCAAGGGCGCGAGATCAGTATGGAAACAGGACATGGAGCCAGAAGAGTCAAATGAGATGACGAGGAGACGTTGAGACTGGGAGCCATTATCGGCGCCTCGGGAAGCTCCGATTGCCTCCACATTCAACTCGCCCGGCACATCAGCCCGGGCACTCGCTAAAAAACACCCCAAGGGCCCACCGTCTGCATCCGTCGATGCCCATTATTTTCCAAGATAACCACATTTCGTAAGCAGCATACTGGCGGACACTGGTCTGGAATCAGATAACCCTAGACCATGAAATACCATGAAGAAAATGAGATCTAAGCCGTGTTTGTGGATAAACGGGGTTTACAAATATATCTATCTGCCAAATACTCCTTGAGATACTGCTGAGCGTGGTTTTTACCTACTTATCAAAGGTCATGCATTTTTCACACATTTTTACACTATGTTCTAGCCAACTCTTGAATACGACATAGGTACATTCACGACCGCCTCAATCTTGTTCTTCCTTGCTTGACCAACTGATATGTCAACCCATAAGATTACATTCATACATTCTGATATGACTTATAGCTTACTTCTTCCTTCCACCCCCAACGAACAATATTTCTCGCCCCAATCCCTCTCGTGCTTCTCACTCGTAGCCATGCGAATGATATGAGTAGGCTCCAAGAAGGCAACCAGCAGTACTTCGTCGCCCTTGTTTCTGCGCAACAGGTTGCGATAGAATAGACTTTTCTGCAAATCACGATGCCAGTATCCCCTGTCATCAACGTCTTTCATAAACACCTTGCCTTTAGGCCAATCATTGGATCCTCTAAAAACGAATGTGTGCTCCTCAAAGACGGCATTTGGGGAGATCAAGAGCTTCGCACGGTTACGGTTGATTTCTCTGGCAATCCTAAGATGGATCGGTGTCGGTTCATCGTTTTCCGTGGAAGGGAATGCATCAATTCCGCACTTTGACATATGAACGAGAGAGCTGACAACCTCTGCTAATGTCGTCGTCCAGACTCCTTCTGGGAATCTTTCAAGCAGGTGCAGGAAGAGTTGGGCAAACATCGTCTGGTTCAGACCTGTCGAACGACGATGTGAAGGATGAATCATCGTGAGACCAGTATGAATGATGGGGTTGTCTAACCCTGGGATAGGGATAACGAGGGCCGAAACAAATCCAACTAGAATGCCGTGGTGGCGGGCAAGGACAAGAATCTTATCTGCAAGCCAGTCTTTGCCACCAGGCTCTTCAAGGACTTGATAATCCGGTATCTCGGGTAGGCATTGGCTGCCCAGAACGCATAGCGAAGCATGAAGGGCTGACTCCTTAGTGGCAGGGATTGGTGTCTCGGCTGTCACGAGCTCCAACTCATATTCGGAGCCCATTCTTGCCACTCGGGCGAGATTCGTGTGTTGGCTTTGTGAATAAAAAAAGTATTAAGAATTGTCACCTAATTAGAGTAGAGGCTAAAAGAGTTGGCGAACAGGAGGAATTGAAAGATGAGGTTGACAATATTTAGCACGGTAGATCTCAGCTTTATAGCAGGTTCTTCGAGTCGTCCTTTTCGTTCTTGGCTTAGAGCACTGTCTACAGTATAATACGAGCTCAAAGGTAACAGGTGATTCAAACATGCATAAGCTTTGGAGTTAATTTCGGTTTTCAACTGCCGGTTAGGCCTAGGATAGGACACGCAGACTTAAGATCAAGATCACTCAAGCCAGTCCAATTTAGCCCCTAAGCTATGACAGGCCTTGAGCTCATATGATTGGTCTTCTAAGCTAATTTATGATTAAGGTTCAGGTTGGATGTTTAAAGCGTCTTCATTGCTTCGTATTAAAAAACAAGAAGCCCGTGGTAGCCGTATAGCAAGTACTAGCATTAGCGTTAGTGATATTAGCACGATACCGTGTTTCTCGACCAAACTCATTATCTCATGCGGTTGTTGTTATATTGACTTTTCTCATTAGAGGCACTTTCGCTATCATAGATAGTAAATCCGTGCGAGGAACCACTACTAGATCTCATGACAGCGTATACTGTACTCGCCTTCAAATCTGTTTTATGTCATATTCTGCGTGTTACTCAGACATTACTTAATAAACCAGGTATCTGTACTTGTTTGCTTTCTGTTTTGATCAGACGGTTGGGTCTTTTGTTTCATGCAACTAGTGCGGGCGCTGTACGCACGAACAAATACGTTGGCAATTAAACCCCATGGGTTTAAGGTTTAACCGAAATTGCGATTCGGACCTCTGCTGGGATACTCGGCGGGCTAAACAACTTTTTGTTTTCATCCCTGCTGGAGTCTAACCACTGTTCACCGTCGTTGTCTTATTATTCTTCGTTCGTGGTCATTTCACCGAATGGCTGGCAGAAGCTAGCATTGTGCCTCTTTCCCACTCTCGTACAAGGCCAAACAGCCCAGCTTTATATTCTTTGACTGCCATATGCTAGGCTAGTGGGCAGCATCTTTCTGCCTCTCTTACGCCTGAACATCGGAAGCCAAGAGTACTACTCCGTAGTTGGGTGCCCATCAAGAAACCTGGAAGAAAATCACTGGTGAATCACCCGCTCGCGTCAGGTAGTTGACTAGTACGGAAAGAAGTACTCGACCGCCACTTAACTGGCATTGTGTGAACTTAGAAATTTCAGTACAGGGCAGGGCAATATCTTAATTTCACCTTGTCTTGGACAGTTTCACTCTGGTCCACGGATATCCGAAGGATCAGCCTTCAGGAAACTCGGACAAGCCTGAAGAGTAACTCGGTTACGCTACACAGGAGAAATAATGCGTAGGCAAGAGCATTTCCACCTCGAGACAAAAGACTGAGCATCCATCAAGATGAAAGCCATCGAATGGGGACCAGAGGCACTGTATAGCCTTCGTTACAGTGACCTGACAGTATTAACCTCTCATTTCCAGCTGATGGCCACAAGGGGTTGGTGGTTAACATGTAACTGGAACTGCTGACTCATTTCCGGTTGTTGAAGTCCCAGATGAAAAGCTCGGGTACTTGAATTGATAAGTAGCACGCGCTCACAGTTGGAAAAAGGTCAGCACGCATGACATCAAGGCATAGCTATTTTGGAGCGCAATGTTCTCGCTATTTCATACATGCTCTATAATCCCATTCGACTCCAAATTGTGACTGTTTTGCGGCGGACATCCTCCAGGACTCCACGCAACTGTTGCATCCTCATCGGAAGCAAATGTCGAAAAGACCAGAACGTGAAACAAGCGACCATCAACAGAAGCGTCTTTGCCACGAGCATAGACCGTTGCTTGAGAAGACCACGCCGAGTCCAAGTGACACGCCAATGGGACCAGGTAGGGAACATGAAACGGAGTGTTTGCCAGATCATTGAGTACCTGTCACGATTATTATTAGCTCGCTCGGTCACAAGGATCAAATTGTGGTGAACACACGGATAAGAAACCGAATTGTGCCCTTCGCTGGTAATATACCAGCTCGAACAACCTCCACTGTTCCAAACAGTCTTTTCCAGTGCCTGCTGGACCTCATTGTTATACTTAACAACCGGCTCATGCTTGATATCGATGGTATGAGCGTTGTTGCTGAGGATTGGCTTCATGAGTTGGATGGCGTGGTTAGCCTGGTTCTCCAAGCCGAGGATCATGCTCGAATGCCCGGTAAAGCTGTTGGGTCCAAAGAGGACGAAGAGGTTGGGAAACCCATCAAGAGCTGTTCCCCGGTAGAGTTGCGGGCCTCCTAGAACTTTGATACATCCTCCATTGTTAGTCCATCCCGTCCTGTGATGATCAGAGGGTGAAACCAGCGATGGATAGCAAACCCATTCGCCAGAATGATAGCATCAGCATGAAATCTCCGTTCTCTTACACCTCTTTCAGACGCGTGAGTCTTGTTGCCAGGATCCAAAGTAACACTAGTCTCGTCAACCGAGGTCAGCGACAAGGTCGTCAGCTCGAAGCGTAGGTCGTGCATGCTTAGGAACCATTCAGTATCGTAAATACGCCTCTTACACCCAACCGAATACTAAGGCATAAGAACATCGTGATACTGAAGTATATGGTGTCAGTGTTTGATTGCATAACTTGGCTTGCTGTCCTCTGTTCCTTTCTGTGAGGGGCTCACCTTTTCCGGGGCTGTACCTTTGATGTGGCCAATCAAGGCTTTCTGCAATTTTCCTCTACGCCAGGAACTGAGCCAACTTATCCCAAAAAGCATAAAGTCGAACTCTGTCGCGGCCGCTGTCACCAAACGAGACGCCTGCATGAACCCTGGCACGTAGTTGCAGAGCGAGGGGGCTAAAGTAGACCATAGCTGGTCGCCTAGCACCGGAGGCTGTACCCGTGGTAGTACCCATGGCGGCTCTCGCATAAGCTGGGTCACAGACGCGGCTCCAATCTCATCTTCTAGTAGCTTTGGCACCAGCTGTGCCGTGCTACAACCGGTGCCGACAACAATGATATGCTTGTCGCGAAGGTTAGCATGAGGATCCTATCTCGCCGAACGCATGATGGTACCACGGAATTTTTCCTTTCCAGGAACATTCGATGGCCAAGGAGCTAGCTCGATAAGGCCTCCCACAGCACTGACGAGCACCTTGCATGCAACGCGAACCTCGTTGGTATAGACCGACTCGTATCCGTATGCCTTGATATGCTCCTGGCGGGCTTTTGCGCTAAGGTCGCCAATCCAGGTGAAAGAGAACGAACTGTGAGGATCTAATGGTGGGACTTGTCGTCCCACTGGCAAGAAATAACCGCGGTGTTTAAGGAGATGTGATCGCGCAGGCCATGCTTATCAACCACATTATTGGCGTAGGCGTCAATCTCTGGACCTGAAGGGTAGAACGACGACCAGTTAGGGTTTTGAGAAAAAGAAAGAGAGTAAAAGGGGGCTGGGCTGTGATGTATCAGCATGTGAGAACAACTGACTCGAAACGCTGAACAAACATGTCGCATGCAATTCCTGGGTAGCGGTTAATCCACCAGGTACCGCCGACAGCTGATTGCCTTTCAAAGACACGAAAGTTGTCTATGCCCAGCTCTATCTTCAGCTGATGTGCAATTATGATACCGCCAAAGCCAGCTCCTATGGTGACAACGGGATAATATTCAGCACAGTCATGGCATAACTCATCTGATGAAGGTGACGACATGATGGCAATGGGTCGGGACGGGGCAAGACAACGTACTCGTAACTATGTAATGACTGGATATAGTAGGTATATAGGTTAGGTTTGCACTTCTATAGATGGGGGGGGCTAGGGGGCTGGTGAAGCACGATATTTCTGTTGATTCTACCGGCTTGTCTCAATAACAATCATGAGGAATTATAACCCAAGCCGAGGCAACCAAATGCCGACTAAGCACAACATACCCAGCACGAACCCAGTGGAAACCTCCACACTGGCGACTTGGGGGTGCCAGGCAAACCATAAAGTCATTTCTAGGCAGCATTATCAGGAGACTTCGCTCCTAAAGAGGGTGTTGCTATCACGCCACCAGCGAACGCCACATCGACCCTCAACCCCTACACCGTCATACGAGACAACGCCATATTTCGCAGCTCAGCAACATGTGATAAAGGACGCGTCTGCCACAGAGAGCTTAACTATAAGTCGGTAGGTAGCCTCTTCTGCACTGGCGGACTTATGGCACTCACCAGTCTTTAATATCATCCGTTGCCCTCCTCACCATTCCAGTCGATGCTATCTCCGTCTTCTTTTATGATCGTAATATTATGCCTAATCCTTTAATCTTTACTTATCCTTTGATCTTTACTTATCCTTTGATCTTTACTTATCCTTTGATCTTTATTATCCTTAGCCATCGCACCTAGGCTAGGCCCGCCACCACCAGGCCATCAATATCGCAGCCATGGACAATCACCCTTCCACCAAAGATCATCTCGATAGCCAGACGTCTAACCCAGTTATCAAAACACAGTCAGGCTACATCCGGGGCAAGACTACCAACGGCATCCACGTCTTCAAGGGCGTGCCATTCGCCGCGCCGCCTTTCGCGTCCAATCACCTTCGTCCTCCACAGCCTCCACAGCCATGGCAAGGCGTGCGTGAAGCGCTAGCTTTCGGGCCAAAATCGCCTCAGCCTGCCTATCCTCCAGGTATCGCTGAAGCTCTAGCGGAGTTGGTCGGTTCAGGCGAGGACTGTCTGACGCTCAACGTCTGGACGCCTGATCTGGAGGCGGCTGGACTACCAGTCATGGTCTGGATCCCAGGTGGCATGTTCGAGTTCCATGCCACAGGCGGTGCAGCGCCTTATGATGGTAGTAGGTTCGCCCGAGATGGCGTTGTGTGCGTCACTATCAGTTACCGAGTTGGCGTCGAAGGTTTCCTCTACCTGCCTGGCGATGGGGTCTCCAACCTTGGTCTGCTCGACCAGATTGCCGCTCTTGATTGGGTACAGAAGAACATAGCCAGCTTTGGCGGCGACCCAGACAAAGTTACCATCTTCGGCCAGTCAGCAGGTGGTATGAGCGTCGCGACTCTTTTAGCAGTCCCGCGGGCAAAAGACCTTTTCCTCCGTGCCATAATCCAAAGCGGGAACAGTCCAAAGGTCAACTCAGCCGCCACAGCAGAGCGAATCGGGCGTCGATTTGCGGAGATCCTGGAAATCGAGGCTACATGGGAGGCTGTCGCTGCAACACCGTCTGATCACATCCTGGAGGCGCAGACGAAGCTGCGGGAGGAACTTCAGTCACAGCCCAAACCTGCCTTTTGGGGCGAGGTTGCCCTCAGCTATCTTCCGTGGGCGCCTGTAGTGGATGGGGATATTCTTCCGGAGCACCCGCTAGATGCTGTGACTGCGGGAGTTGCGGCTGGCGTTGATTTGATGGTTGGGTCCAATACCGATGAGACGCGATTGTTCTTTGTGTCTGACGGTTCTATCGACCGTGTCACTGAAGAAGTATTGCCGATAATGACTGGCGCGTATGGTGTGTCACCTGAAGGCCTCAACACCTATCGTTCATGGTATCCGGGAACCAGTGCTGGCGAGTTGTTCTCAGCGATCCAGACGGACTGGTACTGGAGAATTCCAGCCATTCGTTTCGCCGATGCTCATTTAAAAGCATCCCGGGCCTCCACTTACATGTACGAGTTCGCATGGCCCTCGCCACAGATGGAAGGCCGGCTCGGCGCTGCGCATGCTGTTGAGATCGCCTTTGTCTTCGACACGCTCGGTCTGGGAACAGAGGTCCTTCTTGGGCCGAGTCCGCCTCAAGCACTCGCCAATGAGATGCATAGAGCTTGGGTAACGTTTGCGTCGACGGGAGACCCTAACTGGCCAAAATACGACGCACCCCGGAGGGCTACGATGCATTTCGACGCCGAGTCGCGAGTGATTGATGACCCTCTCAAGAGGGAACTTGACCTTTGGGAGGGTGTGCTTTAGCCACCACCTATATGTCAGTGTTGGTCGAGAGAGGTGTCATTGGTATTGAAATGATTGAACGGGCAGAATGAATAACGTATGTGATAAGTGTGACGATCGTATTGTTTGCCAAGGGATAAACCGGTCATGCTGGGTTTATATTGGCAGAGAGTGCTAGGCATAGTCTGAGTAGCAGTGGCAAAAGTCACGTCTAGTAATATACTTAAGGGTATTAAGTATAACTAAGTTATATTAATAGATAAGGTAGCTAGTATATAAGAAAGTGGTAGTAAAAGTATTTTATATACTTAGGGCGGCTTATGATCGTGAGTCGGGGCTTATGGTAAGTTGAGTCCTTTCATAAGTCTATTATCCCGGCTCACGGTATATACTGGGTTAACTGTGAGTTGTTTCCCTTGATTGGTGAGTTTTTGTGGAGGCATATATGACTATGTGTTATGCTATAATATATATAGCTTATTATAAGCTAATAATTACTTCAAAATAATTAAAAAAAAATTATTATATAGCTTAGAAAAAGTGCTATTTAATTATATAGGGTAGGTCTTATGTATTATAAAGCTAATCTTTTTAGAATTTTTTAACGTTAATTTTTTAAAGCGAGGAAATTTTACCAAGACCCGCGGCCACACCTATACATACATGCTAACCCGGACCTAAAATGCACCACTAATATAATCGCTGTAGTAATAATGATAAAGATAGTTTTCTATTAAATCATTTGCAGTACTTTATTCCGGAAATCGAGTCATAAGCAAAATCCAGCCCGTCAAAGTAGAAGCGCGGCCTTAACTTCATCCGCAGCCCTAGAGCCTGCCTGGACAGCTCCTTCCAAATATCCTTTGAATTCAAATGCAGTTTCGTTACCTGCAAAATGAATGTGTCTGAAGGGCTCCCGCCAATCTTGTGCATGATCAGCCCATACACCTGGCGGCATTGAGCAGCCAGGGGCCCCTCCCACAAACTCCTCCTTGGTCCACTCCATGGCATTGACCTCAAGTACTTCATGTGCAAGATGCCCATGATCGGGGCCAACTAGCCTGGCTAGATGGCTAACGATGGATTGTTCGCGCTGGATGGCCGGAAGCTGATGCCACTCCGTAGCGATCGGGCCAGCCACGAATACTGCCAGAGAGTACTGTTGAGTGTCCAAGTCACAAGTATCCCAGGAGAAGCAGATAGGACCAGTCATGCTTAGGAACTTCCCAGATAAGCCAATCTCGCGCCACCACGGCCTAGCGTAAGAGAGCAGAACCTTGGCGTAGATGCTGGGGAGCGCCTTGGAAGTAATGGTTGCTTTGCCTCGTGGCAGAGGGGGGGTGAAACGGATGTAGTCATAAGTATTGATGGGGTTGGCCATAATCACTTTCCTTGCTTGTATGACCTTACCATTGCTGGTTTTGATCAAGACGAAGTCTGGGAACTGTGAGATCTCCTTGGCCGGTGATTCAAGGAGTATAGAGCCCGGCGTCAACCCTGCAGCCAGGCCCTCGGCGATTGCCGATGATCCTATAAAGGTTGTCAGACCCATGTACTAGAGATAGACGCGATGGGCTAATTGGCTGTTCTCACCTTGACGGACCTTCATGTATTGTCCGCCCATCGGACCGTCCGTGGTAACGCCTTCCCATCCAGCAGCGCTCTTGATGTGGTCAAACCTATAGTGGATGCCGATTTTGGAGGATGGCTGCCCATAAGAGGCCAGAAGAACCAACTCCATCGCAGCACGGGCAATGGGGTCAAGGTCTTTGAGATCCATCCACTCGGCAACAGAAACGTCTAGCTCTTTTGGGAAAGCACTGGGATTCTTGATATCGGCTATGTCGCCACCGGCCTCGATTTCTTTGATCAGAGCCTCCACGGCCTTACTCAAACTAGCATCGCCAGCCTTTAATCAACTTGGATTAGCCTTTCGGTCTCATTTATTGTCCGAACAGTATATAGATACCGCAAAATCAGTAGCCGGTCCTCGTACGACGGTGCCGTCGGGCAGCTCAGTCAGACTGTCACCTTCGAGATATTGCACGCTCATCTGTAGTCCAAAGGCGACAGCCAGATTGTAGACCTTGGGATGAGTGTTTTTGTTGATCCAAGTAGCACCGAGCTCCACGTGGCCTTCCTGGCTAGTAAGCTTATGTGTGTGGCTTCGACCGCCGATGCGATGGCGAGCCTCCAGGACAAGCGAGGCCAATCCAGCTTGCTAGATATCATACGCTGCTTGAAGGCCACTAAATCCAGCACCCACAACGACAGCATCCACTCTTCGACGTGGTACTTCGTTGACTTGGGTGGAGAGTGACTTCTGCCATGGTTGACCAAGTCCTGGGATGGCTGCAGTCACCTGAATCTCAAACCTCAACCCAGGGTGGGCCAACGAGTTAACAGGGACCAGCAGCGTCGTTGGACGGATGGCGCCGCCATGAAAGCTAATGAGCTTTGCGAAGGAGGGTTGGATCTTCGTGATGTGCTCCTCTTTCCAGTCAACCGCGTACATGTTAACCTGGATCAGATCCCTGCCTGTTGCACCTGCAGCGTTCAGGGTTGAGAGCAAGTTGTCGATGGCGAGATCGACTTGTTCGGTGAAGTCGCCCCGGAGGGAGCCATCTGGTCTTTTTCCTATGATACCCGAAGTCCGAACCAACCGCCCGGGTCTATTGACGGTGACGGCGTGGGAGTAGAAACCTCCGTCGTAGGTATCCAGGGGGCTGAGAAAAAAGGCCGATGGCGATTGATCACGGTGTGCGGCCATTTTGCAAAACGAACCAGGTAGGGTAGTGAGGAAATAATTGAGTGGGAAAACAATTGGGCTTTTGCTTGGGTTGACAGTATTGTAGTTCGAAAGGGTCTGAAGCTGTCAAGATATCGAGAACTTATTTATATGCCCTATTTAATATGTCTAGAGCTGAGGAGTATACAATTGCTGCACAAGTATTAGACAGTCTCACGCGTACCTCCTAAGACGAGACAACGAAGAAAGCCTCGGCCTATGACATGAGAATCGCGGCACAAATATCCAAGATTGGGTATTTTTGCAATTTTAGGAAATTTTACGAAGTAAATAATACAAGTTGGAGCGTCGTTGTGTCATAGCGCATATCCCTTTCAGCCGTGTCTCGGGCTCCGCGGAGATTAAGTGCAAAGGGTCCGCGGGGACCTGGTTGAGGCTGATCAAGGCCATCCAGGATGAGCGCAAGCAGATCTCCAAAGAGCTTGTCTCACTGCTAGACCATTATGAGCTGCTGTTGGTTATTTGGTGTTATTTTGATCTCATCCTCTCTGGAATCAAGCTATATTCGTCTTAATTGCCAGAGCGCTGAGATTGTGCGTAATCGGAAGTGGTCGCCTCTCAAGTGGAAGTACGATATGTCTGATGGTACATATCACTACTGGCGTCCCGAGGCTTTGAAGAACGGCTCCTGGAACGGCTTTAGCTTCTACGAACCCCGCGCTTCCTGGGGCCTTGGACTGGATCGATTCGTTGATGACCTATGGATCCCGGAGGTTGACAGCCCGGTGTCCCCAGCCATCTTTGAGAACGAGACGAACATCGAGGCTGGGCCTACCAGACTCCTTTTTCAAGCCGACTTCTCCACCTGGTTCAACTATGAAGCTCAGTTTATTTGTGACGTGAGGCAAGACTACGTCGAGTCTCGCGTCAACTGCTCACGTCGCGATGCTTCAGCCCGACAAAATTGCACCGTCACTGCCCAGCGTCCTTCACAACGCCGACATGCCCCAGAGAACATCTCCCCTCTCTCTTTCATCGACGTCTTTCGACATGTTTCCTACCTGCTACCTAGAGGAGCCAGTGGTCTATCATTCAACAACGCAGATCTTAGCATACAATATCTTATCGACCCTAAGTTGACAGATCTGGGCCGCACCCCTACTAGTGCCGGTTTTTAGGCGTTAAACGGCCAGCAGCTCGGTAGCCGGCTAAGTCAACTACTCAACACGTATGTTCAACTGAGTCAGATGCACATGGCGACATCTGTGGGCAGCATCAACAACGGGACTTTGCTGGAGGCCAATATCACAGCTCCTGTTGAAGTTGCGAACCTGGTCGAGGTCTATGTCGTTTCAAACCTCTGGGCAGCGCTCTCTATCCTGTCATCCATCGTCTTGATCCTTGGGGGGGTGGCGAGCGTTATATTTGCTCATCTTGCGATAGGACCAGAGATTTTTGGCTACGCCTCTACGGTGCTGCGCGATTCTAGATTTATTAACCTACCTTCCACGGCTAGAAGAATGCCCGGAAGCGACATGAGGCTCATGGTGGAAGATTTAATGATCCGGATCGGCTTTATTAGTCTGGAGGAAAATGGAGAACGAGTTCTGGGGGTTGGACGAGAGGAAGAGACACGACCCATTAAGGAGCGCGGCCCTAAACCTAATGATGAAAGTTCCTGGGAGTTTAGATTGCTTAATTAATTAGTTTTTAAGATCTTTAATATTAGAGGTAGGAAGAAAATGTTATTAAGAGTTCTTTGATTGAAAGTATTAATCAAGTCGTGGCTGTTCCCGCCAGCGCGCCCTAATATCTCGGCAGATGACCCAGAACAGAATCATCAGGACAGACATCCCTACGCCACACATTGCAACCGTGATATGTAGGGATATAATGACACCTTCCACCTTGTCGTGTTAAACGCTCTGCGTCAAGCTATACCGCAAATATCTAGTTCTCATGGTCCCATGGGCGACTACCCCTAAGTAAGCCCTTTGCCTTCGAACCAGAGAGAGCTATGCTCTTTTGTTACACCAGGCGAAACAGGTAGCTTGAAAAACATAAGCCGCTCCAGCACAGTAATAGGCACCAAAGGTGATCGCAGTCGAAGAAGAGCTTATCAGGTTCTTAGATGAGAAGAAATAGGGAAAGTTTTAGTGTCTCTTTAGGTGGCGAGGTTCTTGGGGATAGAAATGTATATTAAGTTGATAGAGGAATATATGAAGCTAGACCTATAGAAAGAAGCCAAAAAACCAAATCTACTCCCCATCTACTCGCGCCTCCTGTTTTACTGGTTCTTCTCTCCCTCGCTCTTTATGATAGGCGCATACAAGGTCTCGATAAGCTATGCAAAGAATGGTCAGCAAAATCATAGGCACAGGGGCATATATAATGGTACACTTACCCATTCATCCATGTTTGTATCACCTTCCAACCTGCAAGGTGCATCTAACTCTTCTATGTAGTTGTTAGCAAAGGTCTTGCAACTGGTATTGAGCGCGTGGGGGACATTGCCAACTTACCCGAAGCAATAAAAACCACATTTGTGATCCTTGGGTCATTGCTAATCTCCTGCAAGAAGAAGTGCAAATGCATGCTTCCTTATATTGGCTGCATGATGGCAGGGGTTATGAAGGAGGGGAGCCTCGATTACCAATTAAATACATGAGCCAGATACTGTCTTTCTTCCTTTTCCAAAAACACCTCTCTGAGGCGCTAAAAGTGTTTGGCGGTGTTTGGGGGAACTAATTTTATATCCCAAAGAAGGTATCAACTCCAGCAAGTTATTGTCGGCCGTGGAGACATTGAACGTCACCCCTCACTTCAGCTAGGGGTGCCTCGAAGGAGCTGATCCACGGCATTTTCCGCACACCCATCATGCTCTCGCTCCATACCTTGTTGTTTAGTTGTTGCATATTATATACGATCAAACTAACAGCCGCTTTCCGTTCGCGCGATCCGCGACAAGATGCCACCCCGCAAAGAACACTAAGCCACAGATTCACCGAAAGAATATCATCCGACGTATTCGAGGCAGTGCTAGACTGTATGCTGAGAGAGTCTAGCAACTCAGGCACATACGCCATGGGAGAGCCGGGCCATGATCGACACATGCGTTTCACACAGATGATCCAAACAATGACACCTAGCCGTATTGACGCCAGGGTCTGATCCAAGGGCGACGAGAACCTAGTAGATCGTATTGGGTGGTTGAACAAAAGATGTGCGAGGGGATTGATTCGTAGCCCCAGAAAGATTTCATCTTTCCATAGGGCATCCCCTCTCGTAGTCAGCTCTGATTCGATCATGGTAGCTACTGCGTTTAATCCAGTCACACAAGCTGGAATGTGAGTCAGCTGCGAGTCTCTCGTGTCAGCAACCGCCGCCATGATTCTCAAGAGTGATATCGGGAGACCGTTTGATGGGTCAGCCTGTGATATTGTAGGGATGAGGTCCTGGGGCAGGGGATAGCGTGGTCTGGTATCGAACAGTAAGCACGTCATGACGTCGACCCTAGGGGGTGGCAATTAGCGACAGTCGAGGGCCAAGACATCGTTCGGTTAGCCGTACCAGAGTATCATCAATCTCAGCTCATTATTGCCCTTTAGAGATTGCATGCCGCCTCGAGCAGCAATCAGCAAGCTGAGGCCCTCTAAATGAACGCGTGCTTGGTCCAAGTCCATGTCCAAGAGCTGGCGGCACGATCATTAGCATAAATAAATCGGCAGCATACGACCTGCGTTCCACTTACATTATAGCAGATGATGGACAGTATGGCATAGACTACGCGGTCCCCCATCGCTGGATCAAAGCTGGGATTGGCCATGGTCGCTTCGATGCATGTGATCGTCTCCAAGGCGCGTTCTAATGCCACGACTTTGATCCTCGCAGATGATTGGTGATAGATTGCTTTGAGTATAGGCTGGTCGGAAAAGATGGCCTTGAAATGTCGGAGGAATGCGGACGAGGTAAAGGCAAAAGGGAATGAGAATCCCTCAGGAGTCAATGCATCTGCATTGCCGAAAAACCTTTTGCCTTCAGAACCCAACAAAGTGATTCCGTAGGCCGAGAACGCGTCCATTCCCCACTGTTGCTCGAGCACGCTGAGCGGATCCTGGCTCCAGAAAGGCAGCCTGAGAGAGTCCAGGCCCATATTATTCGTAAATTCAGAAGGCCGCATTTCGATCATGAACTGCGGATTTCGCTGGGGCTTGCGTCTTGATTTTCCAATGTCTTCCATGACATGACGACGGATCTTGGCCCTGCTGGTCTTATCACGGCCGTGAACATGTGTCGGTCCGGTGGAATGCACAAAAAGGAGACGTTTCTTCTTGGAGGGATCCATGGTCGTTAGATAGAGAAGCCGGACTCTCGGGAATGCGAGACGGACGAGGCAGAGGGGGGAGGGAGGCTTTGGGAAGCGAATGCCAGAGAGAAAGACAGAGATCCATCATATTGCTCTTGACGTTGTGGTTGCCTAGGTAAACTGAGTCCTACACCATATCAGGTGATCTACCACTCTGAGAAAGCGTCGCACCAGCTGACAGCGATGGAGCTTTTCCTGATTGAGTATCTGGTCCCTGGCATCTTGCAGTGAGTAAAGCTCGGTGTATTAGTCAACGCCGCTGTGGGTGGAGGTTTGCTTGTCTAGCCAATGAACTCGCAGGTAACGGCTCAAATGATTCAGAAGTCCGACTCGCTGATTAATTGCTTCGTCGTAATACCGAGACTATCACCCCACATCAAGCTCTGATGTTGGGCCTCTCCTGAGCTTACGCAACACACTTTTCTTAATCCGGTAGCAGGTCCTCGATAGTTTGCAGCAATCAGTGATTGTTTATACAGACGAGATGAGAAAGTTGCCAGATACTCAGCTTGGGATTGGTCTCGCTCTTGGATCAGCTGCCAAAGGTGTCTGGCCCGTTCATTAGTAATTCTCAACTTGGGTGTGCCGTCCATCCGACATGACAAGATAATAGTCATGGAAGTTTCGGATCAGATCTCCGTATCGTAATATAATTGAGATGGAAATATGATACATCTGGTATATATATCCATGGTCCTGCCACCAACTAATTCCTACTTCATCCTATGACATTCTCACCAACCAGATCTCAACACACCGAGTTAATATTTAACAAGATGCCCACCAATACCAACATCACTGCGTACAGCGAGGGCACGCCTAATGGGCTGAAAGTCCACCTTGCCCTGGAAGAGCTCGGGCTCGAGTACAAGGTACTGCCGTCGCCCTTAATATTGCCGGCCGAGCGATGGACCTGACACACGATACAGCTGGTGAAGATTGATATGTTCAACAACGAGCAGAAGGAGCCGTGGTTTACTGAGATCAACCCCAATGGACGTATCCCAGCCATTACAGACAAGACGGGTGACGGCTTGGACCTCAAGATCTTTGAGTCGGGAGCCATACTTGAATACCTAGTGGCGAAGTACGACACGAACCACTCGATTTCCTACCCATACGGGACTAAGGAGCACTGGGAGACCATTAGTTGGGTAAGGGATTACATATTCAATTGAGCCGATGGCCTCCGGCGCGGATCACGGCGAAGCACCTCTTGCTAACTCTGTCCTAGTTGATGTGGCAGATGGGTGGCCTTGGGCCTATGCTCGGCCAGTCCAACTTCTTCACTCGTACGTAGAATTCATGCTGAAGGCCGCGAACCCCACCTAATGTTTCATGCAGGCTCTGCACAAGGCACCCACCAGTACTCAATCGACCGTTTTGTCAATGAAAGCCGCCGCTTGCTTCGAGTTCTGGATGGCCATCTGAAGAAGAGTCAGACTGGCTTTGTGGTCGGCGACCGTCTAACAATCGCAGATATTGCCATTTGGCCGTGGGTTTCTGCAATTCGTAAGTATATTCACACCCACAGGGAATGTAATTGAATCTGTTTCTGACTGTATCCAGGGTTCTCTGGATTGCGCTCCATTGAAGAGTTTCCGAATGTCTCCAAGTGGTTCTGGGGGCTACTTGAGCGTCCAGGCTTCCAGAAGGGTGCTAACATCCCTGGGCCCAACAAGTACCTCGCTACCAACAAGATGACTGACGAGGAGATGAACAAGCTTTCTAAGCCCACTGTTAAGTGGATTGCGGAAACTATGAAGAGGGATGCCGAGGCCTGATTTGATTTAGAAGGAATGCTCTAAGGTTAACTAAGGTTCCGAATTGGAAAAATAGGAAACCTATGAGTGACTGTACTCCTCGTCTGGTATATGTTAAAAGGTGGCTATTGCTAGTATTAATAGTTATTAGATATAGGTATATATAATATAATTAGTTAAAGCTGGCAAAATGTGACGATCGTGTGCGTTCCCAAGGGATAAACCGGTCGTGCTGGGTTTATATTGGCAGAGGATTAGGTGCGTTGTCTTAAGCGTGGTATAAGTCACGTCTAGTAATATGCTTAAAGGTATTAAGTATAACTAAGTTATATTAATAGCTAAGGTAGCTATTATATAAGAAAGTGCAATGAGTGTATCTTATATACTTCCTGGGATATAATGGCTTATAATAGATTATGGCTTGTAGGGCCTGAGCCGTTATGATCTATCTAACTGGCTCAGAGGGGATTATGACCTATGAGCCGTGATCCGTCTTAATCTATGCGTGATTAGCTAGTTAATGTGGGTCTTTCTTATTACGTGGCCTAGGGGTCTTCTAGGCTATGACATAATGTCTCCCCTCTGTTGGTCTTATCCTTAAGGCTATATCTGCGACCTTAATTATCCCGTGTGCGTATATTAATCCTAAACCTATAAAAAATCTTTTGCTAATATATCTAGTTGTCCTGCCCTTTCTAAGAAATAGTTAGCTGCCCTTAAACTAGGCGATATTATTAACTATTTTAGATTTAAAATTATGCCTTATTTATCTTATTGTTCCTATGGTCTATGTTATATGGCCTTACCTAAAAAATCGGATTACTACGGGGAGTGCGCTTATTGTAGCCTTTCTTGCGATATATTAGTGAATATTTCTAGTGCTTATTTATATATTCTTGCCTATGGGGTTTCTTATCTGCTAATGATTTCTTAGTAAATTATATTTATTAAGAGTCTAATTATCTAGATTCTAAAGAAGAGTATATTAAGGAGGACTTCCTGCGTTTATAGCGAGAAGCCTAGGAGGCTTAAGCGAGGGTAAATAAGGTTTTAGCTCGTTTAACCTGGCTCTATCGCTAGAAGCGTTAGTTACGCACTAAAGGTATCGAGATGGCTATTTATAGCTTTTGTTTCTTAGATGAATTAGAGGAGACTAAGAAGGCGGAGTCGGAGGCTATGATTGCCGCGTAATTTATAGGCGCTGTGGATACTATTAACTAGAGTGCTATTAGCCTTGAGTTTATATCTCTTTCTAATGTCGCTAGTAGAAGTCCTTTAGAAGGCATTATATACTAGTGAGGTATTCTAGGGGTTCCTAGGTATTTTCTAAGTCTAAGTAGTCCTTTTATTTAATAAAATATATTATCTTATTATTAATTTTATTTATATCGAGGATGTTTTTTATAATATATTCTTTTAATTTATTAACTTTTATTTCTAATTTATTACTAGTTTTAACTTAGATAGTATTTTCTATTAATTTAAGTAATAAAATATAAATAATTAGATAAAGCTTAACTTTTAGTAGTAAGTCTAATTTATAGTTATTTTCTAAGATTTTCTATTTAATTTTATATAGTCTAATATATTTATAGTTAAGTTTTTTATTTTATTGTTTTATTTTAATGTTTTTTATTGCGAAATAGATTATATTTCCCTCCGAGAAGATTAGTCCCTTAATTCTTTTCTTATTAGCGTAGTTTATTATCTTATTTCTAATAAATTTAAGTTCTATTCTTATTTCTTTATATAGGTTCTTTAGCTAGTTACTAGTAAGGATTGCCTTAGGGTTAATAACGGTGTCTTGTGTTTATTAGTATATATCTAATATGAATCTGAAATTAGCGTAGGCTAGTATGATTTTTATGCTTTTATTTATAG
Organism: Fusarium solani; assembly: GCF_023522795.1. NCBI lineage: Eukaryota > Fungi > Ascomycota > Sordariomycetes > Hypocreales > Nectriaceae > Fusarium > Fusarium solani. Next base: position 3,473,861 of record NW_027072151.1, read on the forward strand.
CTATATTATAAGCTAGCTATGCGGCTAGTAGTTTTTTAACCTAGTTAGTTTATTTATAGTTAATATAGCACTAAAGGTATTATTCTAATATCTAATTTATGCGTTTAGTTTAACCATCTATCTCCTTATGGTATATTATAGAGAGTTTATAGTTAATCCCTAGATATCTTATGAGGCTCTATTAAAATTTTAAGGTAAATAGTAGTCCTTGATCCGTAATAATTTCGAGTAGTATGCTATATATCTTAGCGATATGGAAATAGAAGAGGTAGGTGAATTCTTCTGCTATTATTAATTCTCTATAGGGTATAAAATAGGAGAATTTTATAAGTCTATCTATAATAATAAGAATGCTATTATAGAAGTTTCTAGTAGCTAGTTCTTTAGATAGTAGTAATTTTATGATAAAATCTATAGTGATTAAATCCTATAGTTATTATATAACTAGGAGTAGCTATAGTTTCCTATAGGGTTTATAGCGTTATGCCTTGGTTTTTATGTAAAGGTTATATTATTTAGTAATTATTAAAATAATCTTCTTTATATTAGGAAAAGTAAATATTATTTTAACTTATTCTAAGGTTTTATTAATTTCTTAGTATCTATATAGCGGGTAGCTATATATTTCGCGTATAAATTTATAGTATAGTTTATCTAGGACTTATTATTTATTAGTTTTCTTATTATCTAGGAGTTATTTATTATATTACTAGATCTATTCTAGGAGTAGATTACCCTATTCTACTATATAGGCGGCTCTATTTGTCTAGTGTGGCGTTCTTATAATCTTAGACTATTTATAGAGCCCTAGTTCCTTTTATTATTCCTAGATCTATTAGTTAATCTACTTGTGATATTTCTTATAATAATATATCTTCCCTTATATCTTATCCTTAAGGTTATAGTTATTATAGTGCTATTATATAGCTTAGGTTATTTCTTTTAAGTTACTATATTATATAACTTAGTGGTAATAGTAATTAAAGATAATTTAGAGTATTTCGTTAGGGATAGAGATTTTTTCTCTATAAGTCTAAACTTTATTGCTCTATTATTAATATCCTTGTATATAATCGGTAAAGTCTATAACTAGTTGTTTATGTTTTCTAATAAGTATAAGGTATTTTAATAAGGGTGCTAACTTCTATATTTATCTAATGAATTTTTATCTTAGGTGCCTTTCTAAGGTAAAGTATAATAGTTATTCTTTAGCCTTAACTTTTCCTATATCTAGGTTAGGTCATTAGCTAATAGCGTTAGCTTAGTTATTTTCTGTTCCTTTAATATAGATAATAATATAGTTAAATTCTAAGAGGTATTTAGCGTATCATAGTTATTATCTACTAAGTTTTTAGGTTTTTGTAAAATGGGTGATATTCTTATGATCCATATATACCTTGATTTAATAGGTGCTTCTGAGAAGGTAGTATTAGAATTCTTTAAAGGTATTAATAATTGCGAGGAATTTTTTATTATAAATAGGGTAATTAAGTTCTACTCTATATAGCTTATGGGAGTAAAATATAATTAGGTATAAGAGTCCCTTATTATCTTGTTATTTAATCTAGGCTCTTAGTATAAAGTCTAAGGCATTTATTTTAAGTTTTATTAGTCGGGATAGGTTAAATATTTTAAGTATTAGTTCGCTTAGGATAAGTCCTTTAATTATATAAAAGGCTTCTTATACTTTATTCCTAAATATAAATATTTTATTTTTCTTCGTGAGATCTATTAGTAGTGCTATAATCTTCTTAAATTATTTAAGGAATCTATGGTAGTAATTAGTAAAACCGAGGAAGGCTTATATTTCCTTAATATTAGTTAGTTCCTTTTAGTTTTTAACTACTAAGACCTTCTTAGGGTCTATATATATCTCGTTATGGGAGATAATATATCTAAGAAATTCTACCTTTAATGCGTGAAACTTATTTTTCTTAGGCTTTACTAATAAGTTAGTATCTTATAGTATTTATAGTACCTTATAGATATATTCTATATATTTTTTTTTTATTTTAGAGAAGATAAGGATATTATCTAGGTAATATATAATAAATATATCTAGATATTCCCGTAGTATATTATTAATTATTTATTAGAATACGGTAGGTATATTTATAAGTCTAAAAGGCATAATAAGGTACTTAAATAGTCTATACTTAGTATAAAAAGCGGTTTTCCATTTATATCCTTCTTTAATCTAAATAAGGTTATAGGCTCCTTTAAGGTTAAGTGCTATAAAATACTTTATTCTAAAAAGTCAATCCTTTAACTCGCTAATAAGAGGTAGCGATATATAATCCTTAACTATAATAGCATTAAGTATTTTAAAGTTAATATAAAGATAGAATTTTCTATTTTTCTTTAGGATAAATATAATAAGGTATCTAATAAATAACTTACTTTCTCTAATATATCCTTTCCATAGTATTTCTTTAATATATTCCTTTAATACTAGTAGTTATGCCGCGTTAAGTAGGTAGAGTTTATTAAAGCTAGGTTGCTTCCTATTAATAAATTTAATTTCTAAATCATAATATATATATAGTAGTAGACCTATTTTAAGTTCCTCCGCGAAGAGTTTCTTATAGATGCGGTACTTTAATAATATATTCTTAAGTTATTCTTCTTCTAGTATTTTCTTAATTTACTTAAGGTCTTTTTCTAATTATTAGAATTATTATATAACGCATATAATTATTTATTAATTTTATTATTTTTATTTATTATAATATTTATATTATATCCCTTTAGGTAAGGAGGTATCTTATGTTTGCCTCTACCTAATTTCTTTAGCGTCTTTAATAAAAGTTTAAGATCTTATATTATCTTTTAAGTTATTATTTATTATAGAGAGTGCTTTATTATTAAAAGAGAGCACTTAGCTAATCCTCTAGTTAAAATATAGGTTAAATTAGCGTAACTATAGGTACTTAAGTATTAGGTTATAGCCTTCTATAGGTATAATATTAAATAAGATTCCTTAGTTTTTTCTTTTAATAAAAACTTTAAGGTAATTAATCTCGCTATTAATAACTCTATTATTATAGTTAAATTACTTCCCTTTGAGGTTAATTATTATATAGGGTTCCGCCTTATACCTCTATAATAGCTCGAGCTTATTTGCTGTCCTTAGGTTAAATAGATTTTATTTAGCTCTATTATTTACTAAAGCGCGTAGTTATTTTCCTTTGACTTATACTAGTATTTCTAAATATCTTTATATTAGTCCTCTTTTAGTAGTATATAAGGCCTTTCATAGTATTATAAGCCGTTTTTTTGCCTATGGCCTTTTTATAGGTGGGTTTATTAGTTTTTTAATAATATATAGCTAATATAGTTATGCTCATATTCGCTATTATTATATACTTTATAGTTATGTGTATTATCTTAGCTATATAGCTAGTCTTAGTACTATTATTTTTATTCTCGTCTTAGGTCTTTTTTATCTTCTAACTAGGCGATTAGTTCTTATTTTTTAGTGCTTCTTTTTAACTAACTTACTTTTATTAATCTTCTACCTTATAAATAGTCTATTTATATTTCTAGATTACTCGGTATAGGTCTTCGTGGTATTATATATATATAATACTAATAGCATTATATTAATAGAATACTTAATAGCCTTCTATTTTATATTATATATAGGGTTTATTATTTAATTAAGCTAATAGAGTAATAGGAAAGTAGTCTTATTCTTACTTTTCTTCTTTATATTCTTTGCACTAGTAATATTAATAAGATATCTAAGAGATACTAAGGTATTCCTTATGTATTAAGTATATCCTTATATTGTCTTATAGGTTAAATAGTGCTTCCTAGTATTATAGGTTTTTAGCTAGTTCCCTATAGTAGGCTTAGATATAAATTTCTTATATGTCTGCTATATCTATATACTCTCGCGCGGTTTAGATATATCTTTCTTATAGGTTATTTTAGTACCTATTATTATTTTCGTCATATAGCCGGGGGTAGTTTTCTTCCTTTTATAGCTCTTTATTATTTTTCCTTGCTTTTTATTATTAAGTGCATAATTTATATAACTCCCTCTATAGTTTTTTTATTTTATATTTAAACCTAGTTTAATAGATATCTTCGCTATTTGCTTAGGTGAGCTAATCTATTTATTAGGGTTTTCTATTATTGCGGGCTCGTTCCTATTATTTATAGGTTTTATCGTATTTTTATAACGCCTTAATCTAATATTATAGGCATAAATTACAGTTGCATTATATAGGGTTATCTTACTAATAATCTCTGCGGTGTATAATAAATAGTAGCAGGGAATATTTATTATATCCTATGACCTATTTCTTATAATAGAAACCTTTTGCGGCGGCTTCCTCGTAGTTTACTTACTTAGCTAGTATTAGGGGCATTTATTATTCCTATCCTACTGGTATTGCTTCCTCTTTCTATTTAAGCTTCTAGGTAACCGCGATAGTAACCTTCCTATTATTCGCTATGTATAGCATAGGGTTCCCTTATTTTATTAGTTCTAGGAGTGATTACTACTATATGTCCTAGGTTTCTTTTAGTTACTTCCTAGGGCGTCTTACCTAACTATAGGATACTCCTATATCTAGTTCTTATTCGTATTTATCTTAACCTTATCTTATTAGTATATTATATCCGCTTCGTGATATTACAATAAGTTTAGTTAATTAGATCGCGGTTTAGGGTTCCTTATCTTCCTATTAGGCTTATTAAGCCGCGTTAGTATATTTCTTACCTTCTAGGAGGGATTATTATTAGTTAGGTTAGTAGTATCTTTCCTTAATATCTTATTATTTTTTATAGTAGACTTTTTTAATATGGTTTATCTTATAGCAGTAATAGCATTTAAGGCCTTAGTAATCTTTTTTACCTTTCTATACCGCTCTAAGTATTATAAGGCCGGCTTCGGTGCTATAGGAGGTATTATTACTTCTTTTCTTACCTTGGTTAGCATTAAATCAGGGGTTATTAGCCTTATTGTTACTAAACTTAGGGTTCTAGAGTTTTTTTTAAGAAAACTATTAGTTATTAATCTTAATGGCCCGGCTGATATAGTCGACTAGGTTATTAGGTTATTTCTCCTTATAGAGTTCTACTTATATTTCCTTTTTTAGTCTATCGAAGAAGAAGGATATTAAGGGTTTCTAATTCTAATTAAGCTTTAAGGCGAGCTATAAATACCTTATCTTATATTTTAAAGCAGATTAAGTCTATCATAGTGCCTTAATCTTTTTTTTAGTTTATGCCTTCTTATTAATAGTTCTAAAAGCTTATTAGATCGCTGCCTTAAAGGCTTTATAGTTTAAGTAGAGGTATTAGGTATATAGTGAATATTGGCTAGCTAGAACTATAAGGTATTCTCTTATAATGGGTTTAAACTATGCGGCGGCGTGGCCCTTAAGTCTTCCCGCAGCGTACTAGACCTTGCTAGCGGCTAGGGTAAACTACGTTAGGTAGTATATTATAAATGCCCTTAGTTAAGTAAGAAACGCAGGTAGCTTATAGGCTATTTTATTAAAAGGTTCTAGGGGGTTTAGCTTTAGGATTTCTCTTATATCTCTTCTATTTATAGTAGTGGCTACTATGTTACTAATATTCTAGATATTATCTAAGTATTCCGCGTTTTAGGTGCGCTAGGCTTCGCTTATTCTTTTAATGAGTTTATGTATAATATCTATTTCGGCGCTTATAGCGGTAATCTAAGCTTAAAGTTATTTATTTTCCTTATCGTCTAAGCTATCTCTGTCTTCTATCTCTTTGTTAGTTAGAGTAGCTTAAGTAGGTATAATAAGTGGGTGATTAATAGGTAGGACCTACTAGTAATTATTTGCGGGAGTTGCCTAAGTAGTTATTACGTTTAATATTATTTAAGGTAATGCGAGTAATCTACTAAATAAGAGCTATTAACATGTGATAATTATATGTATTCCTAAGGGATAAACTGGTTGTGCTAGGTTTATATTAGTAGAGGATTAGGTGTATTATCTTAAGCGTAGTATAAGTTATGTCTAGTAATATGCTTAAAGGTATTAAGTATAATTAAGTTATATTAATAGCTAAGGTAGCTATTATATAAGAAAGTATAATAAGTATATCTTATATACTTCCTGGGATATAGTGGCTTATAATAGATTATAGCTTATAGGGCCTAAGCCGTTATAATCTATCTAACTGGCTTAGAGGGGATTATAACCTATAAGGCGTAATTTATTTTAATTTATATATAATTAATTAGCTAATATAGGTCCTTTTTATTATATAGCCTAAGGTTATCTAGGGCTATAATATAATATCTCCCCTTTATTAATTTTATCCTTAAGGCTAGCCACTATTGCTCGACGACCTTTCAGTGAAAGGTCAGACCCCGGTCAGGTTCGTAGGTACCCTCGCAGAGCGTAATTTGCGTGGGAAATGACATGGCTTGATAGCGTGCGGTCGTTGAGTGAAGTGAAAGGTGATTTAAGTGAAAGGGCATAAGCTGATTGGACCAAAACTGGTGCCAGGGTCGCAATGAACAAAAGCAAAAACCAATACGAAACGCCGAGCCACTATAACGACGACGAGGATGAGGATATGATATGCATATACTTGTAGAATAATGAATTTGAAGTATAATTCTAAAAAACGAAGGGTGAAAAGAGATATCCGTCAGAAGGAGAAGAGTGTATTCCTACCCTTGTGAGTTATCTAACTTAAAAGCCTCACCGTTAGCCTTGTGTTTGCTTACGTATAGAGCGAAGGAGGGTGAATAACTAGCCTTTGCGCTTCTGGAGGGTTTGTGAAAAAAAGGGGGTAAGGTCTCTAGATTGTAAAATGAAGAACTGGCGTTCCCTTCCCTCCTTCTTTACTCTTTGCATCCTCATCATCCTTATCATCCTCGTCAAATATTTATATACTATTTATGATTATTATATATATATATATTCATGCCGCGTATTTATAGCATGGGGTTAGATATTCTCCGCTATGACCCTGATCACCGGGTTGTTGTCTGCCGGCTATGCCGGATGTGTCTAGTCCCCAAGGCGGCAAGCTGGAGGAGCCACCTGCGGGCTGAGCCGCACCGAATGAGGGGTGAGGAGCTAAGGACGACTATTGAGCTCTTATCGAGTTATGACCTGCGCCTAGTAGAGGAGCTCCGTTAGTGGAGGCTAGATAGGACGAGACCTTGCCGGCCGATTGAAGGCCTCGCTATCTTTACCGGGTATTACTGCTGCACGCGTGATGGCTGCAACTACTGCACACGGAGGCTCGCCAAGATGCACCAGCACATGCCAGCACATGGTATGAAGGCCTCGCAGCACCGAGAGGCCGTCCCCTCTGGAGAGGCTGTATGCTCCAGACGTATTTCACGGCAAAGGGACGCATCGATTACTTCATCGTTGAAGAACCCTTGTTATCGTTATCGCTATCGGGGGAGGTATTGGCCCTTAGACTCCTTCTGCCGCCGTCATAGGAGGAGGGGAAGCTATTTAATGAGCTAAAAGCGGATCTGGCCTAGGCATCCCGCGACCTAGAGGAGCAGGCCGGGGTTGTGTAGGACGTCGGGGAGTCACGAGCGGACCGAGTCCCGTGGCTCGTCTATACCGGGTTCCCTGCCCATATGCGGGGGCTCCGGGATGCCGAGATCCAGTCGTCGTACTCGCTGCCGCCGAAGAAGCTCCTAGGCGGGGACTGTGGCGGCGAAGGGGAGGACAACTCGGACCTCATCTGCATCCTTGTCGCGGCCGAGACCGTCCTCAGGGACGCCTATAAGCTCTGCAGCGATAAGTTACTCGAGCGGAAGATGACGCAGCAGCGGGCTAAGAGGTTGAATGAGTTCCGTGATGCCGGCGGCTCGAGCAGCGGCAAGCCCGGCGGGTTCCGCAGTTTTAAGAATGAATCCTCGCTGACCTCGTACTTCCGAAGGATGAAGCAGCTTCTCGTGTACTATTATCGGGTCGTATTCTGCGAGGATGGTCACTTCATGAGGGAGAATGAGGACTAAGTGTTGCCGCGGGACGTCATTGAACTAATACCTTAGTAGTAGCGAGCTATGGAAGGCATTATCGATGCCCTGCGGGAATAAGACGAGATGGCGAAGGAAAAATCAGCTGATGAGGAAGATGACGACGAGCGCGACGCTGAGCTGAAGCATGCCATTCGCAACTTCTACGTATCCCTGATCTGCCAGACAGTCGGGAGCAGGCCGTTCCGGTCCGCGGTACTAAGCTTTTGCGCCATGCTTAGCCGGAAGAAGGCCTTTACACGGCGAGAGGCGAATGATGATGAGCAGCGCAAACGGTGCGTCTGGAACGAACTAGGCAACTTTAATAGTAACTTATCCGCACTCACGTGGACTGCTTAGCTCATCCTGTTCGACTTCGTGTGCTTCCATAAGTAGGATGACGAGGACGGGATACCTGAACTGCTGGAGAAGATGTGCAAAAAGTACTTCCAGCAGATGGCAGAGACACCCTTCGGTTATATCCTGTAGTGGCGGCTCTACCTTTTCGTAGCATCTCGAACGGCTTTCGCTAAGAACCAGGCACGCTGGTCTCTCGACGGCCAGACGATCGACTACATGGGAACTAAGCTACACATGGAACAGGTGTCGCAGCTGGTCGTATCAGAGTTTCGCCAGGCGCATTCGCTTCTGTATGATGAGCTGTTGTTCGGTGTGAATGATATTGCACCAATCGAAGCGTGGAGACTATAGGACGACCTGGACCTCGACGACTACGGCGGCTCGTGGCTGACGGACGAGAGGAATGCCGAGATCCTAAAGGGAACGCAGGACGCCCTGCTCCGGCAGATCGAGCATAGGGCTGAGCTGCGAGGGGTCTATGTGCGGACCGATCAGGCCGGCGGGTTGAGCCTATGTCCGAAGGCAATGGCCTGCTACGAGGCGCACGTGTAAGAGTTCCTGAAGCGGATGGTGACGCTCATCTATGTTCCGCCGGCTCCTCCGTTGCGGGCGCCGGAGCTGCTTTCCGTCACCTATACTAACACAGGTCGTCGTCGATGCATATTAATCTGGGAGAAGATGGTCATGGTGTACGTGCGGTATCACAAGAGCTAGGAATAGGTTGGTGCCGAGACGGAGAATATCCGCTTCTTGCCCCGCGCGATTGGAGATCTGCTCTTGATATATCTGGCTCTGGTGCCGCCGCTGCGCTAGGTCTTCCTTCGTCAGAGAAAGCCCGGCGCCTTGCTGTCGCCGTACCTGTGGTCGAGCCTGGACGGCGAGGTCTGGAGGGACACCGCGATCTCTTCTTGCCTTCGCAGGGCCTGCGCACGCGCCGAGGTACCGCAGTTCCAGGTGGCGTGGTGGCGCCAGGCTGCTGCTTCCATCACCAAGGAGAAGTTCAGCGCCAAGGAGCGGGCCAACTTTGACCTAGAGGAGATCGCGGCAGCTGAGGAAGTCGAGGATGAGGCGGCCCTCGCGGACCTGGCCGGAATGAGCAACCACAGCTACCGCACGTTCAACCATGCCTATGCTGGCAGCACGACGCTGACGATGAGCACGCTGCTCCATCGCGCCTACCGTGCATCGCAGAGCTGGCGCTCCCTGTTCCGGGTCGATTAACTTCTCCAGGGGAAGCGGCCGCATACGGTATCAGGGACGCAGGCGCAGGGGTTGCTCAATGCTTGCAAGAAGGCGCGGTTTCGCACAAGGCCGGCCCAGAAGGAGGACGGCCTGCTGAAGGTGGCTCGCAGGCTATACAACGACCCGGGGCTGCAATTACGTCGCCCAGGTCAGCGAGATGGCATGCTGGCGACATTGGGCCCGCGACCAGCCGAGCAGGTCATCGTTATCCTTGCGACCGGATCAGGCAAGACACTAATAGTGATAGTTAGTGCTGCGCTCGAAGGCGCTGCGACGACTATCTTGATATTACCTACGGTGGCCCTCCGCGGTAATATGCTCGTTCGCCTCGGCAAGGTGGCGTTGAAACACTACGTGTGGTCGCCAGGGTCGTCCAAGTCGGCGCCGCTGGTCATCATGTCGGCCGAGGCCGCCTGCACAGAAAGCTTCCTGGAGTATGCCAACCGACTTGCGGACCGATAGCGGCTGGACCGGATCGTGATTAACGAGTGCCACCTGACCATCACGGCGAACGATTATCGGCGGTGTATGTCGCAGCTGGGCTGGTACGTGCGGCGGGTTCAGACGCAGACAGTCTGGCTGACGGCGACGCTCCCGCCAGACTACCAAGAGCTCTTTATAGAGCATAATAAGCTCGTTCGGCCGCATATAGTCAGGGAGTCGACGAATCGGCCGAACATCCGGTACATCATACGGCGTGAGCGAGGCTTAGGCACCTTATGCCAGAGGGCGGCTCGTCTTGTCCAAACCTGCTGGACCCGGAAGGACCTCTTCGAGAGCGAACGGGATAAGATCATCTTATACTGTCAGACGAAAGAGCTCGTGGCGGAGCTCGCTGACCTGCTGGGGTGCCCGTCATACACGGCTGACTCTGGTACAGAGGAGGAGAGGAGGGCGGTCATCGAGCAGTGGCTCAGTACTACGGACCCGCCTGCTATTATAGCCACATCTGCGCTGGGCCCTGGCTTCGACCATCCGCACGTCCGGTGGGTCATCCACGTCGGCGCCCCAAATCTAATAATAGAATTCTCGCAGGAGTCAGGCAGAGCCGGTCGGGATAGCAAAGTAGCAGAATCCATCGTCTTACTTAGCGCGGCCTAGCAACCGCAGCTAGACCGGCAGCTAGGGGCAGACCAGGAGGCCATGCAGCTATACCTCACGCAGCAACAGTGTTCGCGCGGCATCATAAGCCAATTCCTCGATATGCGGTCGGACTGGAGGTAGTGCATGGAAGGCGATAAGCTTTGCGGCGTCTATCCCAACCACCACATCAAACGCCGGCCGACCGATCTTAAGTTCCATCTACCGCAGCCCCAGGCGGAAGAAGTAGCGAGCGGGGGTGAGGGTAAGGGTAAATAGTGCTCTATGGCCAGCGAGATGGTTTTTACTGGGCCCAGTAAGGTTCTTCACTAGGCCCGAGTTTACAATAAGGTGCTAAGCTGATACGAGAGGGATCTTAAGATAATGATGGGCTGCTATCTATATTGTCGGGTGGAGGGGAAGCCATTTAAGCATACAGCGGCAGCGTGCACGCGACGCCATGATTAGATATAAGCGAAGCAGAAGGCACTTCGGGACTACAAAAGCCGGGGTAAGGAGTAGATAGATCTATATGCTATCTATTAGATGTGCTATTAGCCATAGGAGATCTGTCGGGCGGCGGACCCGGACTATGACGGAGATGGTTCATATCGATTCCCAGATAAGGTTATACCTCTATGTTTTGGGGCTTATAGCTAGCCATGCCATACCGATTAGTTCCTAAAGCATTTTAACCAGACATTTAGGACGTATTAAGAGTATATGTTATGGCTTAGTAAAAGTGCCTCGCTGGGAGATAGTAGATATACGCAGGCGAACTACGTAGCAGCGCTTTTATTGGCCGAGCTTGGGTGAAACCCGCCGCTAATAATAAATAAATAGTAGTTAGTTATAGAGCCTCTAGTTAAAATTTAAGAAAAAATAAAGAAAGGGATAGAAAAGATAAAAACGTAATATATAGGGGTAAGTTAAGGTCTAGGGTAGGACTAACCTATATTAATATAATTAAGGGGGAAAAATAAGGCTCTATATGGTAAAGAATAAAACCTATAAAGGCTATACTAGGAATTAAATCTTAATTATCTGGTTTATAAGTTAGAAATTCTATTATTAAACTATATAGCTTATTTCTCTCGACTAGGTTACCTAGTCTAATATTCATAATAATTAAGCAAGTCTCTAACGCGATACTTATAACTATACCTCCTTACTATAATAATTGCCTTTCTAATAATAGAGATAGAAATATATATAGATTACTATATAAAAAGTTAAGCTCTGCAGCAGAATTTAGCTATATATAAGGTAGTAAAGAAAGAATATATCATAGACCTAACCCCACTTGCAGAGGTATAAAAGTGGGTAGGAAACTAACTGCTGGTGTCTAGGAGAGTTAGTAGTAATAATTATTAACCGCTAATATAGGAGTTAGTAAGAGTAAGTAGTAGGGAGAGTTAGAAGTAGTAATTATTAACCGCTAATATTTAGGGTAATATAAAGCGCTATTTAGGTTAAGTACTATTTAGGTTAAGCACTATTGAGGTTAAGCGCTATTTAGGTTAAGCATAGTTTAAGGTTAGGGTTAAGTAATTAAGATAATAATTAAGGATATATAGTTATATTAATTATTAAGAGCAGCAACTAAGTTAATAATTAGGGCGAATATAGGTATAAAAGTAAAAGTAGTAAGAAAGAAAAAAAATTAGTAAAAAAAAAGAAAGGAGAAGTAAAAAGAGGTAAAAAAAAAAAAAAAGTAACATATAATAGGGGAAAGGAAAGGAAATATAAGTAAAAAAAAAAAAAGGGAGGTAAGAGGGAGAGGGATTTAAGAGAGTAAAAGATTATAAGAAGGGGGGGGGGGGGTTATAAGTATTAAGAAGAAGAAAAGTAAAAAGAAGATTAAGGTAAAGAAAAGAGTAAAAGAAAAGCAGTTTAGAAAGAGTAAAAAGAGAAAAGGGAAAAATAAAGAGGGAAAAGAGAGTAATAGAGAGGAGGTAATAAGAGAGGTATTAGAGAGGTTTATAGAGAGGATATAGTAAGAGTAGTTTTAATAAGGTTAATAGAGATAAGGTAGTATAAGTAATTTTAGAGACATAAATTAATTATAAGAAGGTAAGGGGAATAATAAGTAAAAGAGTAAGTATTAAGTTAAGGGAAAAGGATAATAAAAGTTAGCGTATATAAGTAAGAGTAATTAAGTTAGGTTAAAGAAAGAGGTAGAATAAAATATATAGACTTAAAGAGAGAGTAAAATAATAAGAAAAGAAAGAGGGTTATAGAAGAGGAATAAGAGTTTAGTGGGTGAGTATATAGGAGAAGAAAAGGGGAGAATAGGAGAAAGGAAAGAGGGGAGGAGAGAAGGGGAAGTATATATAGAGGAAGAAAAGAGGAAGAGGAGGGAAGAGAGAGAGTAAGGAAAGAGGGAAGAAAGAGGAGGAAAAGAGGAAGAAGAGTGAAGATAAGGGGGAAAAAGAGAAAGAGAAGTAAAGAGAAAGAGGAAGGAAGAGAAGGGGATATAAAAAAGGCATATAAGAGAGAGAGAGGAGAGGAAGAGAAGAGAGGAGAAAGAGTAAAAAAAAAAAGAATAAGAGGGAAGGAAAGATAAAAATGTTAAGAGAAAAGAGAGGGAAGAGAAGGAAGAAGAAAGAGGAAGGGGAGTTAAAAATATGGGAAGTTAGGAGAGGTAAAGGTTAAGAGGAGTAATTAAATTAATAATTAGGGGGAGATATTAAGATTATAATTAGGGTTAATAGGTTATAGTAGAGGTTAGGGGGGTAATTAAATTAATAATAAGGGGGAGTTATTAAGGTAATAGTTAGGGTTAATAAATTATAATAAAGGTTAAGGAGAGTAATTAAAGTAATAATTAGGGTGAGTAATAGAGAGAGAGAGAGTTAAGTAGAGTAGAGGGAAAAGTTAAAGAAAAGTAAAAGAAAGAAAGGTAGTAAGTAAGAGAGTAAAGAGGTAAGATAAGTTATATTAGTTTAGGAGAGAGGGAAAGTATAGAGTAAAGTAGGAGGAAGAATTAAAAAGATAAGTAAGAAATTAAAATAGGGGAGAAAAGAGATAAAGAAGAAAGGTAATTAGGTAAGGTAGAGAGAAGGTAATAAGTAATAAGTAAAGGAAGAGTAAAAGGTAATTAAAAGAAGTAAAAGAAGAGAAGGAATAAAGAGTAATTAAAAAAGGGAAAGTAAAAGAAAAAAGAAAGAGTTAATTAAGGATAAATAAGGAGGAGAGGAAAGATAGAGGGAGAAAGGAGAAGTAAAAAAAAAAAAAAAAAAGAGCAAGAGGTAAAAATAGAGGAATAAAAAGTAAAAGAGAGAGAAAAAGAGAAAAAGAGAGGTAATAAATAGAGAGGAAAATAAAGAAAAGAAGGAAATATAGTAAGTAAGTATAAGGTAGTTAAAGGTTAAGTAGAGTTAGAAGTAAGAGTAATAGAAAAAGAAAGAGTAAGATATATAGAGAGAAATAAGGATAGGTAAAAGGTAAAAGGGTAAGGGTAGTTTAAAGAAGAAGAAAAGTAAAAGAAAGAAGAAGAGAAAAAAAGGAAAAAGAAGAAAAAAGAATAGAAGTAAAGAGAGAGGGTTATATAAAGAAGAGAAAATAAATAAGAGTTAAATAAAGAAAAAAGAGAAAGTAATAGAAGAAAGAGTATATAGTAAGAGTAAATAGAAGGAATAAGGGGAGGAGAGAGGAAGAGGAGTAAGGAGTAAGAGAGGAGAGGAAGAAGGGGTAAAAGGAGGGGGAGAAATAAGAGTAAAAAGAAAGGAAGAAAGAGTATAAATATAAGATAGGTAGTATAAATTAAGGAGAGAAAAAAAGTATAAAATAAAGGAAAAGAAAAAGTAATAGGGATAAAAGAAAGAAAAAAGATTAAGGTTAAGAGGGGAGGGAGGTAATTATAGTAAGAAGTTATAATAAGAGGTGAAAAAAAAAAAAAGGTATAAAAGAGTAATTAGTAAGTTAAGGTAAAGTAAGAGAAAGAGTAAAGGTAAAAGGAAGGTAAAAGGAGAAATAGGAAGGAAGTTAAAATAAGAAAGAAGATAAAAAATAAGTAATTTAAAGAGAAATAAAAGAAAAGAAATAATAAAAAGTAATTAAAAAGAAAGATTAAAAATAAAGAGAAATAAAAAAAGAGAGGAAAGTAAAAAGAAAGTAATAAGAATAGTTTTAAAAGAAATAAGTTAATTAGAAATAAATAAAAAAAAAGAGAGAAAAGAAGAGATAAAAGGAAGGTTAATTATAAGAAAAGAAAAGAAAAAGTAAAAAGAAAGATAATAAAAAAGGAAAAATTAATTAAAAAGAAATAAATAAAGGTAAAAGTAAAAATTAAGATAAAAATAAAGGTAAAGATATAAGAAAAAATAAAAATAAGGATATAAGTAAAAGTAAAAATAAGAATTATAATAGGATAAAGTAAGTAAAGGATAGGGAAGATAAAATAAGAGAAGTAGAAAAGAGGGAAAAAAATAGAAATAAGTAAAAGTAAGGATATAGGTGATTTAGAAGTATTTTTTAGGGTTAGGGTAAAAGAGTTTAAGAAAGGAAGAAAAAAAGAGAAGAAAAAAGAAAGAGGGGGAAAGAAAAAAGAGAGAAAAAAAGAGGGGAGTAATTAAGGTAAAGGTTAGGGGGGATAATTAAGTAGAGGGTTAGGGTTAGGGTTAAGTAAGTAAGTAAGTTAATTTAAAAAAGAAAAGAAAGGGTTAAGTAAAGAGGTAAAGGTTAGAGGAGAAATAAGAGGTAAAAAAAAAAAGAGTAATTAAAGAAAAAATGAATATAAAATTTAAAGTATATTTAAGTAGAAAGTAAGAGATAAAAAATAAAAATAATAAAATAAGAATAAGTAAGGGTATTAAGTTATTATATTTAAAAAAAATAAAAAAATAAAAGAAGTTATTAATTAGAAAGATATAGATAGTAATAAATAAGAAAATAGGTATAAGAGTAGAAGTAATAATAAAATAAAAAGTAATAATAAAAAAGTAAAAAAAGAAAAGAAAAAAAATAAGATAAAGGATAAATAAAATGAAAAAGAAAGAAAAAAAAGGGTTAAGTAAAAAGGTAAAGTTAAGAGAGTTATAAGAGAGATTATAATAAAGATTAAATAAATTAGGAGGGTTTTATAAATATTAAGTAAAAAAAGGAATAAAAAATAGGTTAAGGGAGGGTTAAAAAAAAAAAAAAAAAAAGTAATAAAAGAAAAGATTTAAGGTAAAAGTAAATAAAAAAAGAGAGGAAAAATAATAAGTAAAAAGATTAATAAGGGTTATAATATAGGTTATTTTAAAAAAAAGGGTTATTATTAAAGTGAATAAGAGAGGGGGAGAATAAAATATATAAGTAAAAATAAATAAGTTAAGTAAAGAAAAAAGAAAGATAAGTTATATAGAGATAAGGTTAAAAAAATAAAAGAGAAAATGAGAATTAAAAGTAATAAAAGGTAATTAGGGAAGATAAATTATTATAAAGGAAAAGTAATTTAGAGAAAGGGAGAGAGTTTTAAGAGTTAAAAAAGGAGAGAGTTTAAGTTAAGAGAAAAAAAGAAGGAAAAAGAAAAAGGGGGAAAAAAAGGAGAAAAAGAGTAAGGAAAGAAAATTAATTAAGAAGTTAGTAAAAAAATAAAGAATTAAGGTAAATAATATTAATTTAAGGGTTATGGTAAAGGTTAGGGGAAGTAGTTATGGTAAAGGTTAGGAGAAATAATTAAGTTAAGAGTTAGGGTTAAGTGTTTGTGGTGAGGGTTAGGGGGAGTGGTTAAGTTGAGGGTTAGGGGGAGTGGTTATGGTGAGGGATTGGGTGAGGGATTGGGTGAGGGATTGGGTGAGGGTTAGGGGGAGTGGTTAAGTTGAGGGTTAGGGGGAGTGGTTATGGTGAGGGATTGGGTGAGGGATTGGGTTAGGGTTAGGGTTAGGGTTAGGGTTAGGGTTAGGGTTAGGGTTAGGGTTAGGGTTAGGGTTAG
Source organism: Fusarium solani (assembly GCF_023522795.1). NCBI lineage: Eukaryota > Fungi > Ascomycota > Sordariomycetes > Hypocreales > Nectriaceae > Fusarium > Fusarium solani. The sequence continues at coordinate 3,490,444 of NW_027072151.1, forward strand.
GGTTAGGGTTAGGGTTAGGGTTAGGGTTAGGGTTAGGGTTAGGGTTAGGGTTAGGGTTAGGGTTAGGGTTAGGGTTAGGGTTAGGGTTAGGGTTAGGGTTAGGGTTAGGGTTAGGGTTAGGGTTAGGGTTAGGGTTAGGAAGTA